>NC_136594.1:25090910-25645910 GCF_910589615.1 Taurulus bubalis | reverse complement strand
CAACATGTATCTGTATCTCTATAATAGTTTAGTATATTAGCAACATGTATCTTTATCTCTATAATAGTTTAGTCTGTTAGCAACATGTATCTTTATCTCTATAATAGTTTAGTCTGTTAGCAACATGTATCTTTATCTCTATAATATTTTAGTCTGTTAGCAACATGTATCTTTATCTCTATAATAGTTTAGTATATTAGCAACATGTATCTTTATCTCTATAATAGTTTAGTATATTAGCAACATTTAGCAACATTTCTGAGCCAACCAATAAAATATTGACTTTTTGCACCATCGTTGTTGTAGAAAAGTTGCAATGTGGTGGTATTTCCTGTGGGCGGCGCCAAAGACACAAGTTACTGTGACGAGATGCTGAGCTTTAGGCTCTGGTTGTCATCGTCTGACTGGACAGAGTGAACACGGTTTATATTATATATATATATCAGGGTTTTATTAGGGCCCGATCACTGACGTAGTCAGAGTCGAGGACCTATTGTTATTCGATTGTTTATTTATTATTATTAGGGCCCGAGCACTGACGTAGTCAGAGCGGAGAACCTATTGAAATGCTAAGTATTATTATTATTCTTATTAGCGACCAATGCGCAGGGAAAAGAGGTCTTCAAAATTTGCACACCCATCCGACTCGGCGAAAATTTTAATATAATTTGGGTGTCGACCAAAAGTCTGAGAAAATGTCTCTATAGCGCCCCCTTTAGGCTGAAAGCCCACGCTTTTTGCCAACTATGGCCGATTGACCTGAAATTTGGCACACATGTCCGGTTGTGTCTACTCTACAAAAAAGTACGTGGTCGCACTAATGTCCGCCAACTTAGAATTTCCACCATTTAGAATTTTGATAAAAACAATTTTTTCCTCAAATCTTCCTAAACGCTGCCTTCGATTTGTACAAAATTCTCTGTGGATCATTACAGGTTCAATTTCATTAAAATGTATCAAAAGCTTATTTGTATCTCATTGTGTTCAAAAGAAAAGGACCCATTAACTTCTTAGGGGTAAATTCAACTAAATTCAACAAAGCAGCCCTTGCAGTACGTTCAACATAGATACACAATATTTGATAGGCGTATGTACCACATATAAACTTAAAAATAACTCTCTTGGGACCATGCTCTAAACCGTACCAGAAGTCGGCCAATTTCGTTTTCGTCCTTCATTTCTAGTTCAAATTGCCATAGTTTCCCAGTAGGTGGCGCTCTGACTATGAGTTAATATTGGCATGCAGAAGTCTTCAAGCCATGCCTCTCATAAAGCATGTTAACTTTGGAACAGTTTTGACGAAGTACAGTTTTTTTTCCTTTTTCTTCTTCTTCGGGAGCCTCTGTGCATCCTCGCCTCAAGTTTCCATGGATTGTGGCTGTGCCTAGAGCCAGTCCTGCCTCCTGCAATGGCGGCCCTGCTGATGCCCGTCCTCTCTACTTCTTTCTGCTTCATGGATCGTGGACCATGCCTACTACTCATGATATTAATACTTTCTGTCATATTCATGTAACAAGCTGGAACTCCGTTAAGTTATTCATTCTGGTCACATGACATCTATTGCTTCTGTCCATCTGGGAAGAGGGATCCTCCTCTGTCGCTCTCCCTCAGGTTTCTTCCCTTTGTTCACTGTGAAAGGGTTTTTACGATCTTTTTTTAGGGGAGTTTTTCCTGATCCGATGTGATGAGGTCCCTGGACAGGGATGTTATGTGTACAGATTGTAAAGCCCTTCGAGGCAAATTTGTATTTGTGATGTTGGGCTATATTAAATGAACTGACTTTAATTTAATTGTATGATCAAGAACCACATGAAACAGTCACCACACCACTTCCACGGCGTTCCATGAAACATCAAGCTTTTCATCACTTTTAATACATATTTGTATCTATATACATTTATATACATATTTACAAATAAAATATATATACATATAACATCTATATACATACACACATATATATGTATATGTATATATATACATACATATATATATATATATATATGTACATCTATATACATACACACATATATATGTATATGTATATATATACATATATATATATATATATATATATATGTATATATACATATATATATAGTTCCTCGGTTTTGCTAACTTATTATAGGCGATTATCAGAGGCTTCAGCGCAATAGCAGCTCCGCTCCATGCGTTCACCTCCACGAAGGAGCGCTTCCTCTGGTCCCCGGAGGCGGAGGCAGCCTTTCAGCACCTCAAGACCCGCTTCACCACGGCTCCCATTCTCACGATGCCTGATCCCCAGCGGCAGTTCGTGGTCGAGGTGGACGCCTCCAACGAGGGGATTGGAGCGGTCCTGTCCCAGCGGTCTGAAAAGACGGTAAGATGCCTTACCTGTTGCCAAGGAACCAGAGCCAATCCTTCCACGAACCTGTGTGGTTGGAGCGGTGACTTGGCAGATAGAAAAGCAGGTCAAGCAGGCAAACGGTGAGACTCCGCCACCTAGTGGGTGCCCTGAGAATCGGTTGTTTGTCCCGGCTGAGCTGCGCCCACAGGTGATCCACTGGGCTCACACTTCGCTGCTTTCCTGTCATCCGGGGTTTCGGCGGACCATGTTTGCCATCTCTCGGAGGTTCTGGTGGCGGTCCATGGAACGGGAGGTCCAGGAGTACGTCGAGGCTTGTTCGGTCTGCGCCAGGAATAAGACGTCCTCTGGGCCGCGTATGGGACTTCTACAACCGCTCCCCATCCCCTCCAGACCATGGGCCAACATCTCCATGGACTTTGTCACGGGCCTCCCGGTCTCCGAAGGTAACACCACGGTTCTTACGGTGGTGGACAGGTTTTCCAAAATGATGAGATTCATAGCCTTGCCCAAACTGCCGTCAGCCAAAGAGACAGCTGAGATTATGATTAACCATGTCTTCAGAGTCCACGGTTTCCCTAGGGACATCGTTTCCGACCGGGGGCCCCAGTTCGTGTCATGCTTCTGGAAGGAGTTTTGTCGGCTCATCGGAGCCACGGCTAGTCTCACATCAGGCTATCACCCGGAGGCCAACGGCCAGGCCGAACGCCTCAACCAGCAGCTGGAGACCGGTCTCCGCTGTCTGGTGTCCCAGAACCCCTCAACCTGGAGCCGGCACCTGGTCTGGGTCGAGTATGCCCACAATTCCCTGCCCACCTCGGCCACAGGGTTCTCACCCGTCAAATGTGTGTATGGTTACGAGCCTCCTGTCTTCGCGGACCAGGAACCAGAAGTATCGGTGCCCTCCGCCCACCCCATGGTCCGCCGTTGCCGACGGATCTGGGCGGCCGCCCGGCAGCTCCTCATCCGCCAAGTCACACTGTCACACCGCGGTGAAGTTTGTCCTGTCTTGGGTTTTTGTCTCGTAACTTCCTGTTTTATTTTGAAGTCTAACTCTCCTCTCGTTTCAGGTCACTTGCCCTTCCTCATGTGTCACCGGTCTGATTGTCTCCCCTGATCCCTGATTGGTTCCACCTGTTCCCCATTACCCTCATGTGCTTATAGTCTGTGTCTTCCCTCTGTCCTGTGCCAAAGTGTTTCGTCTCATGTCTGATCGCCCAAGCCAGCGCCAAAGCCATGTTCATAGACGCCGAGTCTTTTCGTAAGTGTGAACCTACCTCGAAAGAGCGATTTTTGTTGTAGTTTTCCTAGTTCAGCCTTTTTGTTTCTTAGTACTTTGTTTCGCCTCCACCTCTCAGGAGGGTTTTTGTTTGCATTATTAAAGTCTGCTCACTGACGCCTCAGCTTTTGAGTCCTGATTGGAATCCCGGCCTGACACATAACTCTGGTCCAACAAATAATTGTGAGCTAATAAGAACATGCATGTGGTCTGGGGCAGTGGTTCAACTGGTCCGGCTGCTGATCCATCATCCCCCCTGAATGACGAGCCGAGACCTAAATCAAGGAACATTTTCAACTTCTCAAATGTATTTAATGAAAAGATGGTGCAGTTTGAACCTGAGAAAGTACAAAATATCACAGTATGCCAACACAAAAAAAAGGTTTTACACTTTCAATTTAAAAACCCCAAAGTGCATCTTAAGGACACAAGGTAATACACACACAATAATTGTATAACTTCAGCCTTTTTTAACAGACTCATCAGTGCTTTCATGCACAAACATATTTAAAAAAAGTTGGGAATGAAGCGAACTATCACAAATAGTCCAGCGTGTGAATAGACGGAGCTCTGCGGCATTATAAATTCCCTTCAAAATAAAAGCACAGGATGATTCTTTTGCCCATGCAAAGACCGACTCAAAACGGGTCCACGATGGTGGTCATTGCCTTTCAAGCCGTCGCTTAAGATGACGTGGCGGACGGGATTCGGCCCGCGGGCCTTGAGTTTGACGCCAGTGGCCTACATACAAGTTAAGAAAAAGGCAAGAATTGATATAAATAATAACGTCACGCGAACACCTTTATTGGGCTGACAAAATATATACTCAAATGTAGATGTTTAAGAACTCAGTTTCTGATGTCAGTTTCTCGTTCCTCTAAACTGACATCAGCTTTGTACTGAATTGGACTCTGGTGTTGTGTTTTTCAATAACTAGCATGCCTTGTAACTAAGTAGAAATGCCTGTTAATGCTAATTTTGGATGTTTGTAAAAAGAAAATGCTTTACTTCTAAAGGGACTTTTTTGTTTCTGTCCGTCAGTAGTTGGAATGGAAATTAGAATATTTAAGGTCTGCTTTGTACATTTTCTTTTCCAGCAAAAATACCCTGTACAATAATACATTGTAAAGTAAAATATATGTTTGTCGTACTGCTTTAGTCATGTCATTATTTGTTATTTCTGATCTTTAGACATTTTATTATTTATTTGGCCCCTAAATCCATGACCATGATCATGTGACACATCACTTATGTAGTTTGTCAAGAAATTTGGGTCAAGATGCGTTGAAGTTAATGCAAGGACTCAAAGCGGCCACCAGAGAGCACTACAGCCCTTATACTGGACAGTCAGTGCTCTCGTGATAGCTGCAAATAGTTTCATTTGTCTTTGGTTTGAGTCTAAACTTGGGGCATGGGTGTTATTAATTAACTTAAAAGAGGATCAAGACATAATCCTGTCAAACATTGAAAGACCACAGCTGACCTCAACAGAGGAAAGGTATTCAGTGAAACAGTTTGAGCTGCTGTGGAAACTGTGCCACGTAGGAAAGATGTTCTTTTAATACATTTCACATGGATGCTTTATGTAAAATATTCACAGAAATCAATTAATGTTGTAATTCGGCCGGTTAGAGAAGTATAGAGAAACCCAACCATAACAAACTCAAAATCTATATATTTGTTTTATATAATTGGTCTGCGGCCAGGATGGAAAATGCTTTGCTCCTTCTTGGCAATCGGTCTGAGCCTCCTTTCAGCACCCTGGAATAAACCTTTACCGGGGAGGCTGAGCAGTGTGATAACACGATAGTTGGAGCACACCCCGGTCCACTTTTTTGAAAATGGTAACACGCTGGAGGCTTGAAATGGCCTCGTGTGATTCCATGTAGCCAGGCTCTGTCAGGCTGCACGAGATATTCGTCCAGTGGAGGGAGATGAATCCTGGGGCCTCGGCCAGACGTTGCAGTTCATCCTCACCACAACTTGGGTTGATCCAACCTGCTGGCATTGGTCCTGATGATAGGACCACAACGTATATTATTGTCTTTGTACTTGTATGGCACTTTACTAGTCTTCCAACCACTCAAAGCGCTGTTTACCAAAAGACAAAAGACGAACAACTGGACTGTGCCATTCTTCTACATCCAGTAGTGTTTCTCAGGAGCCACAATGTTTTACCAAGAGGAACGTCTTCCCTCCTCTGCAATCAACAATGGCCACTGTCTAGAATGTAATATATCATAATAAAGTAAGGAGATTAGGTAGTATTGTCTCTCATTTCTGCTTAAGATCTTCGACAGTTATCTGGAGGACATAAGTATTTAAATGTGTCACTTTTGCCTGATTTAATATCTTTATTCTTGTAAATTATTTGGATGAATAAAATCCCTTTTATTTTCCAATGTTATCTGCTCTGGTCCTTCACAGTATAGTATATTTGAATATATCATAAAACAAATTATAGAATAGTACGTCGAAACTCTCTCTTCATTGCTTGTAAAGTTAGCGCTCGAGCGGATTGCACCTGCTCGTTGAGGATGCGTTTATTTTGAAAATCCTGTGCCGGAAGTGTGGTGTTACCCGCCAGCTTGACGGTGCGCGCTCGTCTTTAACGATGAACGTCGGCTCCCGACTCCCACCGGACACCAGTTGATCCTCCTCGGACGCAGGTATGTGAAACTCACCTGAAAGCTCAGAAAACACGAAGTGGAACTATTTTTAAAACATTGAAAGTTGATGGACGGTTATAAACGTCTCAAGTTTCTTGTTATTTCTGTCATGACGTCCGGTAGTGAGTAGTGTCTCACATGATGTGATTTTGAAACGACTTTTAATAATTAGTAACAAAACAAAATTAAAAACCACATTATTTATAAATGCGATTTTTAAATCCCACAACATGTGTCATGGTCTGTTGCAATGCTTTGTCTATTTGTTTACTCAACAAGTGTCATATTTCTTCAGAAATTAAAAAGGGTAATAAACAAATGTGGATTCAGTGGTTTTATTACAAAGGTTGAGCTTGTAGTCTTTACCTTTTAACTTTAAAATAAGCAGGGGGAAAGTTGGTCTCAACTCTTTTCCTGAAGGAGTTCCTCTCTGTTAACATTGTTGTCAAACTAGTTTATCCTCTTTAAAACCGCCCACACTCATTCACTCAAGGCCAGAGGTATATTGTAGCAACCCTCCACAGTCCTGTGTGCTCTGTTGGTGGTACTATCTCTTTTTGTGTCATAAAATAAAAAAAACTTTGACAAGATGAGACAACAATGTGCTGAAAGTCAAACTCCCTGTCGCTCTTTCATTCCCTCAGCGTGGAGCAGCAGCCAGGATGATCCCAGTGGGTGAATTCAGAAACTTCGGCGCCGAGCAGAACTCAAAGTACCGGGTCCTGAAGCCGTGGTGGGATGTTTTCTCAGAGTACCTGTGCGTGGCCATGCTGATGATCGGTGTCTTTGGGTGCACCTTGCAGGTGAGCCACCTACAAAGCACACACTCTGTGATTGTATGCTTATCGGGGGAATATTTTGTCCCCACACATCTCTGCTGTGTTTAATTCTCACATTATCTGACCTCCAAGTCATGCACAAACACAGCCGGTCTCACTGAATTAACGTGTCTCTCCTGACCCACTTACTGCAGATTCAGACCGCTAACGTGTTGCTTACTGTGCCTCCCTCATGTCTGTGTCCCATTAGAAATAGCACAAATAACATGGAATCAAATAACTACGGGAAGATAAGTTCTGCTTCTTATTTCCTTGTTTCATCGACACCTTGTCTCCGTGACAGTAACGGTGTCTGTGCTGCTGTATTACAGAACAAAAGTACACAGACAGTTAATTGTCCTGGTTTCTTCATTACTATAAACATAGGTATTGTAATTTAAATCAGTCCTGCTGTTTATACTCACTACAGCACCACATGTGTATTATTAACCACAAAAAAAAGTCCTCAACAAATACAAGCGGTGACTTTCAAAGGTTATTCCCTCATTTGTTTTTTTGATGATAGTTTCATTTTCTTTCTGTGTTTATTTAAGCTTTAATTCTTCACCGTTTAGTATTAATCAGTTATAATATACATCAAAATGTTTAAAAAACACATTGTGGAGCAGCATTTCTTGACATTTAATTGAGTTTATGTAGTTTTTTCTTTATTAAGATGGTGAATACAGGGAGATCTTCTTGTTGTCCATTAGTTCACACGTACACAAGTATCTCTGTGCGTGTGCCTGAAAACGGTTATTTTGTAAAAATCCAACCACCGCAAACATTTTCAGAAACTATGTTTCCACTGCAGAAGGGGAAAACTGTCCTTGTGAAGTCAAAGAGTTCGCTGTGTTCTCCTCTTGCGAGGCGTCACTCATGCGGCGACATGTCGTGCAACGGCGGCATGAATGCATGCATGTGGCTACAAAACAGGACTTGACATGCCTACAAATAAATGTGCTGGTTATTCTTCCACTGAGGAACAGAGGCGTCAGAACGGTCATGCAGGTCACTGCTACATTACAACACTCCAAACCAGTATTTCAGGAGGAAACCCCGCGTTCACAAAAATACCTCAGATATACTTTTATCATGGCTTTTGCCGGTAACCCAGTTCATGTGGCAAATCATTGTTTTTTATTCTTCTTCCGCAGCTCACCCAAGACAAGATCTCCTGCCTGCCCAGCCCCTTCACCAGCAAGACGCCTGAAGTGATCGACTGCAGCCACATCCGGACCTACAGGGACAACGAGACGTCAGACCACACATCGGTCTCGCCTGTAGAGCCCGTCATCCTGCAGGTGTTTGGGCGCAAGAACAACCTGGACATCCCCCAGTATGTGTTTGTCAACCACTACTGCTACGAGAAGTTTGTCCACTGGTTTGCCAAGTTCTTCCCGTACCTCGTCGTGATCCACACCATGATCTTCATGGTCGCGAGCAGCTTCTGGTTCAAGTTCCCCGGGACGTCTTCTAAACTTGACCTGTTCGTCACCATCCTTGGGAAGTGCTTCGATTCCCCCTGGACCACGAGGGCCCTGAGCGAGGTTTCTGAGGAACGAGGCGAGGAAAGGCTGGTTAGCTGGAGGAGGAACACCATGTCGAAAGATTCCACGGACCGACGAGCGGACGACGAGGAGACTTCGGGGCTGCTTCTTCGCTCCGCCTCCGTCAAGTCCAACCCAGAAAAGAAAAACCCGGAGCTTCAGTCGGCGCCCTCCGTCCTGGACAAGAAGGAAGGAGAGCAGGCCAAAGCTCTGTTTGAAAAGGTGAAGAAGTTCAGAACTCACGTGGAGGAAGCAGACATCTTGTACGTCATGTACGTGCTGCAAACGTCACTGAAGGTCTTCAAGTTCCTTGTGATCATTATCTACACGTCGGTGCTGGTACCGAACATTGAGATAATCGTGCGCTGCTATGTTCCTCCTGAGCTGACTGGTTTTGATATCTATTGCTGTAACCACAACAAAGCCCATCTGTTCTCCAAGCTAGCTTACTGCTATATCTGCTTCGTGGGAGTGTACGGCCTTCTGTGCATCTACACCCTCTACTGGCAGTTCCATCGCCCTCTGAAGGAGTACTCCTTTGAGCAGGTCCGCCTGGAGACGGGCATCAACGACATACCGGATGTGAAGAACGACTTTGCCTTCCTCCTGCACCTCGTGGACCAATACGATGCTCTGTACTCCAAAAGATTTGCCGTCTTTCTCTCCGAGGTCAGCGAGAGCCATCTCCATCAGCTCAACCTCAACTACCTGTGGACCGCCAAAAAGCTGCGTACCCGCCTCGCCAAGAACTCCAGCAACCGGTTGGAGCTCCACCTTTCGATGTTGCCGGGGCTCCCCGACACCGTCTTTGAGATTACTGAAGTGGAATCGCTGAAACTGGAGCAAGTCAAGAACGTCATCCTCCCAGCTGCTGTCGCCAAACTGGATTCTCTCCAGGAGTTATCGCTGGTCTTCTGCCCTGCGAAGCTCCAGCTTTCGGCCCTGAACCACCTCAAGGCGCATTTAAAGGTCCTGTGTCTACACTTTGAAAGTTTAGAAGAGGTGCCGATGTGGATGTACAGCCTGCAGAGCTTGGAGGAGTTGTATCTGAACGGTCCTTTAGCCAATGAGGTGTCCAAAAGTGCCACTCTGGACTCTCTCCGAGGGCTTAGAGCTCTGAGAGTCCTCGATCTCCACGCCAATGTCACTAAAATCCCACCCAGCGTAGTGGATGTTGCGCTGCAGCTGCAGCGGTTGAGCATCCATAACGAAGGCGTCAAGATCCAAGCTTTTAGCTGCCTGAAGAAGTTAACCAACCTCGTCTCGCTGGAGCTGGTGGGCTGCGAGCTGGAGCGCATCCCAAGTGCCGTCTTCAGCCTGAGCAATCTGCAGGAGCTGGACCTGAAGGAAAACAAACTCAGCACGGTGGAGGAGATCCTGAGCTTGCAGCACTGCCACCGATTGGTGACACTAAAGCTGTGGCACAACAAAATCACGTACATCCCCGATCACATCAGCAAGCTGCACACCCTGGAGACGCTGGACGTCAGCTGGAACAAGCTCCGGAAGCTTCCCTCTCGACTGTTTTACTGCACCAAACTCCGGCACCTCGACGTCTCCCACAACCAGCTCACCTCTCTTCCTCCTGAGGTGGGCATCCTGCAGGGGCTGCAGTTCTTCTCCGCTGCGTTCAACTCCCTGGAGATGCTGCCGGAGGAGCTGTTCTCCTGTAAACGGCTGAAGACGTTGGCTCTGGGAAACAACTGCCTGTTGGACCTCAGCCCCCGAGTGGCCAGCCTGGCCCAGTTGGTCCGGCTCGAGGTGAAAGGGAACCGACTGGAGTCTCTCCCTGTGGAGATCGGGGACTGCTCCCTGCTGAACCTCAGCGGGCTGATCGCGGAGGAAAACCTGCTGGATCTGCTGCCATCAGATGTACGGAGCAGGTTGACTAATCGCTGAGTTTGTGGAACAAAGGGCTGTCGCTGACTCATCTTCTCTCAGTGCGTGGTGGTCTATGACGGAGTATGAATCCATGCTACTGGGAGGAACGTCTCATAAAATAGCGTTAAATGGGAAACCATCACTGACCACAAAAGGACAACCAAACCCTAGAAAACATATCTATAAAATCCAGTCATCGTGAAATGTGCTTTTAAATGTGTCAATGAGTGAGAAAATTTTTTTTAGAGGATATATATATATATATATATTTTTAAAAAAAAGGCATCGTTATTGTTGATTTTTTTTTTTATATATATATATACTGTCGACAAGGGTTCAATATTTTACACGAATAAAACAGCGTCTTCACTGTTTCCTGAATATTTTGTGGATTCTTCAGAGCAGAAGCCACGGGATGTGTCACCGCGCTGCATCCCGTTGGACAGGTTTACGCAGCGCGAGGAGGCGTTTCCCCCAGAGCGGCGGCTCATGTTGCTCCCTTTCAGGCGCCGAACAAGCGGAGGGAGAAAAAGCCTTTCAGAGGCCGGATAAAAGGTATTTTTCTCTCGGAGAAGACTGGAGTCATCCGTGGGCTTTTCGTCAAGTCGGCATGATATCCAGTGATACAATAATTAACAACTAACATACAATTCAACTGCTGTCTTTTAAAGTACCTGTTGGATGAGTAATATATTGAGTGTATTGAACTTTTACAGTAAAATGTTGGGAATGATTTCCTGTAGAGCAGCTGGAACTTGAGACATGACAGCGATATAAGAATACGTTGTTTATCTGATTTCACATTCTGATACAATTACAGAGCAACCCAATAAAATCCTTAAATGCTGCTAAACTGGAGGTCATTGTAGCTGTTTAGTTTTAGTGTTTAATGTTCCCTCTTTGTCCTTCTCGGCCTCAGCCAGGGCTCACACTTTTCAGGCTGCACCGCAGTGCCGTCATGCCCTGGCTTGCATGGCTACAGAATGGGATCCTATCTGTACGTTGACAGACATCCCCCATAATACTGCCGAACACACTGACCTTCCTACACTGCCACGCGGCTCCCAAGGACGTCAGAAAGCATTCGGAATATGTCGTCAATATTTTACCATTTAGATGTAACGCTGAAATTTGTCCCCCCCCCAAAAAAAAGTCCCAATGCTTTGTCAATCATTGACTTGCCTCTGAAGGTGGCAGTGAAGTGTGTCACCAGCGTGAACCCAAACAGATGATCATTGTGACTCAGGCTGGGCTGGAAACGACTAACAACATGTTATGTCTGCAGGAGGGTTGCTCTAAGGTGCCAGGGGTGATATCTTCAGTCTGAAATGCTGCCAGAGTCATTGTGCCTTTACGCCTGGCTTCATGACGATGCCGTATTTACACTTGAAGATCAGATTGTGACGCTCCGTCCGCCCTGAGAAACCTCTGCTTTCAGGTCTCAAATGTCCGCATGTTGTTTCTCTGCAGCCTGATGAACGGCGCTGAGGGGTGGACAGTTTAAAGTGACTCACGTTTTTAGTATGACATTAAAGGGGTGTCAAAGTCCACAACTCATCAAACGCCTTATAATATTTTATCTTGGATGATGTGGTTGTTAAACTGAAACACCCATGGAGGAGAACTCATGCAGCTTAGTGGATCTTTATACAGCACTACTAGCATGCCGCTGCAGACATTCAAAGGGCATTGGTCACTGATTATTACTCCTGTCGGTATGAGTCGTGAAGAGGAAAGGAACAACCGTCAGGGGGATTAAGAAGAGGTGACATCAGACTAAACAGACTGACTTGTCTTCTCAGTGTTGAAGCCTCCATTAACCTCTGCTGAACGTCAACATGCATTCCTACACAGAAAGCAGACGTTGAGATTTCCCTGTTTTTATTTGCACTGTAGTTTTTCACCCTATGTGAGTGTTAAATAAATAAATAATGTGTAGCATTTAGGAGGATATATTGGCAGAAATGGAATAAATAAATAATGTGTCTTATATTTAGTGCTGTCATGTTTCTACAGTAGCCCAGAAGGGAAAAAACAAACAATGGTTTTAGATTTCAAGATTTCACGTCTGCCATTGTGTAGTTCTCCTACAGGTTTAGCTATTTGCAACCTCCAAATCCTGCACACTGCACCTTTAAGACACACTATTACAAAAAGGGTTTGCCTATCCTTTAACTCCTTCACCTTGTCATTACTTTCACTATCATGACAGAAAGAGAGTGGGAGACGTGAATAATGAATAATTTTCATCATCCATTCATTTGCAGGTTATCTTCTTGATTAACCGTCAGGTCTAGAAAACACAAACGGTGATGTCTTCAAATGTCTCGTTACGTTCGACTAACAGTCTGACATCCGAAGATAATAATTTGTGTTAAACTTTAAGAAGAAGAAAAGCTGCTTTCAAAAAAAGTGCTTATAGATGCACCTGTGAAGGGGAGGTTAAGGGAGGCTTCCTTTTAGATAAGAGGTCTAAGAATAAATAAACTATCACCACCGACACCCAGGCCATCAAACGGGTGTGTTCAGCAGTTAACTCCTTTGTGTCATTCATAGTGAGGTCATCATGTATTCCCACACGTCTGCATGTGTACGAGTGGGGGAGTATCGGCTTGTGTACTTCTTCTTGCAAACTCGTCACTGTCGCTGTTACCCTCCCAACCTGCAGAACAAACACACCTCAACAGCGCTGGTGCACGGCCTGTTTGCATATCCAGCCCCACACCCACACACACACACCCACACACACCCCCACACACACACACACACAGTGTGAGGGGAGGGAGCTCTACCTGGTGGCTGGAGGGAAGTCGGTCTGAGACCAGCATGTTTACAACTGTGTGTGTGTGTGTGTTTTTATTACACAAGATGTTAGAGTGGTAGCACAACATATGGAGGGAGGAGGAGGAGCGGGTGGGATTTGGTTGGGAAAAGGAAACAACTACTGCTGAAGTACTAATTAGGCATTTGACCTTGAGCGGCTCCAGCAGAGTGGTTCAATGCCCAGAAGTCAAATACTGAGGCTGGACTGTGCAGCGCCCTGCTGGCGTCCATCGCTATGCAAATCTGAACCAGGAAGGTGAAAAACATGAATAATGCAAACGGCAGAGGTGGAAACTGGATTTGGAGTCAAAGTAACAACCCTGTAAAATAAACAAAAACAAGTAGAAGTCCTGTAATCAAACTTTTCACAAAAAGTACAAAGGTATAATCTGCTAAATTTACATAAAGTATCAAACAAAGCACTCATGAAGCAGAAATATGGACCATGGTTATATTATAATTAATATTGTATAAGAATAATACTAGCATTTCATGTTTCACAGGGTACTTTATAAAAGTATAACCATTAGTCAAACCTCATAAAATGATTACTTTTTTTAGCAGTGATCTAGTAATTTAAGATGGGAAATATATAAATATATATATATATATATATATATATATATATATATATATATATATATATATATATATATATATATATTTTAAAAGGTTACAATATTTCCTTCTGCAATTGAAATAGATAAATTGCACACGCAAAGTACAACTACTTCAATCTTGTACTTAAAGACAGTACGAGAGTAAAGTTACTTTCTGCCTCCATTGTTGGTCAAATCCCTTTGTGAGAAGAGCACATGTCGTCATGTCAACAGTCGCCAGGGTAACATGCGTGGTGTCCAGTAGCGACTGTGTCTCCCTCCTCGGCTGGAGGACTTGGCCCGCGCCACACAAGCAAACAAAATGTTCATTGTACTGAAGCAGCGCCCGCTAACACCAGCTAACTGTGCCACCGTTACCTAGGGGCCTCGGCACAACGGGGCCCTTCATTCACTGCAGCTTTAATCCAGCTATCTGCACGACCTTTGAGGGTTTGCATTCCAGTGAGCCGTTATTGTAAATGCCCTTGATGAGTCACCTTGGAGGAAGTGCTCAACACTTGAGGATCTATGGAGTTAACCAATTACAGAGACGGCACACTCTTCAGGCTGCAGGTAGAGCGCGGCAGATTACTACAAATGGAAAAGAGAACATGTTGATGTGGTTTAACGAAGGAAAGTTTTTGTCAATTGTTTTTTTTTTTTTTTTGGTTCTCATTGCTAAAAGTACAATATGTATAAGTATACTAAAGATACAACACATGTTTAAAATGAAAACTATGACTTCAGGACTTCAAGTTCAACACTTTATTTTGTGTTTGCTTCTTCAAATAGCAAAGTGAATAATCTCACTCTTGTTTTAAAATTATTTATATAAATAACATTTTAACAAATCACAATTAATGTTGCTATTTACAAAGTCACAGGAATATTCAATCCTATAACAACAATAAATAAGAGTAAATTCAAAGTCTAAGTACATCTACTTATGAGAAACAAAACTATGAAAAGCAATCAGGGTGCACCACGTCAAGTTTTGTAAAAGTGTTTAAAAACACATATAAGGTTTCAACTGTTTCACAATGGAAATAATGCAATAATTACAAAACACTGGGGAAACTATCTACAAATGTGCACTCCCAATTAAAAGGGAAAACAGATATATAAGGTGCCTAAATTGCACTGTGCAAAAGAGGTGTCTACTGTATATAGCCACCCATCCACTGAAAATAAGCTGCCAGGACAATATGTCCCGCGTCACATATTAATGCTGAGCTACTATTAACAAAAAAAATAATCCTTTACACAGCAATGAATTCAAGTCACCAGGTTTGAAGCAAAAAAAGAGAGTTAGATTAGGGTTACCCAGAAGGCCGCCCAGACTTCTGACTAACTATGAATGTGAGTGAAAAGCAAGTCCATCATGTCCGGCACGCAAGAGACCCGGGCCACGTCTATCGCCGTCTGGCCGCTTATGTTGGCGTGCTTCAGGTCGGACAGCGGCGCCAAGAACTCCACAACATCCCGGTGGCCTTCCCGGATGGCAATGTGGATCGGCAGGGCGCCGCTCTGGTCCGGGAGGTTTACCGAAGCTCCGTACTCCACCAGCACCTGCAGAGTGTCCGGGAACCCGGTCCGGGCCGCGTCGTGGACGGGCGCTATCCCGTGTTTGTCCTGGACGTTGGGGTCCGCCCCCTTTTCCAACAGCAAACTGGCAATCTTTGAGTTCCCCATCATCATCACCTGGAGGAGATGTCGGAGGAGAGGGGAAGAGAGCGCATGGGAAATTCAACACCGGTGTGGAAATGGAAAGCCGTCACGTGAAGGATCTCCACAGAGATCACAATTAAATGTTTAACTTTGGGCCTGAACGTCACGTACAAGCAAATATGTAAAGAATTAATCGAATAAATAAATACAGTAACTGTGTTAATGAGAACATAAAATACTTTAATGACGTTTCAGCCATCTTTGTACAATCAGTTTTTTTTAATAATGGTTTATTTAATAAGGGGACACTGCACATTAATACAAATATTTCTGTTAACAGTGTTAGCCAAGAGGCTATTTTCCAGCCGTAGTCCCGAGAGGCAGATACAAAATAAAAATAAATAAAACAAACCTAAAAACAGAATTAAAATGAAATATACAAGGATTATAAAATGTTGACGCTTTATTGTAAATGTGATGTCTTTGGTAATCACAGCCTTACTTTTCAGTGTTACATTATAACACAGTTAGACAGCACCACAAATAGAGACCCTATATAAAAAGACACATTATGTGTGTCTTTATTTTATATTACTACATTATACCCTTCATGGAGGAGGGCTGTTATTAGAATGACATTAGCTTACATGAGTACCTCATAAATTAGCTACTGAATGTATATCCTATTTCTAGCAAGTCAAAATATCACATATTCGCCATTTTGCTGAAGTTTTTGTAGGATTCCAGTGCTAACATAATGTATATTCTAAAAATAAAACAGACTGTCTGAATACACGGTACTAAAACATATTCACTTTAGGTAATAAAAAAGCAGCCATCTGTAACGTTGTCAAGAGGAAAGGAGACGAGTCTCAACCAGCGAGCCACCCGATCCGAGTCATCGCGCCAGAACATGGTTATATGTAATAACGTTAACGTGAACATGAGAGGCGGGTTGGTACTCACCTGCAGCGCAGTCCTGCCAAACTCATTGAGGGTGTCCGGGTGCACCCTGCATTCCTCCAGGATCCGCTGCACCTCGCTCGTGCTCCCTTTGGCTGCCGCCGCCGTCAACGCTTTACCGGCATCCATCTGACTGAGGACCATTGTCGTCCCTCTTTCTGCCTGGTCGGTGGAGAGGTGTACAGTTAGACCACAGGCCTCTTCATGTTGGCAATAAACGTAGAACAGAGTCGCGGTGACGTGACGTTAAGTCGGGATGCGAGACGGCATCGCTAGCTAGCTACTAGCGTTACAGCATCCGGGCTAACAGTCCGCTTCAGCTCCCCGGTGACGCCATGTTATCGGACTGGACAACATGTTACATCAGCTCGTTTTACAAACCGTGTGTTGAAACAACGAAGCTCCCGTGAAAACGTCCGTTATACCGGGAGAGAGAGACAAGTCACCGCTACCAGGTCACACAGACGGTTAGCATCCAAGGCTAACCGCTAGCACCGTCAAAAAAAGAGAACATACTATGGAGGTTTTAAGCGCAACGTTACCTTGTTGAGTTCCTTAATATCCACTACGTCGCAATGGTCTTCAATCCCGCTGTTTCTTGAGACCGGTAGTTTTTAAATAAAATCCAAACTAGGAAAGTTTATCAACATTAGAAAATACATTTGCGCGCTGAGATCTACACAGCGTCTCCAGACTACAATTTACAAACATTGGGGAGAACCCACGCTGGCCAATCACAGCTCGCCCTGAGGGTGTTGCTCTTCCATATATGGTATAAGAGGCGGGGATACAACTCTGTTACTACACTATCACTGTGGCAACAGCGACAGTCGACCAATCAGAACACGTAGCGAAGAAAGCGGGCGATTTGTATACGTTGATGTCTTCAAAGGGCAGTTCATTCACATTTCTGACCTGCGGTTGTATTTCTCGAGAAGCAAATGTGAAAAAAGGCGGGTGTACGTTTTTAATTTTAGGCGGAATTTCGTGACCATGATTGCACAATGCATGACTACAGTATCCATATATGGCGTGGCAAACTAGTTAGAAAACAAAGGGGAACAACTAATATAAAAAAGACACTTGTGACAAATTGTTTTAAAGGAATAATTTCATTACGCATTTAAATAATCTGCAGTGATCTTACAATAGAAACAATAAAATCAAGTTGCACACATAATTCACAACACAAGATTACTGGCATTAAATAGAGCAGGTGAAATTTAAAGACATTCTTTCAGTCCAGTTAAAGTAGTCAGTATTGATGTTCCTCTGGAAGATACAGTCATCCCTCAGGCTTTACACATTGGTTCTTAGCTGGTAGTCTAAAAACAAAGAGAACAAATGTGAGGGAGAATTATATACAAGTTAAATATGATTCCATTTACACATCTACACACTTGCTTAAAGAGTATAGTAGGTTCTGAAAACATTAAAGGAGTATTATCCAATGAAAACATAGGAAGGAAGGCTACCTCCACTCTGTGTAATGTACCGGACCCACGGTAACGCCTGGTAACCACTTTTCTCAATGATCTTCATATATCGCACCTAGTGAAAAAGAGCGAGTGAGACTGTGAGAAACAATCGTGTTGAGACAAGACACATTAAAGTAAATCAGGAATTAAAATTTTATCTATTTTTCCAGTCTGCACACACAATATCAGCTCTTACAGGACCGGACTTGACTACGCCCTGTGCAAAGCTGGGATCTTCTGAAGTGACGGTTAGAGCTTTATAATTGTCAATATTGATATGAACATGATACCTCATGCTCTGACAGGCTCCAGATCCAGTATTACATGTGGTCTGCTCACAGATGGATTTGAGTCATTCTACCACAGGCTAAATATGTGGATTGATTGACATCAAAAGGAGAACCTCAGTACAAAAACACACACCTGAATTCCTGAAACTGTGAAGTATGGGATCTCAAATTTGACGGTAATGGGAGGTTTGCCCTCCAGCTCATTGTTCTCCACGCTCGGCAGACCAAAATGAGCTCTCATTAGAAACTCTTTACCTCCCTGGATGAATGAAAGGAAGGATGGGTGAGATGAGACAGACAAGGAGAAAGACAAAGAGTTAAATACAAAACAAGTTCCAGTCAAAGCCCTGCATATTAAAATAGGTACATGACGTGTTCATTTCTTACAGGGAAAGACTTGATGGTCCACACCACCATGTTCTTCTCAGGCACATATTTGGCATTGCCGGTGCTGGTTTTGAACTTGGGTGAGTCGGCATCACTGGGGACGGGGATCCTCACCTCCACATTGTTTGCCACAGACTGTTTTTTAAATTGTCCCTTTGCCTAAAAAAACAACACAACTGTTATTGTAAATCTTGTGCAGTTTTTTCTCGACGGTTTCTAGAGAGCACATCTCCAGTGAAACAAACGTTCCTCACAGTAAGGTTCCCATGCGGTCGCTCAGTACCTTAACCATGATCTCCACTCTACTGTGAGAGAACTTCTCGATGACCGATTCAATCCATATCAGAGGCTTCACCTGGAAGAGAGGAATGGGGTTTCATTGAATAAACAGTCAAAACAACGTAAAAATACTTTCTTGAGTTACATAATATGCAAACTATTCAGTGTATATGTCAATTTAAATCACATGTTTACATGCATAGGTATGCTATAAGGTTCAATAAGGAGGGCTGCAATACTTGACTCATTATTTCTGCACAATTTGTGCATTTGCACAATGAACAAATCTTGTTTATCCATCCATCTATCGCCATTTCTAACCCTTTAAAAATGGTTATTTAATAAACATTCAATAAAATATAAGTTCATAAGCTGAATTGTATATATACTATATTCAATCACACTGATGGTACAGCGCTGTGTATTAGATCTTTTTTTTCAACCAAAAATGAACCCCTGGTCTACACGTACATATATTCATACTTAAATAACGTAGGCATGAGCCATACATATTACTGTTTTAGTCCGATAACAAGGTGCTGAATTGGACTAACGTGGGTGTTGATGCGGTACGACATGAGTTCAGACTCCCCGTCCGGAGGAATGAAGGAGATGGTTCGATCGCTATCGAAGCGCGAGAGGCGGACACACTGGTGGAACTTCACGTCCTCCATCACCACCGTCTTTCCCTTGTCACCTGAACACAAAACCATGCGATCAGCCGCATTAATTTTTTAAAAATGCACCGAGATGGACGAGCCAGATAACCGGGGCAACGGCGCACGTACGTCCGGTGAGGGCGAAGAGCACCCGGTCGTTGAGGCCCAGCCGCAGCTCGGGCATCCCAGACAGCATGGTCTTCAGCTTGATGCTGCCCACGATGTCGCTGCTCATCACACTGCCGTTGGCATTCACCTGTGTGATGGAAAATGTATATTCTTAGTTGTATTTATCTTTCACAAGCCTCTGAATGCAAATCATCCTCCTCCTGTAGTTTTCCCCGTACCTGGTATCGAGTAATTAATCACTTGAGTGGACAGGCCGTCAACATGAGAGCGGGACAAAGACCTTTACGTTATGAGTCCCACACTGATTCAATCACTCTGTTTGTGTCACAACAGGTTCCTTTGTAACCCCCAGCCTTTGTCTTCTGTGTATACATAAATAAATACCTCTGTGAATTGTCACTCTTGAGTGCATCCTCATGCTGCGTTCACACCAAAAGCGTGTAGATTGCATGCAAAGTCAATGCACAGACACGAATGGTTGCAAACAGTGCAAATTTCCACCAGGCGGCGCGAATGAGGGCGGCTGAGTTGTGAAAGCCGCCCGTCATGACTGCCGTCCTGCCGTCGCTGAATCAAACAGCTGCTGGTCGCCATTAAGTAGCGCTGGAAGCGGCTTCATTCAGACGCTGTTCCTGGAGGAGTCGGAGCTGTGTGCGACTACGGATAATATTATGAACCCAGACATGAGGAAGTTTGATGTTCCGACGTATGTGGAATTTCCACAACAAGTATAAAGCAGAACCAGTGGTTATTTCAATGGTGAATGGCAGAAATGGTAAAGTTTTTTACGGAGAAAAGCCACAGAGATAAGCCACGCCCCCTTTTCGGCGCAAATTAAGCGAATGACGCTAATTGACCACATAAAGTCGAGCGAGTAAACTCACGTGAGTAAAGCTTTTGGTGTGAACGCAGCATTAGGCAGACTCATAGTGACTCTGTAACGCTGCCTCTTCTCTGTGCAGGGAATAAATGATTTCATAGACAAAATCTGGTTCTTCGATATTCGTCATTTCAGCTTTAAAATGACTCGACACACTTGAACAAACGATAGGCAGCGGTGAATACGTCCAAATACTTATATCCACGCTATTTGGATAGCACCATTAATACAAGTAATGCAGCACAACAAAAGGGAAAATAGACATAAAAGTAGAAAAAATAAACAGTGGGAAATAAACTCACTTGATAAAACAAGGAAATAGCTCCATTACAGCTCATACAGCAAAATAAAATGTGCACTAACTACGCATAAATGATATTAAGAGCACACAGGGGACACATTTTCACACAAAACGGAAGAATTAGCCCCACATCCCGTCTTACCAGTACGTTGATGGACTCGATGACATCGATAAAGACCTCGTTCTTCTTGTATTTGATGCCCTCTGACCTCCAGGAGACGGCGTTGGTGACGGTGGTCGGCACCTTGGATTTCCCCACCTCCAGCTTGGCGCCTTGCTGAGTGATGTATCTGCGAGAACGGAGACGAGAAGATGCCGTGACTCAGCGCCGCTCGCTTTGTCAACATTCATGACATCTGCGTGCACGTCTGCGCCAGGCGTGTGCATCTTGAGAAGCCTCACTCCTGCAGGATCTTGCTGTCGGTAGTCTGAGGGAATCCAAAGTCCATCAGCTCATCCAGCAGCTCGTAGACGACCACAAAATTATCCTGAATGCTCTCCTCCTCCAGCTCTTTGAAGTACTCTGTGAACACCTGAACAACACACATAACTCACATCGGCCTCATCTGTGGTGTTACTTTGGATTATCAACACAAACGTCCAGGCGGGACTCACCTCGACCAGCTTGTATAGAAATGAGTACACAAGGGAGGCGTTGGAGTTCTTGTTGGTCGTGGACACCACTGTGCAGGCATCAGGTCAAGGAGGATTCTACAGTTAGGATCACCGCTATCGCTCACTTGCATTTACATTTTAAGGATGACATTCAATAATCTGCGACGTGGTTATTATCATAAACGAGTCGAGGACAAGGATACGGTACAGGTTGCTGTGTTTGATCCACATGAAGTGCACGTTGCCGCGTGACAGAACAGGGCAGAGGAGCCCATCCTCTTCGTGTTGCATGAGTAAAGGCAGGAAGTGGTCGATCTCCGCCATGTCCACGTCGCCTTTGTAGTTGCGACAAATCAACACCTGAGCGGGGAAGAAGAGCGCCACACAGGGACAACTGTGCGTTAATACCAAATATGGTTATGAGTTACAGAGAGGAAGGCCGGTTTTGTGACGCGGCTTTAAAAACAGCTCAGAAACTACAAGAAATAATGTTGCAGATCTTGTAAAACAGTCCGACGTGCGACCGGATGTTGGACCAGAACTGCTGCTAACAACAAAAGATGGAAAGATACTCAATCTAACTTGTGTGTCTCAAAGAAAAGTTTATTAAATAGGTTTTATTAAGAATCACAATATTAGTGTAATTGACTCTTCTCATTAGTACACTGATGTGGTGATTCTAAGTATTTAATTTAATTCCCAACTCACCAGAGATGATCAAGTCTATGGACAAAGAAAAAGACCAAACAGTTTCTATTTACAGCTTTTCCTTCTCTAATGTGAAAGTGAAATCAATATCTGTGGGTTTGTGTCCGTTAGTTGGACAAAACAAGCAATTAGGTTGAGATCAGCTTTACTATTTACTGACATTTTCTTTACACAACTGATTCATTGACAAGATGCTCCGCAGATTCATCAATAATGAAAATAATCTTCAGTTAAAGCACATTGACCTGACCTGAAATCATCAGAGATGCATTTCAATCAGATGTTTGTAATAGTATACAATATTCTGCAGGCCCTGGGGCGTGGATGTGGAGGATACAGAAGTAAAGCCTGACACCTGCTTCAGGTGCAGCTACCTGAGGTCCCAGCATCCTGCAGCTCACTCGGATCACGTCATAAGTCACACGTGTGTGTGTTGAGCAAATCAACACGCCCTTCTAATCACACACACCTGAAACCACATGTGTGCTTCATTTATCAGTCACACACCAACTTGAGCTTCAGGTTACAGTTCAGTCAGGAGACAACGGGCTGTGTATTGTGACAACAGAAAACAGATGATATTAATATGAGGACACAAATGCCATAACTGAAGGCTCCATGTTAATTTCACTGGACTCCTTTGGGGCCGCAGCGTGTATTTCCACTGGCATGTATCCGGAAGTGAAGGGGAAACGGCCAATAAATGAGTGTGTCGCAGGCCCTTTATTAATGTTTAACGAGCCAAGCGCCATGGATGTTTAACAGTTAAAGCAACAGTTAAAAAACAAGCCGTGTTGAGAATATATGTATGCGGTGTTTTAAAACTTGTGTCGCTGAAAAATGCGCAATTATCAGCGTCTCCAATCAGCTCCGGGCCTGAATCTTACCTTCCCCTTCAGGTCCAGCACGAATATAGCGGAGGACGACATCGTGTTTGCTCCCACAGGTCAGCGCGCAGAGAGTCCACGAAAACACACACACACTCCGATTAAAGTTCACTGGAGGCTTCACTGCGTGGAAGTCGGTTTCGCCGCATGCGCAACTACAGACTTTCATCCAGCCGGAGGTGTTCGCGGACTCCTCTGTTTCTTTTTTTTCTGATAGTGTCGTGACGTCATTACATGCAGGTAAACCATTCACCAGCTCACCTGAGCGGAGGAGGAGGAGGAAGAGGAAGAAGAGGAGGAGGAGGAGGAGGGTGTGCTGCTCAGTTCATCCGCCAGAGGGCGCTGTGGACGCACGAATCATAGCCGGGACAAAAACAGTGTGCGCTGACTCCCGTTAGGTTAGATTCATGTTAATTGATGTGTCTGGTTGAAAAAGTACTCAGTTCAACACCAGCACCAATACTACAGTGTTTTCCTCTTCCCTGTGGTGCTATTTATCGATCGCTTTGGTGTGAGTTTATCTGTTTTTGGAGATGGGACTATCGCACCCAAGATAATTCACTGGACATAACCCTGTATATATTGTAATGTATTGTGAAAGACCTTGATACTCAATACTAGTGTGGTGGCCGTGTCTTAAAGGATCATCGCTTCAGTATCTGAGGGAAGCAGTTTTGCAGCACACACTTTAAAGTACATTTCCCTGGATGTTCATCAGGCACATAGTGAACCTTTGTTTGTGCAGATGGGTACATTTTTCAGATCTTTAAGACTAATTAATTTGTATCAGGTCAGTCTGCAACTACAGAAACTAAATATATTTATGTTAGATTACTAATTGAGCACAGGTAAATAAAGACTCATCCACCACCACAGTCACAAGAATGGAGCTACGAGCTCGACTGGATCCCGTCCTCGTCACACCAGACTTCCTTAGTCGGTTTGTCCACATGGTCTATTGTGAAATAAGACAATCCAAAATCGATAGAAAAGGGGAAAATCCCCAAAAGCAGGACGCAATATTGTTTTATTTTTCAGCTCAGCACTTCATTAATTCCCTCTTTAGTAATTTGCCTCTTCTTTTGTGCAAAGACCTAGAATAAATATATATAAAAGAGTAGCACATGTCCCTCGTGGGCTACCGTTCTTCATTATTATGTTTCATCGTGTGTGCAGGGTGCACTAACTTCATCTGAGTGACTGACCTGCAGCCTCAGGCCTCAGGGTTACAGAAGCACTTCCTGACCACACATTTCTTAAGTAATGAACCTTCTTGCTCTGCAAGATCTCCATGTGTTACCGGCCACTGGGCCTCTCTGTGTGGAGTTAAGCATCAGATCCCAGCCTCCATGCTCCTCCGTCGACGTCTTATCAGCCATGTGTATAGGAAGGCCGTGACTAAGAATAACACATCAGTCTCTGAGGGCCAGATGGAGATCAGTCTTTTCCAATATCCCTCTCTTTTTGTCCATATAGGTTTGGTTCTCCTTATCTGTAAATGAGATGGCTACACCTTCTGCATGTCGTGTTCACGCAGGAAATGAGCTGCAGTGATAAAGTCATAAAGACCTTTAGAGCAACATGCAAAGCAGACTCTGTGCTGCGTGAGAACAGTCGCTTTGTTTGACAAAGTTTATAAAAAAGAGAAGTTTGTCAGCATTGTATTGCTTTTTTTTTCTCAAGGTCAGTATAAATATTTACGTCAATCTCACATCAGCCGAAATCAATCTTCAGAAGAGAAGAGCATTTTTCCTCAATGTAAACATCACGGTTATTCCCCTCAGCTTCCACCGCATGTTGTATGTCTAACTCTCCCCGTGATCTGGATTATTCTTTCTATTGTGGCTGAGGTCCAACACAAACACATGGGAACACTGGAGTGTCAGCCAAGCATGACTTTTCTTTTCTTTCCTGCTGCAGCTCCAACTGAATTACATTATCTTTAGACTCACTTTAAACAAGAGGTTTCCTTCACTACTTCCTTCCCGTAAACATATGACTGCAATACTATTCTCACACTCATCCCTTTGGAGTTCACGTTAGCTCGTGGCTCCAGCGTTAGCCTGCAATCAGTTGACGCTCTCAAACTGCACTGCTGCAGCGAGCACAGCTGGGCTGAACGGCAGAGGAGATGAAATGTGATTGCTTTAATTGTTTCAATCATTTTGAAAGCAAATCATGACAAACATATGGTTCCAGTTTTTAAAATGTCTTGATACTTCAAGAAAAGGATCTGCAGATCAACTGACAATGATGATAATTGTTAGTTGCAGCCCTGAGCGTCAATTCAAACATGTGATGCTCCACAGTCAGAACCACTTCAGTGCTCCTCAGTTTAAAGTGGAGTGATTCTGTCGGGGTCAGAGCGGTTGAGCTCAGCATGGCGGCTCCGATGGGAAGAGATACCAGTGAGATCTCCTGTGATACAAACCCACGCCGATGGCTTAACGAGTGCTAGTTTTGGAATGGATGCCGGATACCCAGCAGAGCTGCTCATGACTTTCTCCACCTTCCAGGGAAACCGTGTAGATCATCCTCAGCTTGATATTCTACTAATATCGTATCAGTTGCATCCTCCCGCCTCCTGCAGCCGGAGATGCTGCGGTTCAGCTGGTTGTCAGGCAAGGGCCTCCGGGCTGTTGTTGTCACCTTATCATTCAGGCCGGTTGGAGCCCTGTTTACCAACCTGACGGGGGAATATAAATCACACCTCCACCTTTCACCGCACATTTTTTGAGGACACTCCCCCTTTCGGTGGTGTGAGATGCAGCTCCACCCTTCGGCATGCCAGCGGGCCAATAGGGTGACAGCATATGCAAATGGTGGTGAGTCAGGGACATGGGTGACAGAGAGCAGAGCAGGTGTCATTTGTCACCTGAGCCTCAGGTGTATCTGCTTATAGCCTCATAGGCCTCAGGCTCATTTGTTCTGAACAGAAAACTATCAACAACGATGCTGCTTGTTGCTACAGCACTAAGCGCTACATGCAATCGGCCCAGTTAGCTGTTGAAAAGAGCATTTTATCATGAATGTCTAAACAAAGTCAGAAGTAAAGTGGATGTACAGAACTACAGACACCATTTGACCTTCATTGATGCAGGCGTGGCGTCCTTTACGCTGGAATGTGGATCCCAGGTCCTGAAAGACGACATACCAAACTGGTGTTCAGTGTTCAGTGTGTCCCCGAACAGGGCCGATCACTGACGTCAAACCCATCCCTCTCTGACACACACACACACACACACGCGCATACACACACACACACACGCACACACACGCACGCACACAGGGAGACGAGCGCTGAGCCTGAGCTCTGTCAAACGAGCTTTCCTCTGCAGGACGACACAGCCTCCAAGAAGCAGCAGAATTAGACCCAAGGTGGCTTCACGTGCTCAAACACACACACACACACACACACACACACACACACACACACACACACACACACTAGGTCCTAAACCCTTTTTTAAGCCCTTTTCTTTTACCCACAACACTTTCCCGCTTCTTTTGCAGTCAAAGCAAAAGATACTTTTATTCTGTAAACTCTGGTCTATGAATGTATTGCTAAAACATTAGGAAGGAAACTCTATTCATGTCCATTGTGTTTAGTAATATAATTGAATTTGAACATCTTTGAAAAAGTCCTTTACATCCAGTCATCAGAGCAGATTTTTTAGAAAAAGAAAGTGTGTCTTGAGGTGAAGCGTTGGCCACACCGTGACCTCTGGCATCACAATCCTGTTCCTCTAAACTCCAACTAATACAAACCTCCACATACTTGGTTCACATCCTGTTTCTTTATCATTTACTCAACAGCCTTTCACAATGACTCTCTGTTTCTGGTTTCACCTTTCCTTTCTGACCGTGCCCGCTGCACTCTGATGCACTGTACAGAGCACGGCTGTCATTCAGAGACAGGACCCATTATTAAACATGCATTATGGAGGATGTATATTAGATTACTGAGAGGATGTTCGCTGGTTGTTTGCTGGTCTGTCCTGCCATCCCGGACGATTCAAACGGCCCCTTATATCTCTTTTCTCACACGACTTGTGTTGAATTCTACATTAGTGGTTAATTCCTCTTTATTCGATGGGGGAACATGATAAAAAAAAAAAAAAGCTACTGAAGGTGAAAATTCCAGTGAGGATTTATGAAAACAGAGATATAAAGGAAACTGGTCATGACATAATTTCCATTTAAAATGATATGACCAGAATGTAAACCACCAGATACCGTCATAGTAATGTGCAGAAATACAGTCGTCGTTCGAGGTCTCGTGATGAAAGTAGGAGAGTGAGAGCGTACTCATTTGCGAGAGATTTAAAAGCAAAGAAAACCAACTAAAACCATCGGGTGAAACCAGCCGATGAGTCAAATGAGAGGAAAGATATTTGTTTGTGTCGTCCCGGTCACAAGAACATCAAATCCCTTCCTCCTCCCCTCGTCATGTGATTACAGACAAAGACAGAGAGTCTGCTGGCGCTGGTCGTCCACTCGTGTTGTAGATGGAGCGCGATGGCAACGTTTCAAGGACCATGAACAGGTTTCATGGACATCAAGTGTACCCGGGATAATCAGCTTTGTCAGAGGAGAGCTCTGCAAGACATTCAGTACGGAGATCAGTTTATGTCTTGTGACCTCATGTAATCTAATCACCGGGCCTGGTGATTCCCCCACATGTCCCAGTTTAGTTCAATCGCAATGAAAAAAAACGTCGTACAACCGTTTTGTTGAAAGAGTTTTTTATTTATTTAGAAAAAGACCAACACAACAGAAAACGAGCAAAGCGATGTGCATTATTAACAAGCCGGCTGTGGTCCAGACGTACATTCTGCTGCTTTGCACACAACATATGTGACCTAATCTCACAGCGAGAGCAAAAAGGCACCGTAATAGAAAAGCAAAATAAATTATGTCATTTATCCCTTAAAAGGAAAACAATCGTGTCAGGGACAATGAGAGGTCCTTTGGAAGTCGCAGCACTGGGCTGCAGCAGTAACCCGTACAGGACGTCAGGCGCAGCGAGCAGAGCTTTGATTGAACATAAGTTAGGCAACAGCTGTATGGTTATACTGGCTTAACATATAGTGTTACTGTATTTACTGTCAGATGACTACAATCAAAAACCTTCTCTCATGTTTTTCCATAAATAAATAAAAGAATCTCTGACATATTTACAATATCTCTTGATTAAAATGTACAAATGTAAAAAGGCAACACCAGAGTGAACTTAAGAGAGTTTTACACAATATTTACAGGAACTATTTACAGTGTTATGATACGATTTTTACTTAACTGTCTTCATAACAAAACAAAAATGTTTTTCTTCATTTTGGTTGAACTTCAGAAAACTTTCCATTTACAATGTAAACCAACCGTGACTCTCCACACTCTTAAAGACGGGTCACAAACGGGAAAAAGAAAAAGAAACAGCATGAGAGTGCCGATTTAAATAGGGTTTACATTGGAGACACGGTGGATGATTAAGACAAAAGCCTCTGATATTGGAGCCAACTGAATGTGCAACCCTTTACCCAGGAGAAGAGAAGGTCTCACTATAGAAGGCCATCACTGCGCGTTGCTAAAGCATATCGCATTAACCGCCACAGAAACTGGTTTGGGAGGTAGTGAGGTCAATAAGGCATTGATGCACATCCCATTAACTTTGCTGAATAACCAGAGTGAGGATGGAAGGCACACGAATGTAAAGACAGAGTAGGTCAGGCTTTTCAAGTTAAGCGTGTCGAACTAGCGCGAGGTGCGTTTGATCGGTGTAATGAGGCGGCCGTGTTGGTGGCAAAGTAAGACAATTTTCAGATAGCTTCAAAGGAGTCAAGGCTTCATCTTCTGACAGCAAGCTGCAATCCTTCATTTGGAAACCAATGTGTGGTCTGACTAAATGGCTTCCTGCTGTTTTGCTCCATTTAGTCATACTAAAGTTTTAAAGATCTTTCTTTTTCTTCTTTTTCTCAGTATTTTCTTCAGACTTGGACGGCACAGTGCTGAGGTCAGAAATATAAGCCACAGAATTAGCTCATGGGAGGGGATTAAGCAGCAGCAGTACAAAAATAAATAAAAAAAGGCCTCTGTTGCTTCATGTTTGCATCAGAAAAAGAAAAAAATTCACTTTAAATACAGCTAGCGTCTTCTTCCTCTCAAGGTCATGCTACATCCATGTCGTCCATGCTCAGCATTTGCCTCTGCAACAAAAGAAAATACCACGGAATAAGCAAAGCTGTAAAACAACATACTTGCAGTCTATTTTTAGAGACTATATTTAAGGGACAATAAAGTGACCTGGTATCAAAGTGAAGCTACCTGAGGATAAACGTAGCCGTCAGAGCTGTTCCTGCAGATGTGCATCTCATCCTCGGTGGTTTTCTGGTACACTGGATTATCAAAGTGGATGGTGTTGGTGTTCTTCAGACGCCAGTGTCTCCAGAGCAGCATTGCTCCAAAGACCAGCACGGACATGACCACTGCAGAGCAAAAGAGGAGTTGGAGGTCACTCAGGTCAGGGGAAGTAGTGAACATTAGTGCGGGTTGCAGCCCTTTAAGGGTTGCATGTGTGGGTGAGTAGTCGACAGAGGGTTAAATGTTGAACTTACATATTGGCAGTATGATGTAGAGAGCAATAGGGTGGGATGAAGGGGCCTCTTCGGGCAAGGCTGCCAGTCGGTCCCCTGAAAAAGCAGAAAATACAATATAACAGTTTTCCTTATATAATTCCCTAAAGTTATATCAATGCCACTCTTTACACGTTAACTTGTAGAACATTAGAGGTTCTGAGAGGCTGACTTTGTTAACTTGACTTTACCCTGTTTCCAGTCTTAATGCTAAGTTAAGCTAACTGGTTGTTGGCTACAGCCTAATATTTACTGTGCAGACATGAGAGTTGCATCGATCCTCTCATGTAAAGTGAATTGGTATATTTCCCCTAATGTTGAAATATTCTTCTGACATCATAATGCATCATGTAAAACTTTTACATTTACTGATAATTTCCCAGGCCACAGAAAGTTAGCGGTTCTGATTCATGCTGGGAAGTGTTCAAATCAACATTATTTAACCGCAGTTTGAAATCATTTTGCAAGGTATAAATAAAACTGCAGTTAACCATAACAACACTATTTATGCTGCATTGTACCGGTTAACTCACTGGTGAAACTATCTTTAAATAAGACTACAGCCATGCTAGCTACTCGTTGAGGCTTAAAGCCTAGTTTATGGTACGCCGTCGACGTGACGCCGTCGTTGAGCATTCGAAGTTCTGCGTCCAGGGACCACGTTGCTCTGCAATTAACCGCCATGCCGCGGTTAATGTGTCAGGGGGGTGTGTCTATGTGGTTTCAGGGGTTATAGCCGAATTCCGGTCACAGTAAACAATGGCTACCAAGTTGGAGCGGCTGCATTAAAGTTGGAGCTCATCAATATTGAAGAGCAGAACCATAAACTAGGCTTAACTCAGGCACAGCGATGCCGTAAGCTAAATGCTAGGGTTAGCATGCTAACATGTTCACAATGCTAACACTTAACATGTATCTTCCTGTACCTTGAGCAGTAGCGGCAGTCTGCTGTGTGCTTTGCTGGCCAGACGAGGTAGTTGGGTCTTTTTTGTTAGCCGTGGTGGTGGTTGTACTTGTAGCTGGGGTGGTGACAGCCGGCCCGCGGGTTGTAGCATGCGCGGTGGGAGCTTTGGGCGGGAGCGGTGCACTCGTTTGGTTTTTGGCAGGAGGGGCAACTGTGGTTTCTGGGAGTAAGTATGTAAATATAAGGGTTATCGTCATGATTCATTGTTACATATCAGAGTATTTGTAGTGCCATGTGCCAGGGCACCTACTTGTCACGCATGTCCTCATGTCGAGTCCCATGGTCGCCTGGTCAGGACAGGCGCAGGTGTATTTAGGGGAGTGCTGGTTGATCTGCGGGGCAGGGAGGCACAGGAACTCACATCCTCCATTCTCACTGACACCCTCTTTGCACAAGTTTGTACCTACAAGAGAGACGGGTGGGCACAAGAAACATCGGAAATCATGATATGGCCTTGACAGTCTGTTCGCTACGATAGCTCTCTGGTCGAGTGAAGTCTCCGTACCAGTTCGCTGCTTGAGGTTGTGGGAAAGCACGATGTCCTCTGGCTGGTTCAGGTCCGTCGCCAGCCGAGTGATGCCCTTCCCGGTCAGCCGGCTGGCACTGAAAACAGCACTGTTGGTCAAGTCGGTCCAAAACACTCTGTCCTGTTAAGAAGAGAAATGCACCGAATTAATGAATTAGCATCACTGATCTCAATTTAGAGGGGAATAAAGTACACACACGGCTCTAACTTTATACTTCTAAGACATTTCATCTGGATAACATTCACCATGCATGAACTTGATTGCTGTATTAAATACAGTCGTTAAGTACAAACCAGGGAGGAATACATTTCACTTTAAGTTGAGGATTATATATATATATATATATATATATATATATATATATATATTTATGATAGTTATGCCATGTCCCCGCTGTAGCAAGCTAGCGCTGCTGCTAGCTCCCCGCTGCTGCTGCTACTGCCAGCGTCCCCTCTGCCCGAGTCGGGCGTCGAGCCGGGGCTGGTCCCGCTAACTTCGGTGGTTGTCGGGGAGCTAGCGAGAGCTAGCGGAAGTTAGCGGGGAACTAGCAGCAGCGCTAGCTGGCTACAGTGGGGAACTAGCAGCAGCGCTAGCTGGCTACAGCGGGGAACTAGTGGGGACACCCACCGAACGTAGTAGCGGCTTGTAACCCGACTTTTAAGGTAACCATTTTTTAACCGTCAATGACTTGATTTCCATCTTGGGATGCATCGACTTCATCGCTAACCTCAAAGACAGCTAAAGAGAGGGGGTGCGAGAGCTTCTCCTCGCTGGAGATGAGGTTGTGTCGTGTCCCTCCGTTCACGTCAATGCTGGACAGAGTGTGCATCTTGGAGTCCACCCAGTACAGACGCTGGTTGACCATGTCTGTCCAGAGGGAGCAGGAAACACACGAGGATATGTTAAAAATGAGCGTGTGCGCATAATACAGTCTGAACGGAAGTTACTGGTTTCCATGTAGTGCTTGCATGACACTTTGCTTACCGAGGGTGATGCCGTTGGGCCACATGATATTATCTGTTACCAAGGCGACGCGATCCGCTCCATTCAACCCACTCTTCTCTATCTTGGCCTCCTGACCCCAGTCTGTCCAGTACATAAAGCTATGGAGGACAAGACAATATTTTGAAATAAGAAATCACAACTAAAAGCTCCAGTTGATCCCAAAGTTACAAAAATGTATCTAACCAATTTCAGCAATTTCACAAATCGGTCCCACGTCTGAAACCTTCACTTACTTATTGACCGGGTCGACTGCGATGGCTCTTGGCTTATCCAGGTTTTTGGAAATCAGGGTCTTCCTCTTGCTGCCGTCTGTCGTTGCCACAGAGATCGTCTTCAAAACGCTGTCAGTCCAGTAGATGTTGCCATGGATCCAATCCACCGCAATGCCTTCTGGGGCCTCAATGCCGCTGCCGATCACCACAGAGTGGTAGGAGGAGTTACCGGCCACGTCTATCTTGGAGCTGTCGGGACGCACAAGAGGGGAGTTTGACTTTTGAGCGAGATTAAATGAAGTTATAGATACTGGCTTTCTGCTGCAGCACTCCTTGATGGAGGCACAGAAACAGGTCGGTAGAGTTTTAACCTGTAGATTTTCTTCAGAGACTGGTCGGACCAGAAGATCTTCTTGTTCGGCATGTCCAAGTCCAGCGCCACCACGTTCTTCAGCTGGTCGATCACTTGGACGTAGTCGCTGCGGTCCACCGTCATCTTCCTCACCTCGTGTCTATTGGTGAAGTAGAGTGTGGGTAGGGTGCCTGGAGGGAAGAAAATGTTTATTTAGCACTACAACTCTATAGGCCATGAAGACGACAGCTACTCCTGAGAGTGAGGACAGGTTTTCTTTGCCATTACCTGATTCGGCCCTGCATGTCTTGCTCACAGGGTCGATCTCGTAGCCCTCCTTACAATCGCACTTGTAGCTGCCGGGCAGGTTGATGCAGATCTGAGTGCAAGTGTCCGCCTCAGCACATTCATCAATGTCTGCAGGTGGGAGAAGAGATGTCCAAAGGGCAAATTAAAAGACAGCAGTTCGCAAATAAAGTCAAGTCAATACAGATTTTCTTAAGACACATGTCAGACAACAGTCAGACTGCCTCCTCTCACCTTCACAGGTTTTCTTGTCCGTCTTCAGGCTGTATCCAGCAGGGCAGGAGCAGTTGTAGCCGACCTTCAGGTCGCTGCAGGAATGGGAGCAGCCACCGTTTCCAGTCAAACACTCATTTTTGCCTGTGGAGCCGCAGATAAACACAGAGCTCACTCAGTGTTCCTGACAACCATTTTCCTAACGGCAGCTCAAACACACGGGGAACTCACTCATTCAAACCACAAACTATCGAGGCCACTCGGCGGAGTCTGCTAGGCTAGCTGGTCTAATCATATTTTCCAGACTGTGATGTGGTTTAAGATACAAGCAGCAAAGTTTGATGCACTTCCTGGTCTGAGGACTTTTGGCTGCTGCGTGGATGTTAAAATAAGACTTCACTTACCACACTCTCCGGCAGGTTCATCTGACAAGTCGCTGCAGTCTTTCTTTGTGTCGCACACTTTGTCCATGCTGATGCACTCCCCGTTGCGACACTTGAACTTCGTGGGGCCTTCACACACATTTTCTGTGGAGAAGAACAGCGTGAGTATAACTGTAAAGACACGGGTCCTGAAATACTAGCGTCTGTATACAGTTAAGTGCGCAGGTGAAATAGTCACCTGTGTGGCAGCCGATCTCATCACTGAGGTCCCTGCAGTTGGGCACATTGTCACATTGGCGGCTGCCATGGATACAAGCACCGTCAGTACACTGGAACTCATCCGGGCGACAAGTGGGTTGGCCTGGAAACAGAAGAGAAAAGGATGAAAATGAGAAAAAGAGACCGTGAAACGAGAATCAGAAGACAGAACGAGGAGGAAAATCCTCGCTGACAGGATCTGTTGTGGATCTTGTCATTATTCTTATTGATGATACAAAGCAGGTAGCTATGATCGTGAAGTTGAACGCTATGAGAATGTTTATCAGAAGAGCGTAGGTTTGCAGAAAAGATGGAGGGAAATACAAATTAAAAAAACACTCCAAGAAAGCCAACTCACTGCAGTTGACCTCGTCCGATCGGTCCTGGCAGTCGAGGCCTCCGTCACACCTCCAGCTGCTGTGGATACACTCCCCGTTCGCACACTGGAAGTCGTGGGGGCCGCAGCGCTCCGCCGCCTTGTCCGGCTGCCGTCCCACGCAGTTCTGCGGCCACTCGTCCGACCCGTCGGCACAGTCGTCGTCTCCATCGCAGCGCCACAGGGCCGGCACGCACACCGAGTTGTTGCACTGGAAGGAGCGAGAGCTGCAGCTGGGTTTGGGGCAGGAAGCCTCGTCGGAGCCGTCGGAACAATCGTTGTCGCCGTCGCAAACGAAGCTGGGGGACACGCACTGGCCGTTGGCGCAGTGGAACTCGCCGGCGTCGCATTGTTTGGCCGCTGTGGGGAGGCAAGAGTGCAATGTCATGTTTAGGCTAGAAATGGGTCAGATGTGAAATTCACACAAAAAAACAACAACATGGATGTATTTATTGTTATAATAATAATAATGGAGGCCCTTGTGGAGGCCCCTGTAGCAAAAAGTGTGACATAGCTGTATATGAGACTTACTGCAGTTGTTCTCGTCAGCTCCGTTGATGCATTCAGCTTTGCCGTCACAGTGCCAGCCTCCTGGTATGCACTGGTTGGTGGCACCGCCGCAGTTGAACTCTGACTGCAGACACATTTTGGTTGCTGAGGACACAAACCGAAAGTAAGGCTTAAAACGATCACATGTTTTTAAGAGTTAAGGCCCGTGATGCAGCTAGAGTATAAAACTGAACGATCATTTACTTATGGAAGCTATTGTTGCTGATTTCATCTTATGAGCAGAAGATAAAAGTTCTGTGCTTGACTTAGTTCATATTTTGGAATTCATTTTCATGATGTGATGAAATAACTCACCACAGGTTGCGGGTAGCTCATCGGTTCCATCACCACAGTCGTCGGTCCCGTCACAAATCCACCTGCGGGTGATGCACCTCCCGTTTGCACACTTCAGCTGAGTGGAGCTGCACACGAAGGCTGCATCTGTGAGTAAGGAAAAACCAGCTCATGAGGACAAACTACGGACATTATCAGCATTTACTGGTCAATTTACACTTTGCTGCTCGTCAGCACCTCGTGGAAAACTGAACTTGAGTCAACACAAAACAAACTGGTTAATAATTCACTGAAAATTACACACGGGACAAAACAAACTACAATCGAACGCCACCGTTGAGGAAACTATGAAAATCACACCTTTTCCTCTTTGCTTAACTCAGAACAACTGTGTGGTTCCCTCTTATTCATGATCTTTTCTTCCATTTAATATTTTCCCCACACTCAGTCTCATTTTATATATCTTTATTTTTGTTAAGATATGGACTTTAATGTCTTAAAAGTGAAAGGAAAAGCTGAATTGGTTCATGGATCTGACTGAACGTGTGTGTAATTGGGCAATAAAGAAAGACGGAGTTACTCATCTTGAGTTCCCGCAAATGAAGGGCCTGGTCTGTGCAAAACAACGTGGCATTAAATCCGTATTACTTCATATCCTGTTCTAACACGAGTAAGAAACAGACTTTGGTAGCACTCTTTGGTAGTATCTCCTGCAGGTGTACACTCTGGCGTTACTTTAAACAGAAGCCGGCTCCACCCGGCCACGTTGCTTTAAAACATTTCAGGTAAGAAACAGGACTCGCACACCTTTTTTTGTTCATCATGTAAAAGGGCGACGGCTTCGCTGGCCTACTTGAGGTTTTAAGTTCGGCGCGACCTCTAAGATTGACCTCGATTTATTTGTTTCTCCCTGTAGACCTCAACAAAACCACCAGTGAAGGCGAGGAGAGGGGAAATCGGCATCGAGGCTCTTGTGAAACCGACGTCGGCGGTTCACGCTCGAGTGACTCTCCTCCTCCATCACCTCTGCCAGTCTCTCCTGTGACCTGGAGGCCGGGGACATGACATCTATCCCTTTAAGACAATGGCGTGGGAGGAGCCGAACAATCACACCACCAGTTGCTGATTGGTACATCCCTCATAATGTACCAACACCACGGTGACCCACAGACGGAGGCGTAGACTCTTAACACAAGGAAGTCTGTTGACTTGAGTGTGTCAATAAAGGATGACAGCTAACAAAATAAAAAGGGACAGTGCAGGTCTGATGGTAAAGTACAATGGCCGTTCAGGAAATTGTAAAATAGGGAGAGGATGCTTTGTCAATCCTGGGCTTAGTGCCAAGAGTCACGTCCCTCCTGCTTTGAAACTGAAGACACAGAAGTGAGGTTTCTTGTGAATCTGCTCTACTGTTTGGGAACATTGAGTCGATTCAGGGTTTCACTGATTAGGGGGAAAACGTTGCTTGATCTTCCTGTGTACCCCATACACTCACGTCTTCAGGGAAACCATGAAACACACACCCACACACACACACACACACACACACACACTGGCAGGGGGAGGCCAGGCGTGGATTCCAGGAAAAGAGTTTCCAAAACACGCTCCAGCTGTCCCTGAAGATATGCGGCGACTCGCTGTTCAACGAGGAACAGGCAACTCTTGCTCACTTTCCTCTCTTGAGAACCGTTTGTTCGTTCCAGTCGCAGAGGAGGAAGCAGAAGTGGGTCAAGCGCTGCCCTCCAAACTCACGGCCTCGCCTCTGAGGCCCGCGTTTTATATTTTCCACTACTAATCTTCCCTACAGCTTCCACACATGGGTCAGGAATAGTGTTCAGAAAGAGCTTTCCTCTCATTCTTTACGGGACGTCCTTCTGTGGTGAAAAGCTTGGGTTTAGTTTGGCTAACGAAGAATAGACAACTTATTCACAGTTTTCTAGTCGTATTTTTAAATCAACAATATTTATTCAAGATCTACTTCAAATGTGTCTCAGTAATCCCACTTTAAATGTGCGGTTGAGCATATTTTCGGTACTCCAGGTAAACAGTATCTCAAGCAGAGGGCATCAATTGCTCCTGCAGAGAAACAGCGTCGTTCAGATGCTATTTATACCCACAGTGTGAACCTGACAACCAGCAAACCGCCCATAACACCACCATGTAAGGCATTCGAGTACAACCTCTCTCTCTCACACACACACACACCAGACTGCTACGATTCACTCCAAAATGTACAGAAACTCAGACTTGTTTGACAGCAAAAACTGGTGGAATGAATGGCAGATACTCAGAAGAGGTGAGACATGTCATCACCACTGCATGACAACAATCCCCCTTTGTACCCTAACAATGCATTCCTTTCTTTTTATGCATGTAATACACACACACACGCGCACCCTTCCTAAAGAGGTGTGTTTATTGACTCAAACATAGACCCAGCAGTTAATAAATAACCGTGGTGCATATATGGCCCAGGAGGAAGCCACGTGATCATGTCAGTTACAAGACGGTACAATTAGTGCCATGCTTGATGATGAGTCATCGCCTGTAGCCGTATCAAAATCCTGCACATTTCCTCTGCAGCGTTCAATTGACGTCAGGGTTTTACCCCTGCGGCCCTCTAATTGCGCTGCTAGAGGTGTTTCTAAATGAGGTGAAACTGTCCTAGTGAGTCACCGCATGTCTAAAAGTTTGGTCTTCTCTGTGGAAGAAAAAAAGAAAACCTGCATGTGGATTTTTTCAAAGCCTTCTTAACGACAGCGCACGGCTGTGCCTCATTTCAGGAGTAGGCTCATCACAGAGTGAATACACACACACACACACACACACACACACACACACACACACACACACACACACACAGACTATACTAATATATCTGATGAATGGATGTGAGTGCCATGAACTGAAAAAAATCTGAAAAGCTCATGGAGCAGAGTAGAGCTTACCGGGGGTTATATCTGTCAGACAGGGTTAAAGCCAGGTTCCTCTTTAGTACATGTTTTGACCTTAAGGCTCATTAGGTCTAGTCCTTCAGCAATTGTGTTATTACCATGAAAATCAATAACATATTGAAATATTTAATTTGCGGCCCAACTGAATGGTGATGATGTCGGACTAAAATTAAGGATGATTTGAATTATTCAGTTATTATTCATTTTTAGTGCATGTCAATTAATGAATACTATATACATGGCCTATAACTCACCACTTCCTAATGTGGCTCATATGTGAGAGAACATAATAAACTATGTTTATCTCAGAGAAGTCAAAACAAGCATACTGTTTTCTTTCTCTCTTCAACAGCCTCGATGCTGCTTGTTTTTATATCGTCTGTTATCTCCCTCTTTCTCCTTCTTCCAGTTAAGAACCTTGCAATGTGTTTCCAACTACCATAAACATAAAGTCTGCTTGCTTATAAAGCCTCCCTTCCATTTTTTAATTGCTTCACAGAGGATAGTGCATTATATATATGAGTGGTGTCTTATCAGAGGACTGCTGTTTATTATCCACAATATGCGGCTCAGATATTATCATAAACTTAAAATAAAATAAAATAAAAATGCAGATTTCTCAGCATTTCAGTTGCTCCAGATGCCTACAAGCTGCTGTTTTTAAGCTGCACCCTTTCTCGTTGACAACCGCCGGTTTCCGCGTTGGCCCCGCCCACCTGAAACCTGACACGGGCCGGTCGCACGGACGGCTCTGATTGGCTGTTCGGTGGCATTCTAGAATGGAATCAACCAATCGCAGTGTGGTGCGTCCATTTCATTCATTTAGTCCGAACTAGTAAAGCACATTGTATGTATTATTCATGTATGACCCATGTCCTTAATGTAGATATCACGTTTATTTATAAACTCGGAAGCAAAATTCAGATTGAGCCAAACGTTTCTCATCTCAAAGTAATTCCCTTCACTCACCGAAGAAGCTCATGGAAACATTCATGCCTTATATGAACAACCCAAACACCAAAATATGACAAGAAAAAATAATCCTCGTGAAGCACAGATATTGATTGGTGGAATAAGCTTGATAAATGACATGTGCAAACGCGATAAATAATAAATAAGTAATAATACGCGTCGCCAACTTCGACGCACAGGTGAGTCCCTGTGTGGCTCGCGCCAGGAAGTCCCGTGTCTTACCTGCTCGAGGCGAGACATGAAGCAGCATCAGCAGCCAGCAGCACGCGGACAGCGCGTCGAGTCCCCTCCGCATCCCCAACATGTCCAGTCCTGGTCGGTCCTCTATCTGCGCACTAACGTGGAGCCACGACGCGTGAGATGGAGAGAGAGAGTTGAGATAAAAGAGCTCTGGGTCCGACGAGAGGGCGGACTGCAGCGCGCGAGAGTCTGTGCGTAAAGAGCTCAATATTGTGGTTCGAGTCCCATACAACGATTATCAGGGAGGCTGACAAGAAGGGCGGGGCTAGAGCAGTGGTGTGATGTTTGAAAGTGGACCTGAGCACCGCCGGGGGGCGGAGCCAAAGTATGCTGTATCACTGTGTGTGTGTGTGTGTGTGTGTGTGTGTGTGTGTGTGTGTGTGTGTGTGTGTGTACGTAGTCCTTTCATCACCCCTCCATCCACCCATCTCTTCCTCCCAAACCGGTGTGTGCGTGTGCGTGTGCGTGTGTGTGTGTGTTGTGCAAAGGGTAGAGTGAATGAAAGGAAGTGGAGAATCTGGCAGACAGAATTAACAAAAAGGCAGCTCCCGTCTTCCTGAGCATTTTGTGATGCGATAGCCGTCTCTATATTAAAGAGCAGCAGCTGAGGGAAGTCGCTGCAGAAACCAAGAGTCATCAAACCACAGTCACACCCTTCCGTCGGGATCGCTGTGATAATTTAACATGAGAAAAGGGAGAATAAAGAGACCCTGTGTTTACGTGAAACCACATGTGAGCGTGTGCTGCAGCAGCAGCTGAGTGGACTGAACTGGGTGTTATACTTTGTTTCCCACAGAGATGAGATGGAGGCAAATCGCTCCCAGCAGCTGCCAGAAACATCTCTAGTTTAGTTTTCACACTGAAAAATATCTGTATTTTGTGTGTTGTTTCTAAATATCTGTCACAGCACATTGTTGTATGCTTCTTTTTTTAGCCTCACAGGAGGATAACTTTATTCCATGTAATATTGTCACTTGTCACTGTCAGTAAGTGTTTGGGGACAAAATCCAGGACTCGTTTTGTGCAAAGAATATTTTCCAAAGCCAATTAGAGAAATGAAGGGTGTTACTTTCAAAGTTAGTGTATTTAGTTTCAAAAGAGGAAGTCAGGCATGCTGTCATGTCACTGTACATAACTAGACCTTTAGTATACACATGTAAAACAGTCAGGGCATTGTGTTCTTCATCAAAAGCAAACACAACATTTGCAAGACAAAATATCATCGTTAGTAATTATGCAAAGTGTGTCTTGGCTGCACTGTAATTTTAGTCACGCGTCACAATTTAAATTGACTTGGTAAAAAGTTCACGTCTTATCCCTCCTTTCTGCTGATTTATGTAGCACCCAAAAAAACCTGCATCTAGTACCGAAGCGTCTCAGAAAAGTGGGTTCTCTGTAGCCCCCCCCCCCCACGGGTTTCTTCATGCATCTTCATGAAAACAATCAGTTTACACACAAGCTCAGTTCGGACTCCACGGTTTGGACGAGGAGTGAAGCCTCAGCGCTGAAGTGGAGACGGGTTTGGTTCGGAAGACAAGGCCACGGTGACATTTAGGGGGGGTGGATTTCCATGAAGGGATCCTGTGTGTGGTGTGTGTGTGTGTGTGTGTGTGTGTGTGTGTGTGTGTGTGTGTGGAGAGGACCTCAGTCTGGCTCCTGGTTGAAGGAGCTGTGGGAGTTATTCCTGGAATGTGGAAAAAGCGGCTGGATTACATATATTGCGCTCCACCCAGCGTCCCCACACACACCGTGGCCACGCCCACACAGAGGCGTTGTGCATACGCCTGTGTACGCGCACTTCTAACTACACCTGTGCACAATTCAGTAAAACATCAACTTCACTGACCTTCTACGAGGAAGTGAGTCATATTGAACAAATACATTTGTGTAAAAAATCAAAATCAATCTGTGACTCTTAACAAGTGACAATGGGCCCTTTTTTCTACTGTTGACATTTTGATTTGTCATAGTGGTAAAAGTACAGCGTGTCACAGGGTGAGGGTGAGGACCCAAACACAGACAGACGGCCGGAGAGCTGGAGGAGGATCAAGGTGAGTACAGGTAAGGGACAACAGCAGGATTGTGAGTGGACGGAAAACTGGTTTAGATATGAAGCTGAAGCGGAAGTTCAGTCAGTCTCCTTTTCATTCATAATCTCTCTCCCTGTGATTACTATATCAGCTGATTGCAGCCGTTCACTTTAAAATAACCAACCAGATTCTGCAGTTTCCTTAAAGTCAATCACATACGTGGGTAGATGGAACACACACACACACACACACACACACACACACACACACACTAATGTTCTTTATGACGGCTTTATGAGTCTCAATAAACCACGAGAGTGAGACAGTAACCGGGACGTCAATCCCAGAACCCTGAAACTGAAGCATGAGTTATGTCATTTGTGCTTTTCATACTGCGACGTGTCAAATTGTTTTCCGTGAAAAAGATCTGTCGTATTATCTCTGACCAACTTTGACCACCAGTGTTTTGTTGTTTTTCCCTGAAGAGTTAAAGTTTTGGAGACGCACAAGTTCAGCATTAATGTTTTTAATCATATTATTTGTACGTCATTTGGAAAGTACTGCATTTAGTTAGTTTTGACAAAAATCCTACTGATCTTAATCGTGTTCTTCTGCTCATCTAAACTGCTGGATGTGGGACAACTTATAAGTATGGAGACATTTATGAATCAATAAATAGGTGCAGTGCTATCGGAACAGCATCAATTAGGAGGACTAACCACTCGGATCCTCGTTGGGTCAGAATGCTTGTAAAGCGGGAATCAAATGCAAATCAATATGCAAACTGAGACGGCCGCATGATAAGACAGCCACGAACAATAAACGATTCAATAAAGTACATTCAAAAGTACATAAAACCCCATAAAAGTCATTCCTCCTCTACGCTCACAGGGAGCAGCTAGCAGAGTGTTTGCATTGCAGAAAACCTCAAACAAGCAGGACGACAGATCTAAGCGCATGTTGGTGTTCCTCAGGCAGGCCTTCATGGAGCCTTGACTTCTTATCGCGTTCTCCTTATCACGAGCGTCTCTAAACCAAACAGACAAGGCAGAGCGGGCGCCGCTGTATCCAATACGACCGCGTGGGCAGTGTGCGCGCATGTTTACTTCTCTACACGCTACATGTGAAAGACATGCCCTGTGTTTCTGGGCCAACACCATCGATAAGTACACACACCTTTCTATGAGAGTGTGTGTCTGTACGTTGTGTGCTGAGTGTTGTGTGTTCACAACTAAAGGTCCTTCAGGCCTTTTTACGTCTGTGTTTGTATACATTTGCATTTCAAAGTCTGTGCATCACGGGAGAAAAAAACTTCATTGAAAAAGTGCATAAAGAAGAATAACTTCCTGTTTAAGATCCTCTATTGAATCTATTTCCTGTAGTCTGTAGTCTGTGGATGTATTGCTGGACCATTGCGTGGTGCTCATGATGAACTGTGGCCGTGGACAATGGAACTAGATGAATGCTGCCTCTTTACTTTCAGTTTGGGTCACCAGAGTGGAGCTCTGATGCGATGCGTGTTAACTGAAAGTACTAACATGTGGTAGACGTCAACCCCAAACCAACTCTGGATGTCTTTTTTTTTTTAGGCCCGTTGACTTCTTGGTGGGATCCAGGAGTTCCTAGAAATCAGGAAACCCTCCTCCTCCTCCTCCTCCTCCTCTTCCTCCTCGCCGTGAGAGCAAACACTTCGACCCCCAACACAGACCTCACTGTCGACGTCCTGTTTGAAACCACACACATTCCCACAAGCCAACATGTGCCAGGCTCCTCCTCCTCCTCCTCCTCCTCCTCCTCCTCCTCTTCCTCCGTACATTCAGCATGTTCCTCTCAATGCCAGCCAACAGAGTAAACATGGCCATGAGGGCGACAGCGAGGCTGTTTATGTCACCTGGATAAAGAGCATCTGTGTTTATTTATTTGCACGACCGTACTGAGAAGTGAGTCGAGGTTTTATGTTGACGTTGTATTTTATGTTATGTTGGAGGCATTGGCCAAGTTGGGGATGTGAGGTGAGGTGAGGTGAGGTCAGGTCGGGCCAAGGCAACGTCTAAATGAAGTGACTCCACATTGCGGGTCAAACTTTATTATTATGTGACATTTAAGGGGGGAACGTTTCAGCCGTTTAATAAAAAGCTCGCCCTGCTTCACAGGGCAGCAGTGACACAACGGACTGACCCGTTTGTGTGAGGCCTCCTCCTAGAGGTCAAGCAGAGGCGTTACAACAACAGAGTTCATGATGGACATTGGAGCCGTTTTCAGGTTTATTGGGCTCATAAATGTAAAGCCTCATCGGCGCTGAAAGGCTTTCATCATCCCCCAAAAGGTAAAAGTCGACAGAGGATTTGGATCGTTTCCTCCAGCTATTAGGATTATAGCAGAGTATACATAACACGATGGCTGTAAATAATGAAGTCATTCTTGTTCCCCCGGAGCCCGAGGGGGAAGTCAGCACTACATCACACAAACGACAAACATTTGCTTTTGCTGCGATTTATTGTCACGACGAGGAGCACAACACAACACAGACAGACCCCGATCATTAGAGGAGAAGAAGGTGGATGCTTTGGTTGTACGTCGTTCACTCTACCACAACGAAAAGAAGTACGGCGGCACTGAACTTGGCGAGCGGTGCACACGTGCATTGACATTATGCCCTAAAAAAACAAAACACAGTTTATCCAACACCGTACAGCCGTGAGGCGTTCACAAGCAGAGAGGAGCCGCTGTCCCTCTGGTCCTTTGTCTTGAAATCAAACACAGAAAAAGTGCCAAAGTACATTGAATCACCACACTACAACTAATTAAAGCAATTAAAGTTACAGTACGCATTGATGGAACACGACCATACGAGTCTTTACGTCTACAATCAACAGTTAGAAGAGCTCGTATTGAGAGTACGCGCAGCAGCAGGGTTGTTTCTGTACTTCACAGTGACCCGACTCCATCAGACCTCAGTCAGCCGTGGTGAGTTTCCCAAGAGCTTCGGAGAAGTCCGGAAACACCCTGCGGCCACAACTCCCAACCGTGAGCGCCGGTCGCAGATGTGCGATGTGCACACACCTCTGTCATCACGGCTGCTGTTACGACACAGATGGTCACAGTGAAGAGGTGAAAACATCAGCTCTGTATGTGCAGGTGAGGGAAGGGAGCCGCTGGGTGAAAACATTTTCTGTTTACGCTCAATGTTTGCTTCACTTTACTGGATCCCGCCAGTTCTAACTCCTCGGGTTAGCTGAGGACTCACTTTGGATCACAATTTATCCCCCGAAAAAAAAGAAGAAAATCTGGATAAATGCAGGCGTCATGAAATGTCTTGTTGGGTCAGAGTTTAACGGACTGAACCTTGTGATGCCGACACTGTAAGCCTTTATAAACACTACATAAACGTTCAACAGGTAGTTTATAACACACTGTAATGTACGTGTGAGCAGATATACGCATTTATTAATGCGGCTACAAGTCCTCCTACGGTCAGCCATAATATAGCAAAACACACAAGGAATAATACAAAATATTTCTTCATAGGAGAATTACATTTACTGTAAAAATAAAATGTCCGTATAGCTGCGTACAACTACATTACAGCATGTCATCAACCATTTATTAACTGCGTTTACAGACTGCTTATAAATGGTAAATATCGTGACAGTTTTAATGGCTGCAGTCCAGAAATGTGAACATGTGAAATTACAAATGACTGCATGGCTTTTGCAGTATATTTTGTCTTTTTTTAAACCGCACACTGACAACATTCTCATATAAACGGATCAAAGAGGCTCCTTGCATCGCGCACAAAGATAAAAAGCTGATGTGATCCGTCGTTTTCGGACTGAGGCTCCAACAGAGAACCAGTCCACTGCAGCGGTGAGCGCGGTCCAGCTCTCCTGACATTGTCCGTGTGGCGTTTCCCCCGTGATGTCTGTTCCCAAAAGCCTCCCTTCTATTAGAGTCCTGTGACATTTGACTGAGGGTGGATGGAGTGTGTTGTATTTACTGTGAATGCAGCGCTGGAGTCGGTGAGGTCTCTCTCCCTCATCAGTTCAGGACTCCTCGTCCGTGGCACTGGGGGAGCGCTCCTGCAGGAGAGACAAGAGAAAACTCAAGACTGCTGCTGCGTGACATCTGAGAAGATGCAGTTGGTAGAAAGATAGTTCAGAAAGGAGAAGAAATGCTGTAACCTGAGCACATCCATCATTCGCTCCCTTCTCTACGTACTAGCAATTGAAATAAATCTCACTTTCTGAAGGGATATCACTTTTTTTAATACTTGATCAGAGCCTTAAAATTGTCCTTTCAACAAAAACACATTCTATATATCACTGTAAACCAAACAACAGTGCACATGAATGGGAAACACACACACACACACACACACACCTCCTCCTGCTCGTCCTCAGAGTCGTCATCACTGACGACGGGTTTGGCTCTGGTGCGTCCTATTCGTCTGCTGCTTCTCTTCCCTCGATCTCCACCTTTATCCTTCCTCCCCAGACGGATCTTCACTTTCACTGAGCGAGCTGGACACACACACACACACACACACACACACACACACACACACACACACACACACACACACGAGGGTCATAAACAAAACACAGATGACATCATACAAACCAAAGCTTAACAACAGTGCCGTGCCGCTCTCTCCACTCGGACATGTCAGCTTACATTCGGACTCCGATCCTTCCTCCAGCTCCTCTTCCTCTTCCTCGCTCTCCTCTCCCTCACTTTCCTCCTCCTTCTCGACCTTTTGCCTCAAGCTGGTAAACACTGACTGAAGGACTATGGAGTCTTCATATATCTGCTCACACGGAACAAAACAACTGTTTACTGTCAACTTCAAGTGCAAAGAGGCAACAACCGCGCTCGCAGTGACCACAGTTCATGTGTGTGTTTTTAAGAATTTAGCATTTTATGATACAGGCGTCTGGCCAATCACAAACAAGATGCATATTCTAAAAGGTGACGTTACAGGAACAGCTTTAAAGGGACAGTTCACCTCACAAATACACATTTCTCCTCTGACCTGTAGTGCTATTCATCAGCTAGATAGTTTTTGAGACATCAGCTGTAGAGATGTCTGTCTTCTCTCCATTATAATGGAACTATATGGCACTTTTGAGAAGATAATCCACAGACCTTATTAAGATCAGTTTCATGTGAGAACTATGGTTGAAAGATAAGAGTATATAAATATATATACATACAATGTATCTCTAAAACTAGGCAACTCACCAAAACTATCTTGATTGATAAATAGTTCTACAGGTAAGAGGGAAAACTATGTATTTCTGATGTTAATGTCAATCAGGTTATGTCAATATATGTGTCTATATATACACCCACACACATATACAGTATATACCCCCACACACATTTATAAAAAAAAACATAATAGCAGTCAAAACATTTGTCACGTCTGAATAGTGGTTGTCTGAATAGAGGACAGCAGCTGCTGAGGGAAGAGTCTCACCAGCGACCCCTCCAGGTTGAAGGTCTGAGCGTTTTGGAAGAGCAGCATGACGTCTCTCTCCAGGTCACCCAGACTGCGGTAGCGATGACCCCGAATACTCTCCTACAGCGAGATGCAGTATGTGAAACACGAAATATATAAGAGAACTTCACATGTGTATCTGTTGACCTTAACGTTTCCTTTATTGTTGTTGTTGTTGTTCCTTTACTGCTTCAGTGACTAACTCCCGCCCCACAAAACAAATCACTCCTCTGATCTGACCTTGATCTTCCTGAAGTCGACAGGCTTGCGGATCAGTTCGTAGTACTCCGGCAGCTCTTTCCGAGACGGCAGCTGGATGAACACCTCGCTCAGTTGACGCCCACTGGCGCTGCCGGAAATGACATCATCAGGATGAGACTAAGCCTTTATTATCAGTTAAAATAGAAAAACAACCTATTTTTAGGCCTCTGCTCAAAAATTGCATACCCAAACTAAAAAGGGTGTATCTCTGTAAACACTGGGGCTATTTGAATAATTATAACAAAAGTAGACAGATGTGTAAATATCTCAGTCTATATGTTACTGGTTAAGAGTAAATGAAGATGACATGATGAGATAATAAAAAAGGTTTCAGATCCGCCTAGAAGAAAAGCACTTTCAGGATGATTATTTCTTTGAAGTGATGCAGCTGTAAGGTCCACCTCTAACCCAGATCATAACACAATATGTGAACATTCTCTCTGCAAAGGTTAACTTTGATAAAGTGAAGCAGAACAAAGTTAGAGAGGGTTTAGAACTGAGAAAATTCAGGCGAGGACTCAAATGAGCATTTGGGCGCATCTGTGACATTTGAATTTTTTCATGTACCAAACCATATATTTCACTTGTATATTACTTATATTGTTCAATACATGCAAAAACAGCAGTTTGGGGCTTTTTCATGAAACAAGCTATGATTTACAGTTTTATATAACAATCGCTCATTCTGCCCCCCATAGGGGGGGATTGTTTTTCATAAGGTTAAGAAGCAGCAGAAACCTTGTGAGCTACCTGTCTTTATACTTGATGACGGCGTCCACGATCTTCCTCATCTTCTTTGAGAGGGCGGGAGGGTTGGGGGAGAGTTTCTCAGCAGGCGGTCGTCCCCTCTTCCTCTGCCTCTTCCCTTCCTCATCTTTGTCCCCTCGTCCTCGTCCCCCCGAGGAAGAGGAGGGACCGGGGAGATCCAGGTCGCGGTCCCGCTTCCTCTTTCGGGTCGTCGTCTTTTTGTGACGCACCTCCTCCTCGATCTCCTCCAGCGTGCCCTCCTCTATCGCCTGCGCGGGGAAACACAGACTGCAGGATTAAAACAAAGGCATTGCGGTCACAGACATATTTAGATTGGCATCTCTGGCCTGAGGCTCATCACCTTGAGCCACTGCTTCTCCGTCAGCGAGTCGCTGTAGTCCACCTCCTTCCGTTGCCGCGATCCACGTCCGAACATCTTCTCCTCCTCCGCCTCGCAGGTCAGCCGCTCAACCTCGGCGTCGTCCTTCATGATCCAGGTGGGCAGCTCGTCCTCCTCCATCAGACGCGGTTTTCGCCGAGGGTTACGGGCATCCTCGCGACGGCGGTCCAGGTCCATGCGCTGAGGGAGGAAGAGGGAGAAAAGGAGGGCAAAGGAAACAAATAAGTCGGCCGAGGAGTTACGTCTGCGTGAGCTGCGACTCGTCCTCCGAACGCTGACCATGAACTGGTCGAACTCCTCCTCGCTCCTGGCGATCATCTGGTTGACCGTCTCGTCATCCGGCACCTCTTCCTCCTCCTGAACACAGCAGGCACACATTGGCGAGCCGAGCATAAGCAAGCTCACTCGTTTAAATGAAATGAAAAAACAAACAAGAGTGTGTGTTTCCGGTGCACGCACGCACATTAATGCGTAGACACACTTCCGGGCCCCAGACCTCGTCTTGCTCCTCGTGCTCCAGGATGGCCTGCAGGAAGGCCCGGCGCTCGTGGCTGGAGGACTTCTGGTCGAACATGCCGGCCTGAATGACCTTTTGGTCCACGTTCAGTTTGTACTTGGCGGCGGCCAGGATCTTCTCCTCGACGCTGTTGATGGTGCAGAGGCGCAGCACGCGCACCTCGTTCTGCTGGCCGATGCGGTGCGCTCGGTCCTGGGCCTGCAGGTCCTGAGGGAGGAGGCAGAGGGAGTCAGTGCACGTCCAGGAGAGTGACTTATAAGGTCAAGGATCATGAGACTTCATCATTGCTCGTCAATCACTCTCACTTTTTTAAATATATATACTCATTTCTATAGTTGTGATACATTATAATCTTTATATAATGCATTATAATCACTCTAAGTGGTCATTGTTTGCATTGTTTTGTGTGTTGTTATAAATGTAGGATATAGATTTAATACTTTTTTTACTTTACTTGAATCAAACAAAGTAACTTCCAATCACATTATAATGCAACAAACAGTGATATTAATGTGTATAATGTGTTACAACTATGGGAATTATAATACACTATGATCATTAGAAAGAAAAACTCCACAATTCAGCAGAAACTGCTTTAACAGTCAACCAAATGAAACGGTGCTTTTTTGTAAATGAAAGATAAACGTCACACCTGATGCGGGTTCCAGTCAGAGTCAAAAATAACCACGGTGTCGGCAGACTGCAGGTTGAGGCCGAGGCCTCCGGCTCTCGTGCTCAGGAGGAAGATGAAGTAGTCCGACCCCGGTTCATTGAACGTCTTCAGCAACATTCCTCTGTCGTCGGCTTTCGTGGTGCCTGAGATGCAAGAGGAGGGAGGAGAGGGGAAAGGCACACGGAGGAAATGAAGGTGAGACGAGCAGCGAAGTGCGACAAGAGGAACCAGATTCCAGTCAAAAGGAGGAGTGAAATCCACAACCATCTCACCATCCAGACGCAGATACTTGAAGCTGCGATAAGCAAAGTAGTCCTCCATGATGGTCATGAGCGTGGTCATCTGACAGAAGAGCAGCACCTTGTGGTTTGTGGCGTTCAGCTTTGGCAGGATTCGATCCAACACCTCGAACTTTCCCGAGGCCCGATACAGGTCAGGGCTGACGTAAAGGCAAGGGTTACTCTGTGTGTGTGTGTGTGTGTGTGTGTGATCTTGATCTGAGGAGGAATTAGCACTTACCCCTGGACTATCCCACTAGAGAACCCTAAATGTTCAGAGAAAGATTCCTGCAAAAGCAAATCAAAAACGTATTCCGTAGTTAAGTCAAACACACAAAGTTGAACTTCATTTTGAAGCTTGTACTGTGAAGCTTCCTATTGTATTGCCGAGTCGATCTCCAAAGCACTTCATAAGGTGTTTGTTCAGGGGTCAGAGGATCGAACCTCTCTACCTTTATCCTTCTATACACAGAACACGGGGAGAGACTACAGGTTTCTGCCTCACACTCCTCAGTCGTACCTCTATTTGCTGGAACATGTACGGGTGGTTACAGATCTTCCTCAGCTGCATGATGGTGTTCATCAGGGTCTTTGTGCCTCCTTTCCCCTGGTGACCAAACGTACAGCGTGTGATCACAATCACACGTTTATTCAACATTTATTCATAAAGGGTGGTCCAAAGACAGTCATCGTATTTAATGGAAATTAAACTTCATCATCAGCAAAAATAAATAAATAAAGATTCCATTTTCTTTTCATTCTGAACATTTCCTAAAAGGTCTTTATGAATGTCATTAAGCAATTTTCTCCCCGTGAAAGCCAAACATGTACTAGACCAGTCTCCTCTAATAACTCTCCAGGTGTTATCATATAAATGACCTCGTGCCAAATATTGTTCAGCCTATTATTAACTAGAAATACCACTTTGCGGGTGTTTGCCTTGAGGTATTGCTTTCATGGGAACCAAACAGCCGACCAGGAAACACAAATCCTCGAGCAGAGGCACGAAAAAAAACACTATCATGTTGCACAACTATCATTTCCAGAATTTAAATTTAAATTAAAATGTTCGATTCTGGAAAGAAAGCGGACAGTATGGGATACATAAACTTCCTGAAACATAAAACCGAGTAGAAACGGTTTCATTTGGGCGTTGCTAAGCGCCCACAGTGTCTCTGTCCTCACCTTCTTGTCCTTCTCGGACCCGTCAGTGAGCAGGACCCCCTTGGCCTGCATGTGCCTGTACAGCACCCTCTGAAGAGACGACATGTCACACTTGATCACGTACTCCACCTGACGAGAGGAGCGGCAGGGGGAGCTAATGAAAGGCTTTACCGGCATTGTCATCAATATATTATGAAATACGTGCTCGTCTCTTCTCATGCGTCTTATATTTTCCGTGTGCTGAAATAGGTGAAACGTGCCTTCTCTGGAAGCTGTGCCTCCACTTCCTTCTTTAATCTGCGTAACAGGAAGGGCCGCAGCACTTTGTGGAGACGCCGAATAATCAAGATGGTCTCCTCTTCATTGAGGTCCACCTGCAGGAGTACAAGAGGCAGACATGTTGGCATCCGTCAAACCCTTTTCCTTAAAATAAGCGGCTGCGGCGCGGCGACACGCCCTCGTCTCCACCTTCTCCCCGGTCATGGCGAACGGGGCGTTGAACCACTGCTCGAAGGTGGTGCAGCTCTTGAAGATGGTGGGCAGCAGGAAGTTCAGCAGCGCCCAGAGCTCGGGGAGTTTGTTCTGCAGCGGCGTGCCGGTGAGCAGGACCCGCCGCGGGGCCAGGTAGTGGGTGTTCAGCACCTGGGTCAGCTTGCAGTGGTGGTTCTTCATGCGGTGGCCCTCGTCCACGATCATGTACTTCCAGCGAATCTGTTGGGGTTGAGGAGAGGGGAGGAGCCCGTTTGGGTGAAGTTGCTGCTGTACAGTCTAACTGCATTCAAATCAGCTAAAAAAAAAAACAGAAAGTGCTCAGGAGGAAAGATCTCTCATCTGTCCTCATGAGCCGCGCGGTTCTTGCCTGAACGACAACACCCACCTTTGAGCAGCCAGGGAACATATGACTACATGAGCGCATAGCAGCATGATGGCCACAGAGGAGACGCGGTATACAGGCGGTGTCAGTGTGCAGCACCTAGGAGAGAGCACTGCCACGCAGCACAGGGGGGTCAGATTGGCCAGGAAGAAACACGTCGAGACTTTTGGGGATTTATGGAGTGGGAGACGAAGAAAAAACGAAAAAAAACATCGAAACCAAAGCAAAGTGAAATGATTAAGGAACAGGAATGACACCATGGCTGCCTGGGTGTGTCCTTCCGCTCGTGTTTGCTTGTACGTCCGTTCTCACCTTGGCCAGGACTTGTTTGTCCTTGATGATGTACTCGTAAGTGGTGAGTAAAACGTTGAACTTGCCACTGCGCAGTTGGGGGAGGAAGGCTCGTCTGGCAGCGGGAGACCCCTGAAAGTTAAATTACAAATATATATTTTTAAAGTATAGAAGTACATCATCTACTTACGATACAGGTCACACTATTTCACAACACATGCTACAGTACGATAACAAGTGCCTTTTTAGAAACAAAACCCCACCTTGTAGGACACTTTCACGACCGTCGGTGCCCACTTGTCAAACTCATACACCCAGTTAGAAAGAGTTCTGTCAAGGAGAGACAGCTCCGTTGGTTATTCGTGTGAATCACTTCCCTGGCGACTGAGAACAAAACGAAGAGGTTACACTAACGAGAGGGGAACGATGATGAGGGAGGGCCCGTTGAGCCGCTTGTGCTCCATGAGGTACGTGATGAGGGCGATGGTCTGGATGGTTTTCCCCAAACCCATCTCGTCCGCCAGGATCCCGTTCAGGTTGTTGTTGTAGAGGGAAACCAGCCACTCCAGACCTTTAACCTGAGGGCCACGCAAAGGGACGGTCAGGCGAAACATGCAGCTCCCCTTGTCAAGTAAAATGAAACATTCATCTCTCGTGTGTCTTGTGCTGCGTTCACCTGATACTGTTTGAGTTGTCCGTTTATTAACAAAGTGGACTGTTTCTCCACCTTCTCAGTGACAGCGTGAGCCACAGAATAATACGACTGGAGGGTCCGGGCGAACGCCGCGCCGCTGTATTCGTCATCCACATCCTGCTTAGCGTTTCTGCAGAGGACACACACACACACACACACACACACCAGATTTCATCATCTCCTTTTGTAAACACCCGATGAGCTTTGTTTTGTTTTGTTTACTGGCCCTGAGAACATAACGGGTACACTAATGTATTTAAAGGTAAAACTCACTCGAGGATGTGCCGGACGTCCACCTCCGACACGTCTTCGCAGTCGGGGTCCGCAATCTTCTTCTTTTCCTCCACCTGAGCGGCCGATGGCTGAGGCTCCTCCTCTTCCTCCTGCCAGACAGACGGCATGTCAGCGACCGGCAGCGGTCAACGTGAAACTGGCTGCATGTCTACATGTCTTTTAAAACCACCCACCTCCTCCTCTTCCTCCTCCTCGCTGTCTTCACTGTCTGAGCGAGGAGCCACCTCATAACTGGACAAAATACGGGCAGACTCAAATTAAGTCGACTAACGGACCCCGTTTATCTGCACAGTCATCCTCATGCACATGTTCATGTTTAATCACACACGCAAAAGCACTGAAGGGAAGCGTCGCCATGCTGCAGCCCAGTGAGGCCAAACCGTTCACAGCAGAGCAGAAACAAAGACTCTCCCGTCTGAAAACGTGGCATTAGCATTCAAGCTGACACCAACATGCTGACAGGTACTATGGAGCCTTTTAAGCATCATAATGTTTTAGCAATGTAATGCTAAGCTAACTAGCATGCGTCACCCTGTTTTTGCTGCAAGACAATGAACCCTGCGGGACAATGAAGCTGAGGTTGTTCATGTAGCATGCGCCTGTGCCATGTCACACAAGTTACAACTAAGAGCGCAGTTGATGGTGCAAGATGAACAGTCAAGGTTTTTTTTTGTTTCATATGAATTCATCACTTGCAAAGATATAAAGTATGTTGATAGGGCTGGGCGATGAGGAAGAAATCAAATATCCAATAATAATAATAAATACCTCAATATTGATGCGCTATGGTTGATCATTGGCGCTTTAACATATTTACACAATGAGATTTTTGATAAATTATCATCAGTAATCTGGAAATAATGAGTAAATGGGATTAAATGAGAGGCAAATGATAGATCAGCTAAATTCAGAAAATGACATCACTTTATTGTAATGCATCATTTAAAACCATCGCCAAAATCCAAGAAGATATCTCGTCTCGTATCACGATGTCGATGCATTGCCCAGGCCTATCAACACACACACACGCACACACACACACACACACACGCACAGACACACGCACACACACACACGCCACTCTTCCTCTCTCCAGCCGCTCTCACCCGGGGTTCATCTCCAGCCAGGTCTCCAGCTGTCCGGCTTTCGGGGCGTCCACTCCCGTCAGGACGTTCCCGCTGTCCACGTGGATGACCTTCACCGGGAGGTCGCTCATCTGACTCGTCTCATCCAGAGGCTGCAGGGGACCAAGCACGTTATCTTTTGCACGGGGCTAGTTTCAGTGGGCTGATTGAGAAGAGACAAAGCTTCAGATGGTGAAGGCGTTAAGTTTAACAACCAATAAGTATCAAGCAAATATGAAATGTAAGTGCAGTGTATGCCGTGTGATGTTATTTCTACACGTATGCACACATGGCGTTGCCGTGGGCTGTGGCGGTCACGAGTTGCAGATAGCCATTGTTCTTAGATATGTATATATGATACGGTGATGTTCCAACATACTGTATTTAAAGAGCAAGCACATCGCAAAACCAGTGGCGTTGAACATCCGCTTTAACTGCTTCTTTTCTCACAGGAATAGATGTGCAGTAACATCCACAACTGGTTTTCATGCCATCAACACAGCTGCTGCTGCTCACCTCTCCATCAGGACCCATGGCAGCGGTCTGAGCCTCAGCGATCTCCAACTGAGACAAGAAGAAGCTGATTAATACCAAAAGAGATCAGATACGACTCTGAAAGTCCTTCATCATCACACACAGAGATCACACTTCCTGGTTTTCCATACCTTCTTCTTCTTTTTCTTCTTCTTCTTCTTCTTCTTTTTCTCCTTGAGGGCCTGCACAGCTTTGTGAGCTCGTACCAGCTCGGTGAGGTTGGCGACGTACTCGTCGGTCTGCTGCAGCAGGTAGGCCAGGCGCTTGTCCTTCTTCTGGTCGATCAGCTTACGATAGCCCTCCTCATCCTCAGCCTGCGGGACGATAGACAGACGCACATACAGTGTGTGTGTGTGTGTGTGTGTGTGTGTGTGTGTGTGTGTGTGTGTGTGTGTGTGTGTGTGTGTGTGTGTGTGTGTGTGTGTGTGTGTGTGTGTGTAAGGGGCCCGTGCGTGCTGGGCTGTAAGCCACGCTCATGCCCGGGTGACTGCACTCGCGTGGTTTCTCCTCACCATGAGCCTCCTCATCCTCTCCTTCTCGATGCGCTCGTTCTCCTTCTTCTGCTCCCGTTCCGTGTTGGCGTGGTAGGTCGCCACCGCTTTGGTCACTTTCTGCATCTTGCCCGTGATGGAGCGGTGGTACTCTTTGAAGTCTTTGGCGTGCTGCAGGATGCTGTTGAGGTACTCCTGCGATCAAGCGAAACAAGAGAGGAGGCGCTAAAAGAGAAATACAAAATACCACTTTTAGGTGACGTCACGACTGTATTCGTCCTCTACCTGATGTTTCTGTCTGCGCTTGCGCTCTTGCTCGATCTTCTGCTGTTTCTCCAGTTTCTCCGTGATGCGCGCCTCCCGCAGAGACTGCCGCTTGCTTCGCTTGTAGGCCTTGGCGTCCAGGGCGGTCTCCAGAGCTGTGTCGCGACGCATGCACACCACCACCTCCTGGCGCAGCTGGGGACCGATAAACGCAGTTTAACGGACAAAACGTGCAAAACGTAGACTCCTCATTAACGCCAGCAGACAACGTGACGCCGGGGAGGTTAAAGGTGAACACGTGTATGCGCATACCTGTCTCTGGAAGTTCAGCAGGCGGAGGGCTTTGAGCTCGATCGAAGCTTTGGTACGTAGGTCTCCAGCCAGAGAGCCCGGCAGGTTCTCCAGCTCAGCAATACGGTGAGTGATACGAGCCTGTAACCTGAGGGAGAACTACGTTGCATTTTAGAATGAATTATTCATGAGCTGTGTTTTTTTACTTTTTGCTTAATTCAAGAAAAAAACTTGTGGTAAAAGTTTCTCCAGCAATGTCACTTTCCGCTCCAGAAAAGGTGAATGAGATCAGGGGAGAGTGTGGCGTACCTGAACTCCCTCTCCTGCAGTATCTCCACTGGGTCGAGGCCGCAGGGTTTCTGAATGGGGGTAATGCGGTTCTGCTTGGCGTGGTAAGGCATCATGGGAGTAGGCTGCGCCGGCTGGCCGGGCGACTGAGTCTGTGGCGGCATGACTGGGGAGGCGGCGGGAGGAACCGAGGGCGGGGCCGGAGAGGGCCGACCCGTGGGCTGAGGGGGGAGGAGCTTCTGGGGGGCGTTGGAGGGGGCGGCTGCGTTCACCATGGGACCTTTGAGGGGAGCGGAGATTCAATGTATAGAACATGTATTATATTCATGAAGAATACATGTTTAGGGTCCCTATAATTCTGGTTTGGGTAGGATTCAAGCAACATTTGTTAGACTAAAACACAAAGTAAAAAGAAATATAATGTGATTTGGAACGCAGTGATGGTTACACACAATGCAGGGTTTGAATTAAATATATATATATATATATATATATATATATATATATATATATATATATATATATATATATATATATATATATATATATTTTGCATTTATCAAATTTATAATGTGCTTAAACGAGAAGCACTAAATGTTTACACAACTTTTTGATTGTTAACAAGAACACTCCACAGGTCACATTTAAGTGAACTAAAATAGTTTGCTTGGATTAATATCAGGACTTGATGAAAGAATAAAAGCAAGAAGATGCCGGCTTTATCAACACAGTGTAATGTGCCAGGGTCTACAATGTGAACATAACCAATAGAAAACCAGCCTATTTTTAGGCCCTTTCCTCGAAAATGGCATACCCAAACTAAAAAAGGTGTATCTCTGCAACCACTAGGGCTATTTTAATACTTTGGGTTATAATAAAAGGCACACATTTGAGATTTTGTTCAGATGTGTAAATATCAGTCTATATGTTACTGGTTAAGAGTAAATGAAGATGACACAGAAAAAATTAAAAGGTTTCAGGTCCGCCTAGAAAAAAAATCACTTTCAGGATGATTGTTTCTTTGAAGTGATGCAGCTGTAAGGTCCACCTCTAACCCAGATCATAACTCAATATGTGAACATTCTCTCTGCAAAGGTTGACTTTGATAAAGTGAAGCAGAACAAAGTTACAGTTTTATATAACAATCGCTCAGTCTGCCCCCTAGGGGAAGGAATTGTTTTTAAAAGGATAATGCTCTAAACTCTCATCAAGAAATTCTTAAATTATGGCTCTAATAAAAGGACACACCTGGCCTCATATATTGGCATATGAACCAATATATGTTCCTATCCTAATAAGTCATAACTGGAATTCATTTGGACTTACCAGCTTTCCCTCAGCCCCTCTTCCTCCATCTAACATCACTCACACAGTCTCACATCAGCACCACATACCTTCAGGCCAGGACTTCGGGGGTCCGTTTGGGTTTAGACCCAGCATCCCAGCTGCACCCGATGGGCCTGGAGGCGGCATGTTGGGACCCATCATTCCTAAAGAAACAAATATGTGCAGGTTGTTTTAAGACTTTTGCCACATTTATAACACAAAAAAGCTTGGTATTCCCGTGCATGCTCACCATGAATTCGGCTGTAGCCTGAGCCCATCGGCCCCGGCACGAGTACTGGTCCAGCTGGCCCACCTATCGGCCCCCCTGCTCCGGGAGCCAGGCTGGGCATGGGCTGCTGCATCCCGGGCATCGGCCTCTTCCCTTGGACCGCCATCTGGAGGTGGTCCGGCAGGGGCTGCCCCCGGGACAGCATCTTATACGCCATGATCTGGGCTCTGAGTTGGTGAAGCTGGTTCTGGTTGAAAGGAGTCGGACCACCAGGACCACCAGGACCTCCAGGACCTCCAGGGCACGGAGGGCCTCCAGGTTCAAGGCCGGAGCCGAGACCGGAGACACCGGGGCCCAGGCTGGGTCCAGAGCTGGGGCCTGGGCCGGAGCTACCCGGAGGGCCGGGCCGGTTATGGAGACCCGGGACGTGTTGATCCCCACCGGGGCCATCTAGAAGTACCGAGGCAGAGCCGGGGCCACCAGAGGAGGACGAAGATGGCATAAGAGGCCCAGAGGGGGGGCCATTCGAAGGGACAGGGCTGGAGTGCTCAGAGCCCCCCAGCGGAGAGTGGTAACCTGGAAGGGCACATTTGACATTTTGGTAAATATTGGTCCGACCAAGAAATATTCCCAGTTTTGTGGTTCACATCAAACAAACGAGACACAACGTGTTGATTAGTGAGCGTCACTCTTCTCATCTTAGCTCAGCAGGACAAGCTGATTTCCCAAAGTGTTGTAACAGAAAGCCTGCAGCGTAGCCGGATGAATGATGAGTCATTCCCTCACCCTGTTCCAATCCCATCAGACTGTTGTTTCATAATGTTGTTAACGTTGATCCACAGTCTGTCTGTCTGCCTGTCTGCCTGCCTGCCTGCCTGCCTGTCCCTGCATCCCTTCCTTATAACAGACTGCTGGATGCAGACGCCAAGCTACAAAGTTGCTACCATACTGGCAGCAGAGCCTTTATTCCACTAAGATGCTCTGTTGTGTTTTGATTAAAAAAGAAAACTTAAAAAAAACTGTAAAGAGTAAGAAACAACGGCTTGCTACAACAGAGACACTCCCTATGAGCCGGGTCACGCCATCAGAGATAAGTAACTCTGAAAAGTACACAACTTGTCTTGCACAATACGGGAAATAATGTCAATGTTGCACAAGCTGAGACTGAGCAGCGGCAGCGGCAGCGGCAGCGGCAGCGGCTCCTACCTTGCGAGTGCTGGTCCAGCGGGCTGGGCGGCGGGCCCATCCCGCTGTGCCTCATTGACAGTCCCTTCATCTGGGCGAAGCGGCTCTCCTCGCTCTTCTCATGCAGGCTCTCCATGGACTGTGGGAGGAATCAAACGGGGTTGAAATGAAAACCCTCATCCTGGAGGTTTCAGCTGAAAAACATCTAACAGTTCTAATGGGGCAAAAAGCACATTGAAATAAATAATACAACTGTGAGATCATGTAAAATGTAAGGATGTGTGGTAATGACAGTTTCACACGTATAAAGAAGTTTGACTTGTAAATATGGTAAAAGAGGATTGTATGGATTGATATGCAGTGGCAGTTTCCCAGAGGTATTACAGGTTAAAAATAATAATTGCTTTATACAATATGGATTAGTGCTACAATGTGCCGTGTCAGCATGTGCACATGGTGGTGAGTGACTGGAGCCATGATGGGAAAAATAATTGAAGGTGCAGTCACATATAGAATATGCAAATCTGTCCATGTAAATCCACAGTTATCAAGTTTAATGTTTTTCTGTGGACATAACATCCACATGGCTGCATGGGGAAGCCTACAGATTATGTGAATTGGATGTTTTAACTCAATATGCATAAATAACATTTGATTTGCTGAATATGGATTTAAAAATAACTGCCGACGCAGCACTGGCATTACAGTGGTGCGTCTCAGCGGGACGTTGGGGGCCCCGTGCCAGCCTTACTTTGTGCAGAGGGTGCATGTTGTCCTGGCCGTATCCAGAGGGCCCCGCCTGGGAGTGTCCAGAGGCCGGAGGGCCGGGGCTGGGGCCCATCATACTGTGAGAGGAGCCCGGGGAGGGGCTGGGGCCCAGCATGGCCCCGGGGGAGGGCCCCGGACCAGGGGAGGGACCCGGGCGAGGGGTGCCACCCATGGGTGGGTCTGGCGTCGACATCGCCCCGGATCTCCTGCAGGGACCTGAGAGAAAGGGCAGACAGCAGGTGAGCGGGAGGACGTGGCCCTTTGGAAACTCCTTTGCACTCCATGCAAAAGTAATTGATCACTGAGTGGTTGGATTAGACTTGTTGGGAGACATCTCACTGCACCCTTCTGATAAATGATGTGGCGGCACAACATCTCTGCAAGACACGGGAGACTCAGATGAAGACTCTCCTTTCCGCGCTGCAGCAAATCACCCGTTGCGCGCAGACGCAATTACGGCTGCAGGATCTACCACTGCACGTGAACTGAACACGGAGGCAATCACAGTGAATTATGCACGTGAGCCCATGTTACTGAGAACCCGCCCCTCCGACCATGAGAGGGGGTCTCGATCAATATATTTTAAATAAAAGGGGAATGGCGGACTATGCTTGTGCGACCGACCTACCCGCATGAACAGGACAGGCGCTCCCGGGTGAACGTCTGCGCTCCCGTGTTGCTGTTTGCGGGGGAAGAAGAGGACGACGCGGCTGTTTGACGCAATTAGTCTACTCACCTCTCCGTAATGCGCCTCCGAGCGTTGACTTGTCTCAGCGGCGCGGCGCGAGCGCCCCCTCCTCCTCCTATGAGCGAATGTCTAGTCACGGATAAGCGGCAGCGCGCATGCGCGTGCGGCTACATCGAGGCTGTGCATTTTGTAAAGTGTGTACTGTAAATACGTGTAGTCCTTAAGCTAGAGCATAAATATAGGTTTACACGTGCACCGTGAAGAATATGAGGAGGAGTCTGTTGGTACTTATTCATTAGTTAATTAGTGTGCACCTGTTACATCAGGATACACTGAGACTAGAGCCGAGTATTAGTAAGGTAGTAAACTAATGACAAAGTACAACAATATGCAGTACTTCGGATTAAATAAAAAAATAAAATCGTTATTCAAATATTAATTTTAAACTAAAGCAATACAAATCAAGAAATTTAAAAAATGCTATAGTAGTATAAAAAAGTATAGAGTAGTTGCAGACCACAGGTTTCTTTCTGTACGGATGATTCTCACAGAACAAAAAAACATTTGTTAGCTATCAATGAGGGACATCTAGCTCTCGTCATTTGCTCCTTTAGTTAACACATCATTGCTTTGCAATGACAACCTGCAGTGCTTACTTAGTGGACGATGGACCTTTTAAAAACATTTAAAAAAAATATAAACCGCATGCAATTATTTTGTTGTATTTTTCTGTACTTTTATGTATGTACGCACACGTCATTCTATGCCGATCCACTGTCAGTGTATCTTGAAGAAGAAAAACTCAAACCACTGAATGGCATTTATCACAGCACCTTTAGGTTTAAGATCATCACACCCACCACTGTGAATAATAACAGAAATGCTCGATGGTTAATAGAATACCTGTGTATTCACTTTATGAGACTTAATTCTCAGTGTAGTTTCTAAAGTGAACAAACAAGACACCAGATCAGCTTTGGTGAAGACTAGTTTCCAGAGCAGGAAGTGAACTGAATTACATCCTGAAGACAAAACACTGCATTTCGTTCCAGAGACCCGTCTGAGCTCTTCTGCAGCGATCAGCTGAGGACAAACGGCTCTTATTAGAGCAGGCGACGCAAGTACAAATGTGACTCCAGTGTTTGAAGTTTAATCAGGACAACAAACCAAATGACAGTAGTAGAGCAACCTGCAGTAGCCTTCACGTAGAAAAGGGACAAACTAAACACAAAAGACATGGCAACCAACACTTTCTTCAGACCTTTACCAAGTAAAACCCAGAACTTAAGTGTGGTGATGAAATAGCTTTTATGGGTTTTTAACTTTGCAAATGTATCCAGATCACTATTTAAATGGGACAAACCAGTTTACCAGGTAAAACCACACATCATCTCCAGCTGAAGGGACCTTTTCTCTTAACCCCCGACCGTGAGCAACTCTTCAGAGCAGGTTCCTGGGAGCCTTGCCTCTTCTTAATGATCAATAATGGAGCACCATGTGTGATGCTCAGACTGTAACCTGTACAAGACGGGGCTCTTGGAAGAATTTGAAACCTCAACGCGACAGACTCTTAAATATCAGTACACTTATTCAGGACAGACATAAGCTGAACTGACCCAACACTCACACGAAAAAACAAACATGTTCATCAACCTGATAAATACATTTTAAAGAAGTAAAACACAAAAAGAGGGACGTTCAGCAGGTGGTATATCATACAAGTCAGGAACATTATCAGGCACCTCCTTCATAACTGACCAGTGAGCTAATCAATTATCATGGGGACAAAAACACATGATTTTGCTCATACATGCTCGACGTCTGAGGTTTTTGATGGAAGTGAAATCAAGAATACTTCCGAATAGTTGGAACATTTTCCAACTACGAAACCAATTTGAATTCCTGCCTTTGCTCAGTGAAATAAAGCGCTCCAGACAGCCCCCTTTACTTTAGCTTATAATGCCCATCCACACAAGAAAAGGGTGATAACAGAAGCCACACAGTTTTTATTTCCGTTGATGAGCGAAGGCGATAAAGCACTGAAGCGTCATGTCCACCTTGCAGCTGCACCATCAACAGAGTCAAGTCCTTCCTGTTGAGAAGGGAATACGCAGTCCTCCTCCGCCCCCTGCAGGTGAGAGCGGGTACAGCGTCCTCCCGGGCGCCTCACAGGAAGACGAACTCGTCGCTGTTTCGTCGGTTGATACTCCGGCTCAGGTTGCCGGGCGGCAGGATGTGGGCTGCAGGTCCAGTGTGGTTGCTGCTGTGGCTCTCGAGTCCGTAATCCTGACCCTGGCCCTCCACGAAGGTAAAGATGGGGTACTTCTCGTTCGATGACGACAGGGCCTGGGAGGACAACAGAAATGTGTCAACCGAAATGTCCTAGAATGCTTCAGAATCAGAATGTCACATCAAGAGAGCACATGGATATCTGTCAAATAAAGTCCTTTTTGCATCGTTTGTGAGCCAAAAGAAAAAAAAACGTAACCACAGATTATTACTACTATTACTTTCCCCAATTAGTTGAGTCTTTAAATTGCTAATTTAATGTTAGACACAAAGTACAACAATCACTAGATCTTCAATTCACAGAAGATTCTTTAAAAGTTCGGTTGTATAGTGACATTATATTAATAATCTTTTCATACAGACTAAAAAGTCTCAAAGTGCTGTAAATGTAAAAAAAAAAAAAAAATCCTTTTACTAATAAAATAAATAAAAGGGGTAGAAAGAAAGCATGCATTTTAAGTGTCATATACATTATTGTAACTGGGAAACATTTTACATTATAAAAAAAAAATACATATACACGTGTGTGTATTATTATTATTATTATGTGCTCTAAATTCCTCTGCGTCTCCCTCTCATGGAGCTGCTGTGCGGCTCGGTGTGTAATCCTCTGTGTTGCGGCGCCTCCTGTGTTGATGTGAATTAATCCGGTTGAACTTTGACAGAATAAATAACGAGGCTCCCCAACGTCCAGCTGGTTCGAGAGAGGCGGTGAGTGGGCTTGAGCCTCTCATGCAGGTAAACATTGTTCGCTTATGTTCTTGTTTATAAGCGCCATTTAAAATGATTCCAGGAAGCTGATTGGTTCCAGCCTGATAGCTAAATAATTTAACTTTCAGCCTCCCCCAGCTCCTGTGGGATTACCTCTGTAATATATATTAGATGGTGTCATGTATCCATAGCAGACCGTGGATCTCTAGGCTCATGTTTGGTCAATCTCTTCTCACCCATCCTGTCACACAGTAGGAAGTTACATGTATTCTCTCTGCTTTGAATGCTCTGACTTTCAGTGTAAAGACTCACCACACTAACAGCAGAACACAGCGACTCAAAGTCCTTCTTGTTCCTGGCGTAAAAGCCGACGGTGCAGCTGGGATCCATTCGGTTGAAGGGCATCTTCTTGGGAGAGCTACAGTGGAACGACTAGCGAGAGACAGAAGGAGACAGGGGTCGATAAAAAGGGTTAATACCAATTCAGGACCCGACGCGTTATCTCCAACGGTCAAAACACGACTGAGCAAGACAGTCACATGGTCGAGAAGTTCAATACGAACTGACAAAAAGACAGACAGGCGGAGGTGAGAGCGATAGCGACAACAGCAACAACAAAAATATAGAAATATAGAGATGAAGACAATGAAACCGACCTCTAGTGAGAAGTTGGCCTGAGAGACATCCACCATGGCCTGGCAGTAGTGAGGGTCCAGATACAGCAGCTGATCGTCTAACAGACAGAAAAGGAATCAAAATACTGTATTAAAGTACAAAATTACCACCTGTGAGGTGGCCAGGAACAGAAGAATGGCAAGCGCATATATATATATATATATATATATATATATCTCTGCCGTTTCAATATTCTTAGAGCTTGTTCCCAGTGACTCAAGCTGCAACTGCCGTGACTGAGTGGAGATGCACATATGCAGTTTCCTTAAAGAATAATTAGGTAATGCCACCAAGTAAAAAAAAAAAAAGTCTACCACTGTGTTTTAAAAAGAAAAGTAGAAATATGATTTTCTGCAACAAGGTTTGTTTCCTAAAAGCCCCGATCACTTCTTCTACTGTGTGTATGGTTGATGATTTTCAGAATCGTTGTTCCAGTAAGGGGAAAGCAATGATTAGCAAGAAGTAGATTTGGGGAAGAGTTGGTTGCTTTGTCGGCAGAGTCTAAGCCCGTCACAGGCAGAGGTCAGTTTGTTCTTCTTCCTCCTTCTGACTGTAATTACACAGCTTTGAGGAAGACCGCTCTTCACAATTCCTACATGAAATAATTAGACATTTACGCTTTTGTTAAATCCACAATGAACAAACATCTGAAGAAGACCGACTTACATGGAGTAATGTACTGAGTGAATCCTTGAAGCAAAACTCTGATATACAAGTCATGATGAACAAAAATAGTGGATGAGCTAAAAGAGAAGTTTCGTCAGCTCACAGTAGTTTTTAAATATATTTATAGAGTATTATTCTGCTCATGCAGTCAGTGTAATGACTGCATGGGTAGGATCATTACAGATTCAGAGATTGTTGCCTTGGGAAAGAGGCGCCTCAGGACACAGTGACGGAGATCCGAACAGAAAAGAGCTTTGGACATTACATAAACGGTCATTAAATAACAGCTACAGTAATTTGTTGTGCACCGAGTAGCCGTCTCACCGTGAACAGGACTCAGTGTCCCGACCCTCGCCGTGATACAAACAGCAACAAATGTTGTCAAAGAACACAAAGTCCTTCTTCGGAATAACAATATTGTTCTTAAAACACCTTGATTCCTTGAACAAAAAGAAAAAGCTCTCACCTTGGAAGCCAATGAAGTAAAGTGAGTGCTTCGGTTTGCCTCCGATGATTCCAATACAACAATCCAGCTTTAGGATGTTCTGGAAATGAACACGGATGTTTTTCATGACTTAAGAGACGCGAGAGAGAGAGAGAGAGAACTCAAGTTCGGCAACACAGTTCTTTAGGAAACATTACTCTAGTGAGCTCAGAGGGTCTGTTGATGGGTGGGAGGAACGCAGAGTAATTCAGACCTTGACACATTCGATGTAGGACGGGTTGAGGGCCTCCCCTCCCAGCCGAACAGGCACCAGGATGATGACGGACTTCCAGGCCTGGCTGGACGGGTCAGGGGGAGTCTGGCTCAGCGACAGGTCACACAGATGCACCACGTCCTCCTTGTACACTGAGACACGACGAGTCAAAACATAGAGAAGACTTCTTAGACGTTTCCAAAAGGAACACATGTTGAAGTGGACTCGCACGAGGACTAATTATTAAAACAGATATCAAGAGTGTCAATCTCACCAGTACAATCCTGAGCCACATATACAGCCAGGTTGTGGAGCACAGAGGTTTTGGCTACAGCTTTCCTGAAAAACAAAATATTCATAAATCCAATCAATGCAAAGAATATTGCAAATCCTTGCTTGTAAGACAAAACAACGCCTCTCATCTTTACCTTAGGATGTGTGCCACTATAGAGGGGCCGTACCAGTCACCAGCTTTCTTCCCTGAACTTTTGCCAATTTCCACCAGCTGGTGAAGCCCAAAAGGTGCCGGGGGCTGATCCCCGAACCAGGTGAGCAGCTTGCGGTGGAGCGGCTCCGTCTGCCTGTCCCGCGCAGACTCCGGTCTCTTCCTCTGGATGCATTTGGGCGCCGGAGCGCCCGTCAGGGACCTTTCGGGGGTGTTGGACCCACGTGGAGAGCCAAAGGAGGGGATGGGGACTCCTGCAGCCCGGGCTGGGGAGCGCGGTCGGAACACCTCAAAGTCCACTTCGGTTAGCTGCTGAGCATCTGGCCAAGCCCAATCTGCAGAATGCAAAGAGGATTGCACTTAGCAACTAAGTAGAGCCACGCGAAAACATCTGGGGACTGGTTGTCTTCAGTCCTTAGCATTGAACGATCAGAGAGTAGTCATCTTTTGATTATCAAACTAATTAGCATGGGCACAATGAATAGGAGATTCTAAAAACAGACAGAATGATGGAGAGCAGAAGAGAGAATCAAAACGGTGATCATGTGACGCACAAACACTGGCAGCACAGAAAAGAGACAGGAATAAATCAGGATAAGGAAAACTTAGAAAATATGAATTGAAAAAAAGGACAAAAGGAGAAAGGTGAAGAGCAGAAAACTGGCCTGAGATTTAAATAGTGAGAAGAAGAACAGGATTTAGAGAAAGATGAAAAGAGGACAGATTGAGTGTTGAAAGAATGTAAGTGGCAGATCTGTCTGTCTCGAGAAAACGTATTCAGAAAAAGGAGCTCTTCCCTCCAACAGGAAGAACGTAACATGCGTCACTCTACCGAGAGGTCGGTTTCTATGAAGAGACTAAGACCAGACTTCCTGTGACAGGGAAAGCGCGTGCAGCTGTGAGACAAACCTCTGGGCATCAGATGCACCAGAAGCCCTTGAGCCAGCAGCATCTGTCCGCTGCGCAGCATGCAGCCCCAGCCGCAGTCTGAGGTCCAGGTGGAGCCCTCCAGCTGAGGGAAGTCTCTCCTGTAGGTCAGCCAGAACCCGGAGACAAAAGCCCAACGAAACCGCTCCACCTCATCTGGGGAGGAAAGGAAAGAGAACTCTCACACTTTGTCGATTCAAACTGCTCGTGAATTAGATCTCATATCTATCGGACATGAGAAACATCAGTTGACAGGGCTGTGTAATCAAATGGGAACATTTCATTTCCATGACTTTAAACCAAATTTCCATGACCAAACATTTTGTGAAATCTCGGTGTAAACATGAAAAAGTGAGTAAATGTGGTATTTAAACTAAGAATGAGAATTCCAAAGCATACAGTAAACCTTAAATGACACAAATGAATGAGACAATAGTTTGATTAAAATAATAAACATTTATATAGATGCCTGTATGTATGCCTGCTTATATTTTGAGTGTCTTTCTTTTAAAAGCATATTAATTATTTCAAACTCAGCGTAAATGAACGTCATGAACACATGAATATAACACATTTACATGACTTTTCCAAAACCTTTGGGATTTTATTTTTTTCAAGAACTTTTTCAGGCCTGGAAATAACCATTGTAAAATTCCATGACCGTAAGAACCCTGTTAAAGGAAAAGGTGTTTTCACCACTGTGGTTAACCAAAAATACACATGACTGCAACACCTGGCGTCTGTTTCTAGAGAGGAAACGCAGCTTCTACCAGCAAGCACTTTTGATTAGAAAGGACTCAAATCGTGAGATTTAAAAACAATACAAGTTTCAGTATTTAGCGCTTACCTTCACTGTTGAGCAGATAGGAGTGTCCCAGGACGATGACCGGCGACATCTTGTTGAAGGAGGTTTTAGACTTCACGGTCCAGCCTGGAAAAAGAGGACCGGAGAAAATGGAAGTTAGCGAAGTGGCAACAAAGAACATGAACAAGACACTCTTCCTTTAAGTACACACCGTATTTGACGTTGTTCCACGCGGACATCAGCTTGGCTTTCAGTTTGTCCATCTCGTCGGGCTCTCCGCTGGTCTCCCTCCCGGGGTCTGGAGTCTGCGCCGACCTGAGACCAAAGCTGCCCTGCCGCTCCAGAGGCTGCTGCCTCCGGCTCTCCGTCAGCTCGTCCTGCATCACGCCGCCGACGTACTGCACCGCGCTGGGGGAAACGGAGTTCATGCCTCTGAGCCCTCAGAGCCGAACGCTGGCGCTCCTCATCGCAACACAGAACTGATGAGGGGAAGAAAAGGAGGTTCAATTATTGACTCGGCCTGAAACTCTTTAACTTAGACTTAACATTCAGTCTAAGTTAGATTTTTAACCCGACACTGGCTAACAATTCTGTTTCCCCACGTAGTCATTTAACCTTTCCTACATCCATCTACTGTTTAGAACACACTGTCTGTCAACCCTCAAGAAGAGGGATCCTCCTCTGTGGATCTGCCGGAGCTTTCTATGAAATTTCCATGACCAAAACATCTTGTGAAATCTCGGTGTATACATAAAAAAGTGAGAAAATGTAGTATTTAAACTAACAATGAGAGTGCCAAAGCATACAGTAAACCTTAAATGACACAAATGAATTAGAGACAATAGTTTGATTAAAAGAATAAACATTTATATAGATGCCTTTTATGTATGCCTGCTAATATTTTGAGTGTCTTTCTTTTAAAAGCATAGTAATTATTTCAAACTCAACGTAAATGAACGACATGAACATACAAAGCCTGGAAAATAACCCTTATAAAATGCCATGACTTCTCCAGGTTTTCCATGACCGTAAGAACCCTGTAAGTGTTTTTGTGGCAAAAGCAAAGTCAAGATTATTAGATTTTTTGTACACTACATTCTCGATGCTCCAAATAAAGCTGGGTTTCTCCTAATAGGGAAACGGCAAGTTTATAGGCCAAAAAGCAAATCCTCACTTCCTGAAAAATATAAATAATTGCTCTGTCGTCCTCACTGAAGTCATCCTTCTTCAACCACCAACGTCACAAAACACACACACACACACACACACACACACACACACACACACACACACACACACACACACACACACACACACACATAAAGTACCAGTGACGTTTGACAAACCGGCGTGTCGTTTTTTTTTCTTCCAACGGCCGTGAACGTCACCTGATGCTGGCGGCTGTCTTCGAGTCTCAGATCAAGCCGTTGAACAGACATACATTACAGACGTGTCCGTCACAGTAATGTCAATGAGTTTGTTTTTGTCACGCGACGTCAATGCAACGCAACAGGGCCGCCTCTTAATCCGTAACACCGGCTAACGTCCGCCAACGGTCCGTTACGGTTTAATAAGCGACCGTGTTAACTGGCGACTTTCATCCGAACGCGTCCGTTGTTGTCGTAGTAACAGACAGAAAATAGGTAGAAAACACGTAGCTGCCCTCGTGAATGCCGCATTATTTAAGTTGTAATATGGTATATTATGATGTATATGAGAAGATTTGACACTGTATTAAACAATTAAAGCGGCATTCTCGATACGGCTGTCGTAACTACGACAACAACGGACGCGTTCGGCTGAAAAGTCGCTAGTTAATAGGGTCGCCTCCTAATCCGAAACATCAAGGTAGTCAAGTGACGTCACGCCTCACCTTTAAACATGGCTAACGGTAACGTCACCGGATACCTCAAACTAAAAGACTCACGCGCAAACCGTTGCGTACCTGCAGTGAAAGACGGCTAAGATGCTCGGTTCCTTGAGGTGTTTTGACTCATTTCAGCGATTCCACCCGGTCTTCATCCACGTCTGCAAGCCTTCTTCACGGATAAATGTAGCTCGTTCAAGCTAGCTACGGTTGACCGTTTCCCGACACTAAGTTAAGCCCCCGGCGTTAGTTAGCGAGTCGTACCGAGCACCGATATTAAATTCACGGTAGTTCTCAACAAAGCCCGGCAGTACGGTGCCCGTTCCTCCGCTCTGGTGTGTGCCCTCCGAGGTGAAGCTAATCCAGCACACACCGACCAGCCTCCGACTCAGCGGAGTCTCCTCCTGACAGCAGCGGACATCTACTTCCTGTTGTCCTTTCCGGACTCGACGCCATTGGTTGACGGGAGCATCGCGAGTCAGCTGATTGGCGCGTGAGCATCAGCAGCGTGTCATTGGCTCCAATTAACTCTTAGTTATGTAATATAATCACGTGATAGTAAATAGTCGTTGGATTTTAGGTACTGGTGCTACATTTGGACAATGGTGTATGTTCATATATGAAGATTGAATGAAAATAGTTTATGTGCACAGGTTTGAAAATAACGTTGGACATTATGAATTGCTATGGTAAGAAAAATAAAGGTGCAAACGGATTTTCACGTTTTCCTAGAAGGTAAATCATGCAAGTGAGCCACAATGGAGAGAACCAGGGTCCTGAGACCGAGAGACCTAAATGAAATACAGCCAGGATTAACGATATTAGTTAGCTGCTATGGCATGAAAGTGTATTTCTGCTGTGAAAATAATTATTTATTATTTATTCTAATGATGCAGCCAAACAAGCGTCTATTGTGATAACATAAGGTGTGCTGCAGCGTTGTTATCGCTCATTACAGTCACAAAAGAGTAAGAGGTGGCAAGGCTTGGAACAAATCTCAGAATTTTTTATTCCACATACTGCACTTCTGGTGTCTGCATTTGAATCACATCTATCACAAACAAAAATGCCCCATGGTACAAATAAACACACTTTCAGTGAACAGAGAAATGTGGAATGTTTTTATACTCAGACTTTCGGGTTCAATCCTAGAATACATATCTGTATACATTAGCCTATATTTTTCTTACAAAGTAACTTACAAACTACCAGCAAATTTCCAAATAAAGTGCATTTATACTACTCTCTCTGTCAACCACAAAAAGAAATTCTCAACATGTAACACAAGTATAGACACCATTGATTGGGAAAAAGGCCTGAAAGTGGGCGTAATAGCTGTAGAAGATTACATTACAGTTAGTTTTCTTAGTCAGGTTATCACCTGATGCCTCATTTATTACACCAAGATATAAAAGAACTGCTTCCTATCAGTAGAATATATAAGACAGTATATTATATTAAAAAATGTTAACCCCTACCCCAGAAGATATAATTAACAGTCACGTGAACAACAACAGGAAAGGAACAAAATCATGTTTCAAGTGTTCATTTGATAATTACTGCAAATATTTGTATCATTAGAAACATAAATGCATATTCAGTAACCCTATGGCTAATAACCTCAATTCTGCAGCGTTTTAGTGCTCGAAGCTCTCACCAGCAGATTATTAATGAACACGTGATGGAGACATGTTAACAGTGATGTTTTGAACCACTGGAGGGCAGTAGAGTACGATGCTGACTGGAAAAACAAACTATGGTTTGTTGCATGAACTGCATGACTTTGTGGTGAGGGGTGAAATCATTGGTACGCCCTCACACCTCGTCTGATTTTGAGGGTAGATTGCTATCCTTTAGAAAGGAAAAATCAATCTATATTGCATTAAAGATGCATTCATATATGTGTTTCTCTTTTTTTACATATACATATTAATGACTGGTTATGAAAAAAAGATCCGCCAAGACCACAAAAATCCACTTCCCACTATTGTAGCTCTGCATAGCTTTTAACCAATTCCAGCTCATTGTTTTTGTTTTTAGACAAATCAAAACAAAAACAACGTTGCCAGCTGATGCAAAACAACATGCAACTGCTACCAGCACAACTGAACAGGTTGTTTCCTGTTGGTTTCATCGGTGTAGAGGAGAGGAGCGCATGTCGTTTCATACAAAAAAAAAAGAGTTTCACTTGTGGTTCCTAACGCAGTCATTCTGATTTCACTGCAGATACATGTTTTTTTTTTTTTTTTACAGCAACAGTCCACTGTGATATACTGTGCCCTACCTTATCTATAGAGCCCTTTAACAAACACAGAACTGTATGCTACATCCATAACGGCCTGCTTTCCCCCGCCTGGGCTCAAAACAACACATATGGGGTCACTGTATATGTGCTTACGATATATATATATATATATATATATATATATATATATATATATATATATATACATATAAAAAAGAACTCTTACTGGATCCTAAATGCTGGATCCTAAATGCCGTCTGTTTATTTCCAGTTTGGTTCCTCGTCATGACCCCCATGCTGAGTGTGATTATCCCACGAAGAGACACACACACACGCATGTTCTCACACACTTAACTCACTCGCAAAACACACTCGCATCCTAATTCATAGGACCACGGGTTTAAATGCGTAAAAAAACAAAAAAAACAGTGCTGCTTCCTGTGGCAATGTGAGTGCATGTTTGTGTGTATGTGTGTGTGTGAGTGCATGTTTGTGTGTGTGTGTGTGTGTGAAGGCTGTAGTCAGAAAAAAAAGAAAGGGTGCTGTGGCAGCCCTCCTGCGAGAGGGAGATAAGCGCTGAGCCTGAGCTCTGTCAAACGAGCTTTCCTCTGCAGGACGACACAGCCTCCAAGAAGCAGCAGAATTAGACCCAAGGTGGCTTCACGCGCTTTCACACACACGCGCTCTCACACACACACGCACACACGCACACACACACACACACACTGCGACAGACAGAGCTAGACATGACATCCGCTGACAGAGTGCCCGCTTCAGGCCTTTTTGTCTGACCCTCAGCGACTCCGTCAGCTGCCGCACGAAGAAGGAATGAGCTCCATCATCTCGACTGGTGCAAACAACACAACGTGAGCGCGGGACGTCGTCTCGCTTGTGATGAAGCGGCGAGAAAACGAAACGCTGGCTTTTGGAGAAAGACAAAATAGAGTGACTGGATTTTGGTATTCACAGTTTTCAGCATGTTTTGATCGGTAAAGCACTTTTTGACCCTCTCGTACCTATTACACGTGTACAGTACATAACCATAAAGGACATGCGTTCACAGAGACCCACACACATATACATCTGGTAAAGTACCACGTTACATTAAAGAGTCCTCTTATTAAATAGTTTATAATAGAAAACCAACAGATAATGCACCTTTACATGAGATTGTTTCACTCCTGGTTTTGAGTTAGGAATCAATAAATAACATTTGATATACTCTGAAACTGGAATGTACATTGTTTTTAAGTGCTTGACTTCTGTTGCATCGTTCTTCATTTTTTTTTTTTACTGAAGTCCCATTTAGGGGGGTCACATCTTGGACTGGCTGCTCTCCAGCGGTGAACCAGCAGGACTTTGGGTCACCGCTCGACTTCCAGATGGAGCGTCAGACTTCCCCGCTGCGCCTCCCTGCCTCTCCTCCGCCGCCTTCGCCTGCTGCTCTTTGCTCTTGGACCCCTCCTGCGAGCCGAGCTTGATCGGCCCGAGGACGCTTTTGGCCACGGTGGTCAGCTGGCTGACGAAGCTCGTCTTGTCGCCGGGGGAGACGGGCCGCGACTTGCAGAGCGAAGGCCCGCAAAGGGAGGGGGCGACGGACGTGGGGGAGGGAGAGGGGGAGGGCGAGTGCTCCTCCACCACTTCCAGGCGACATTTGTCCTCCCAGTCGAGGGTCCCCCGGTAGCAGTTGACGGCGCCGAGTCCTTGCCTCACCTTGCCCAGCAGCAGCGGCGGCCCGTGTGCGGGGACGATGGGGGCGAGGACGCGTGCTAAGAGTTTGGGGCTTTTGGAACCGAAGTCTGGAGTCCTCGAGTCGCCGCTCTCCGCTCCGGCCCTTCTCAGGCCGTCCCCCATACCTGATGGTTTGAACGGTTTGCTCATGCTCAGGGGACCAGCTTTCGCGGACGCGTTCCCGCCGATGGATTTATCCGGACTGGAAGCAGAGCTCCTGTTGAAGGCAGAAGCCGGTCCACCGGGCCGACCCCGGCTGTCTGCCTCCTGCTTCGGTTCAGTTCTTCCCCACAGCTGCTCCTTGACATCTCTGATATTAGAAAACACACTTTTAGCTCCCATGAGGTCTTGCTGTTTTGACGTGAAGTCCGCCGGACTCTGAGGGATCTTTTCAGGTCCCTTCTGACTGCCTAGACTTCCCGTGGTTTTGCTCGGGGTTGTGCCGGAAATTGTAGCTTTAGGGGTTTCTGCACAAAGTCTGGAGCTCTGGCCAGCCTGCGAGCTAAAGGGCAGGTCACTATAAGACCTTCTTGTTAATGACGACTGGGATCCTGTCGCTCCAACGCGACCCAATCTCTCCAGCACTGTCCCGGTATCAGTCTCCCGCTCCCTCTCCCGTCCCCTCTCCCTCTCTTCCCTCTCCCTCCCAGCCAGCAGCGTTTCCCTGCTGAGCGGGGACTCCTGTCTCCCGAGTCTCCTCACAGGCTTCAGGACCCCGGTCTCTGGGTTCGTGGAGGACGAGGGCAGGGGCGGAGGATTAGGGGGCAGGTTCTCCCCGTCCGTCTCCAGCAGGCTCTGGAGCCCGAGCTCACAGAGGAAGGCGTCCTTGCGGTACTCGGAGTGCTGCACCTCCAGGCTGTGCTTCCTCAGCGGACCGCCCAGCCCTCCCGTGGAGCTGGACTGGGTCAGAGGCGAGCTCAGCTTCTCCGCCGACTGCACCCGCTTGAGAAGAGGCGACCGAGGGGGTTCAGCGCTCTTGGGCCTGGGGCGGACAACCGGCGGCGAGGAGTGGAGCTTGACGGAAAAGGACTGGGTGGTGTTGGAGCTCCCCACGGTGTGGCCGGGCAGCGGCGGGGGCGAGGCCTGGGTGGGGGAGGGCGTGTGGGCGAGCGGGGACAGCGGGATGTTGCCCGCAGACTTGCAGCGGGCAGAGCGGTACTGGCGGTGGAGCTTCGGGGAGAGGCCGTGCAGGGAGCTGGGCCTCATGTGCTGAGAGGGAGCCGGGGAGTTTGGAGTGCTGGAGGCCGGAGAGCTGCTCTGGGAGGAGGCACCTAGAATGAACACAGACAAGATCAACTCAGATCCCAGAGGAGCAGACACACACATTATATCTTCTAAAAATATGCCCAGTTGTTTCCTGTGCAGTTTCCAAACAACTATTTCTCCCGTGAATTGACCAGGTGCTTAAACACGTGTAAGGACATCATTCCAGCGCCCTACCCAGGTGCGAGGGCTCGGGGGTGGAGCGGTAGCCCTGAGTCGGGGACCGGGCAGACAAGCTGTGAGTCGGGGAGCCGGGGAGACTCTCGCTGGAGGACAGGGAGCGGTTCAGCGAGGAGAGGCTGCGGCTGGTGTGCAGCAGGTTGGACTGCTTCGTGATCTTACGGAACAAGGAGCTCCGCTTCTTACTGTCGGACGGACAGACGAAGAAAAGACAGGGAGAGGAAGTTAGATTTAAGTTAATACTTTATTTATTTTTTACATGCATTTGTTTTCATATGAGCACGGGGGTTGCGAAAAAGGATCATTTCCATTTTGTTTGTGTCAAATGTTAACTTGTGATCAGTGATAACGGACAAAAGATTACGATACTAGAAGGAATGGAGACTAACGGCTACTGACTCATTTAGAATGCATGTAAAACTATGATACGCTATGTAAAGTAAACAGTAATATCAATCAGGGCTTAAACATGCAAAACCACTGCGCCATGGATTGGAAATGTCACCAGATAAACACAGATATATGTTCTCTTTAATGTCTTTTTTTATATTTATCTTGTTTATTGTATATAATATTTATATATCTACGACGAGAGCTAAGTGTAACCAGTCAAATTCCATGTATGTGTACACACACATGGCCAATAAAGCTGATTGTGATTCTGAGATAGACAAAAGAAACACACAAAAACAACCACCTCCTTTACTATTGTATTTAACCTCATGAGACAAGTTGTACATTCATTGTACAAAAAGCTAAAAAGGGGATTAAAAGAAGATGTATGGATGTAAGAACGGTCAACTCATTTTTGGTTTTCAAAAGGATTATTTATAAAACAATGTATGTATATATTTATTCTATGTTTTCTTTATTTCAAATTAATTATCTGATTTAATTGATGATAATAATTTAGGATAGGAATATATAAGCATTTTTTGCTTCTACCTATACCTTTTCAGTCTTTCAGTTTTGTATATTATATAGAATATTGTATTGTAATGATTGACTGAATAAAACACACAAACAAACAAACAAACAAGACATCAGAGACATTTGCCGTCTCTGCTGCGGTTCAGGCGCGTATGCTCTTACCTTTCCTGGCCGTCCTTTCCCACGGTCCTCTTGTTGCGGCGGGCCATCTTACACTTGTAGCCGGCCTTGCGGGCGGGACCCACTTTAATTGAGGTGTTCTCAAAAGGCGTGGTGGTCACCGTCACCTTGTTTCCACTCTACACAGACCAGGGACATTAAATCATTTTGACAGCGATCCAGCGTGTCGCCTAAGCACATGAATAGCCTTTCCTTGAAATTGCCAACTTATAAATAGACAACCAAGAGGCCTATTATTGGCAGAAATAGAATAACTGCACGGGACTATTCGTCCCACTAAACACGCGGTATGAATAAGCCCACTGCCGCCTACCTTGAGGATGAGCTCGACCACTTCGGTGTGCACCAGACCGTGGACAGACTCCCCGTTGACGTGGGTGATGAGGTCACCGGCACACAGGCAAGCTTCCTGGGCGGGGCCGCCGTCCTCCACGTGCTGCCGAGTCACACAAAACATTCAAGCTCAGAGCAGAACGGGGAGAAATCAATCACAGGGGAACGTTCGATGAATCGCCGACAATTAATCCAAAAAATTAAACTGAATACGTTGATAAGATTAAGAGGAAAGCATGAACTATTTTACTAATGTGTGTTATTCCAGAGCAACTGCAAGGGAATGAGAAATAACATTTCTATGGTGAAATTTGAACCCCAATAAATCTAGAACTTCAGTCCCAGGACGAGCCTTCCTCTCAGTTCACAGACTTCACGAGTCTCTTACCCAAACAATGTGATGCACGCTGTAGATGTCGCTGTCTCCGATGTAGACCCTGATGGCCCTGAGAGTGAAGCCGTACTTCTTTCCAGAGCGATGGATGGTGATGGGGGAGCGCAGCGCGCTGACTGCCGGGCAAAAGTCTCTGCTGGGCGAAGAGTCCCGGGACGACGGGTTGGAGGAGAGCGAGTGGGGGGACATGGGGCTGGCCAGCGGAGAGAAACCGCCGTGCTGCTCCACTGGAGAGGAACGAGATCATATTAGCGTGCCATCAAACTATTCTTCCCAACAGGACTTCTGTTCTGCGCGCTCACCTGCCGGTATGATGACAGACAGGGCCGTGGCAGAGGCCGACTTGATGACCTTGTTTCCAGCTCTGGAGTTGCGTTTCTCGCTGTCGCCGGACAAATGCTGGTGGCGCGCCCGGCGGAGGACCAGGTCATTGGTGGCCCGGGCCCCCAGAGGGTCGTACAGAGGGGTCATCACATCCCGACCGGCTACTGCAGGACCTGGGGTTAGCGTGGCGGTCGCCGCGGTGACTCCCGGTGTCTCTCCATGTCTCGGGGACTTGTCTGTGAGGATGTAAGTCATGGAGAAATAGTTGTTTTAGTGTAAAGTAAAAGCTGCCCAGTGACTTAGTCATCTAACTGCATTACAGGCTGCTTCGTCATCTCCTTCCTCACCTGCTCCGTTGAGCTCCTTTAGACCGTTCCTCTGCTCCAGGAGGCTCGGCGAGGGCACGCTGGTCCCGTCCAGTGAGGTTCCACGGACCCTCAAGGGTGCCTGGCGGGACAGGAAGTCTGGCTCGCCGTCTAGCGGCGAGACAAAGCGGTGCGTGTCCATGAGTGCAGAGAAGCGCCGGCGAGCGCCGAGGGGAGGGCTCGCATCGCCCTCCATGTAGAGCGACTCCGAACAAGACAGGCGCTTCCTGCAAGAGGAAGGACGCGGAAAACAGAGTTGGATCAGAGAGAAGCCATCGCCCGACAAGGCTAGGAGTCGGGAATGTTATTCATCTCATGGGAATGTTATTGGTTTTGCAGGTATTTTGTCATAAATCAAAGTATTGAACACATGTTGACCTGATGATGGGGCGGCACAAAAAGTGAACGGCAAAGTAATTACAATTAATGCTGGAGGTGGAAATGTTCGGCTATTCATGATTTTCCTGATAAAAAAAAATAGTTTCGAGGGTTTTTTAAATTTTTTTACACACTCACTCTGTCCATACTGTTTATATTGTATATATCCAGCAGATTCATATCAACCCCTATATGAATTATTTATATTACCCCATGGATATTACGCTGCACTTTGGGTTAGATTCTGAACTGCATGTCATTGCATCAGAACCAATGAAAATAAAGTTGACTCTAATCTAACACTGAATGTGAAAAATAACTTTTGGGGTTTACAAGCTACTTTAATTAAAGAAATGAATAAAAGTAATGAGCTGCAGCCAAAAAGTAATCATAGATGGTGAGATGCTGATAATTCTTACTTGAAATGAGAGAGGGGAAAATCCAATAGGAAAGGTAAAAGGTGATGAGCCACCTTCACCGTATCGCATTTTCAAACCACTATGAATGCAGAATATAAATAAATGAACGATTCGATTTAACATGTGAATGTAGAGAGATTGAAATCCAGTCGCATGCCTCCTAAAGATTGAGGTGAAATGCAGTTATGAGAAGTAATGGCATCCAGCCTCTGCCGTGTGCTCTCAGTTGGAAATGTGTCGGATAATAATATGTAGCCTGGACTTTTTGTGAGCCGCCTCAGAGCATAAATAGCGAAAGCAGCGGAGCAGAATTACGTTTAATGAATCTCGATCTCAGGGTCAGAGTCATTTCTTTTTGCATTTAGAAAGGCTGAAAAACTAAAAGCCTTCATTCAAGGTAATGTGAGGTCTCTTTTTCAATCCAATGTGTGTTCTCACTATCCGAGTCATACAGATAATAACAAGTTAACTATCGAGGGTTCAAACACAGTCGCATTAAACCACCTGTGTTCAATAGTTTTAGAATTACCAGGAATCATCCTTTTGTGTATCTAAATTGGAAAGTGACGCAGTGGATTTGAGAGAGAAAAGCCTTCACATTTGCTTATTCATTTAAAAGTGACACATCAGAGACACATTGTGTGAGTCACATGAACCAGGCATCAAATTCTACTCTCCAAACTTTGCAGAGGTGGGATCTGCAGCCCGCCGCTGACTGTAAAGTGTGTGCGAACTCTCGCGCAGAGTTCTTTTTAAAGAAGTGTCATAACTGGTTTTCCGTGCGATAGAAAGCTATTCAGGCGCGCTGGGATGTGTGACGGTTTGAGGGAAGCACCTTGAGAACATGCCTCCACAACACCTTCAATCAATACCGCCCACCACTCACATCTCGGGGGATCCGGTCCTCCAGCTCTTGTCTCTCATGCTGAAGCTGCCCAGGCTCTCTCTCTTGGTCACCTTGTCCTCCCGCGGGCCCTTGTGCTCCCGACGGGACACGGAGTTGGAAGCTTTCTGCTCCAGCTGAGACAGATGCTCCATGCTGCTGTACACCTGCAGGGGGGACACAGTCAGATCAATCTTCATTTGGGCTGTTAGCAGTTATTAATAGCTCTGGGGAAATGGAGGAGACGTGCAGAGCCGAGAGGCAGTTTGTGGTTTGGTTCGAGAATGCTTTGAGAATAAACCTGTATGTCTGACACCAGCTCCACCTGTTTTACACATCAAAAGTCTGTTTGCAGTACTTCTCATGTGTCTTTTATGAATCGAAAAGCTGAAACAGGAGGATTTATTTCCCTTTTCACCTAAGAATTGCATAATTTCCCATCGTGGATTATTGCGCTAATCATCGCAGCTGTACATTAATAAATTAATATAAATCTGCGCTGGCTTTTGCCACTCTTATAGCTAGACGGGCAGTTTTACTGAGATAGAAAGAAGCCGCCCCTCCCACACATTATCAATGGCTTGAGAACATCATGTCCTGCTACACGGTACATGGATCTGAGAAGAAAGTAGAAGAGTTGGAGGCTCTTTCTGACGGACTGTTCTATTTGTATTTATTTCGTCTGTATACTTAATATTGCTACTGTATTCTTCTTTACTGTTTTATATTACTTGATTGTTTTATTTATTATGTGTCTCTTGTGTGCACTTCTGCTGCAATCCTGCAATTTCCCCGCTGTGGGACTAATAAAGGATTATCTTATCTTATCTTGATTAACTATTACTTATTCTCTTTTCTCCCCCCTCTATCTATACATACTGTTATTGTATAGATTGAGTTTCAGTATGTGTGTGTTCACTGCAGACCCCATTATGTGTGAGAGGCTTTGCTTGAGAGAGGCAATTCAACAGCCCTCGACCGTAACTTCAAAAACATCTTAAATTTAATTGAAACTGAGCCCCTCAATGAGGCACTTTGGATTTTCTGAGGAGTGAGAGAAGTGAAAGGAAGAACACGCCGGCGCTCTGGGAGAGAGAGCGTCACAGCTCAAAGTGAAAAGAGACTTGTTATTAATAATTAAAAGAGACTTGGCCATAGAAAGATTGTCCGGGTCGTCAAACACACGTCTGTAGATTAACAGAGAGGAAGGAGGACGGAGGGCTCAGCCTTCCCTGCATCCACGTAGCTGTGGAAGCTAGCAGCTGAGTATCAACAATAAGCGCCTGTCTCATGTCAGAAAGTCCATATGGTGTATTGATATATATAACAGGAGCTGTAGGAGAAAGGACACATGTATAAAAGGCTCATATAGTGTGAAATATAGTGTGAATTTTCACAATATAGTGTAAATTGCCATAGTCTGTGTTTGTCACACAGTGTGATGAGTCATATTATGGTGTGATGTCATAGTACGGTGTGTACAATATAGTTATAATGTTTAAAAAGCGAGACACTAAACATGTTGACGAGAGTGAGAGAGAGAGAGAGAGAGAGTGAGAGAGAGACGAGGCTGGAAGAGAAACAAAAGTCAAACCTTGCTGAAGCGAGGAGAACAGGAGGAGAACTGTCTGATCTCCACCGGCTCATCGTCATTGGTGTCGTCCTCGTCGTACGTATTGATGTGGTGATACCGATCCGAGCGAGCTGGCAGGAGGGAGAGGGAGAGGGAGAGAGAGAGAGAGAGAGAGAGAGAGAGAGAGAGCAGATGAAATATATGAGTCAGTCCAACATTTAAACTGCATTTCAGAAGATGATTGTACTACAGGCGCATAGACCCGGAGCCTACTGTCGAAGTAGCTGGTGTCCTCCTCCGACTCCAGGTGAGGGATGAACTCGGCCTTCTGTCTCAGCAAACTGTTCCAGTCCAGCTCTGTGAAGAACGAGTGCTGCTTCACCTCGAACGCTCCGCCTGGCGGCACAAACAGCAGCGCCGGTCGGCCTCATTCAAAATACAACGAGCTGCCCAACATCGTGGAGCATTTAACAGCAGAAGAGCCAGATATAGAGGAGAGAATACTGGATTTACTGTGATCCAGAGTTATCCTGACATATTTCTGATATTTTCATTATCTGGATTTTATGCAATCTTATCTTATCTTTGTGCAAATTAAAATTAAAAAAATATTTAAAAACTAGAATTTCCGCATCGTGGTTGTTTGCCTCCGACGACCAGTCAAGTTGCATCCTTGTCTGTCTTATCCTATTAGACATGTTGTGTGAAATTGTCCGAATTAGCACATTTATTCTTGAGCCAAAACATATTTTGTGATACAGTAACCTTTGACCTCCATATTCTAATCAGCTCAACATTGAGTCCAGGCAGAACTTTGTGCCAAATTTCAAGACATTTAATGAATAGATGAATGCCAATGGTTTGCTCCGTGTCTGTTGGATTTGCCAATAATCCACTGTGATTTATGTCATAATGACATAAATCATGAAAAGATTTTGGAGAAAAGAAATTGAGGCTCCCCATGTTGTATATTGAACTATTTATATTTTTTGCTCTGTTTTCAGGAGCCTGCAGTTCAGTCAAAGTTTCACAGACGTTTTGCCAAGAGACTGTTGGATTCTGTGCTGAGGAGCACAGAGTTTAATGATTTTTACAGGATGTGGTTAGTGCAAAATGTTTACACACACACACACACACACACACACACACACACACTTTACGCCCTTTCTTGCAATGTGGAGGAGAGTAGATGAAGAAAACCAATTGTAAAATGCTGCTCAAGCTTTGATGCTCGCAGCCGGTCTACTACCGTGTGATGATGGCCAAGGTCAGGTTTAATTGCAATCCACATGTTTACACAGCAAGCGTTGATATAGGAGCAACATATTGTGTGCGTAGGGAGTGTGTGGTTGACCTACAGAGAGATAGAGACGGTGGATGTGCTCAGACAACACCGGCAGCTTGTGAGAAATGCTTGAATGCTTCTTTGGACAAATCCTCGTTAATGGCACTATGCATTAGAATTAATTAATACCAACGCAATATAGGTGGAGATCAGAGCTCTGATATCAGATACATGTAAAAGTTAGTACCTGTCCCCAGCCTCATGAGAGGGTTGGTCTGCAGCAGGGCAGAGATCAGGTCCTGGGCATCCGCAGGTAAGGCGTCGTCACCGTCTGGCCAAACTATATTGTCTGACGGAGACGACAAACAGAGCAGAAGGTCGGTGCTACGAGGAAGACAGAAAGTGTCTTCAGGCTGGTGCTGCAGGATTGCCTTCAACATCGGCATGGCGGTGCAGTGTTGAGAACTCTGCTCAGACTCCGCCACAGGCTTGAGAAACACTGATCATTAAAGCATAGTTTTCTCAACTTTGTTGGAGTATTAAAATAGTGTAGAAAACTTACTTTAAAGGAAAAACAATAACCCAGAAACCCAATTGAAACGCACTGTGAAGCCTTTGCTGCAGTCTGCGGGTGTCTCCACAAATAGACCAGCACTCCTGTCTTACCTGTGATGACCTGCCCAAACAGCTCCTCCGGGGTGTCTCCAAAGAACGGCACGCAGCCCACCAGGAACTCATAGAGGATGATGCCCATGGCCCACCAGTCCACCGGCTTCCCATAGCCCTGACGGAGAATCACCTCGGGAGCGATGTACTCCGGAGTACCACACACCTGAGGAGGAGGAAAAGGAGAGGAACGGAGAGGGAAAGAAAGATGGGTTGGAGCTGCTTCACAAAATCCCACTGAAACCAAGTTACATAATTGTCCATTTTCCTCAAACACTCCTTAAATGGCCCCTCCAGACATGATGCACGACATGTAAAAATGCTCTGCTTTGTATAATAGCTTGTCTTTGATATAATTTTTCCACTCCCTTATTCCTCATTAAAAAAAATGATGAATGTGCAATAGCACAAGACGTCTACTACTTCACTGAAAAGTCTGTTCTAGGTCAAACATCCAAGTGAAGTAATAATGAGAGGAGGAAGGTGACTTTAAAAGTCAGTTTATCCAAATCACAAAAAAGAAAAGTGCTTTCAGTTTTGGTTCTCTGTCGCAGAGAGCTCAGCCTCTGTGTCTCAGAAGAAGCTGCGTCTCTCCAGATACGGACGCAGTACAGCGTTCTCTTTATTTATTAGTAACTAAAAACAGTGAACACAAATGTCCCTTTTTAATGATGCAATTAATATGCTGCGTGTGGCAGACGAAGTCAAGCAAAACAACCTTTAACACGAGAGGCAGGAGAATGGAAACCATTAACTTCCACATTGAGGACATGCTCATCTCTAATAACCTCACGCGTGGTTCAGGAGATGTGAGTGAATACAAAGCATAAGCACTTCACATGACATCATGAGTGAGTGGATGAGAAACACAGAATCTCTGGTCTGTTTCATCCGCAGATGTGAGCTGATTACTGGCAGAAAAGCAGATGCCTGCTTCAAGCCAGCAGAGCTGACTGATTTCATTCTGAGCATAAACAATAAGTATAATTGCTAAAAGCGGTTGTTGTGATGGAGATGGAGATGATTAATGGGTCACAGATTCAGACACACGTTGTAACCCAGTGTCATCATTTGAGGATCCTTGTTTCTGCCAGAGGACTTGGCAGGTTGGTGCACATGGCTGGAGGAGACTAAGAAGATGCCTCGTCCGCCAAATCCCCTCTTACTATTACAAACGTTCGTACGGTCGCTGATTACATGCCGACTTTCTACTTCATAATGTGAAGTGCTGCTATGCTATTAGACCCTCTGAGACACGTACCTGCTTGTCCAGGAACTCTCTGGCGTCTTTTTCAATGTGGCCCTCGTACAGGTTGGTGGTGAGGCTCATTAGTCCCATCTTCGACAGGCCAAAGTCTGTCAGCTTGATGTGCCCCATGGAGGTGATCAGTAGACTGTTTGGAGGGAGGAAACAGACATTAGATTCTGGCGCATTGCAATAAAAGCCATATATAAACGGGCTTTGTGGTGATATTAAAAAAGCTGTGTCGTGGTCTCAGGTTTTACTGTTATAGAGCGCAGATCCTGCTCAATACGCCGGGAGGGAGGTGCTTAAGTGGAGGTATGGACACGTGAGAGCGGCGCGCTGCAGACGGATGCACAAAGAAACCAAACATCGAGGCAGAGATGGACCCTGGAGGATTTCGGTGTACTTCTCTGCCTGCGTCAGTTTGCTAACATAAATGAACTGACACTAACCGAGCTCAGTGCACGGGAGCAAGAAGAAGCACTGGAGCAGACCTGAGGGAGGCTGCTGCAGGGAAGGCCTCGCCTCCTCTTTCTGAGCGGCAACCGAGGCATGCAGACATGCTGAGGGCTGTTAGTAGCTGTAGCCACAAGGCTAAATGTCCATTAAATCCCCTCAACCTAAAAACAAAGACTTTTACCAGTCCTACCCGTGTCATGACAACTACATTAGATTCCATGAATACTTCATATATATATATATATATATATATATATATATATATATATATATATATATATATATATATATATATATATATATGTCCTATTTCAAGGGAGTGTGCCAAACAGTTCTCATTTTAATGTGGACTGGACACCAGACAATCATTTCAAAACAGCATTAATAGATTTCCCCCCTCATAAATTAATGTTTACAATGTTCACTGAGGGAATAAATTGAGTGAGAAGTTGGGTACATTTTCTCATTCTACTTCTAAACAATCAGACTTCTTTTTTGCAACCAGAGGAGTCGCCCCCTGCTGGCCACTAGAAAGAATGCAGATTCAAGGCACTTCCTCATTGGCTTTACTCTTCAGACCTGGAGGGATGCCGCATGCTCTCTAGCAGCAGCTCAACTATGTTCACCAGCTGATAACTGTCTGCTGTTGGGTGCCAGGCAGGTTGTGATGAGTGATATACCATAAAAGTCGGGTTATACGCCGCTACTACCTTCGGTCATTGTCCCCATTTGCACCCCGCTGTAGCCAGCTGGCACTCATGCTAGTTCCGCGCTAACTTCCGCTAGCTCTCCGCTAACTTCTGCTAGCTCCCCGCTAACTTCTGCTAGCTCTCCGCTAACTTTTGCTAGCTCTCCGCTAACTTCTGCTAGCTCCCCGCTAACTTCCGCTAGCTCCCCGACAACCACCAAAGGTAGGGACCAGCCCCGGCTCTACACCCGACTTGGGCAGAGGGGACTCGGACAGTAGCAGCAGCAGCGGGGAGCTAGTAGCAGCGCTAGCTAGTGCTGCTACTAGCTTGCTACAGCGGGACACTGACCGGAGGTAGTAGTAATATATATATATATATATATATATATATATATATATATATATATATATATATATATATATATATATATTAATGGATTGGTGCAGCTGTGAACACTCACTTGTCAGGTTTGAGGTCTCTATGGACGATGCCATAGTTGTGCAGGTATTCCAGGGCTAAAACGGTCTCAGCGAAGTACATCCTTGCCAGCTCCACAGGCAGAGCCCCGATGTTCTTCAGCAAAGTGGCACAGTCCCCACCTGAGAACAGAAACACCACAAGTTGAAGTGTGTGAGTGGATTTATTCATGTCATATTTGAGAAATTCAGGAGAGGCAGTGTTGAATGAAAACTATCCAGATAAACGTCTCAATATGTGACTCATAATAACAGTGTTCCTCGTTTCTTTTGGCCTGTAATCGATTTAAAGCCCGTTTGTCATCACACGAGTCACTCAAACTACCCATCATGCCTCAGCGTGAGAAAGCTGCCGCCTCAGTGTCCTGCATCTGCTGCCCTTGTTCGACTTTCATGGCGGAGAATGAAATAAGAGTCTCGTCTCCGGCATATTACTTTAATTTTCCTGAATGTGAGCGGATAAAATAATTATCGGCTGTTCAGGAGACCAGCTGACACTTTTATCCAAAGTTAAATAAAATGTCCTCACCCACTCAAGAGTGCCCTCATGAATCATAAAACACCTTTTCAGGTCAAGCCCTCTGTGTAATAAGAGAAAAGTCGGACTCCCTCACCCTCAACATATTCCATGACCATGCACAGATGTCTCCGCGTCTCGAAGGAGCAGAACATGGAGACGACGAACGGATTCTCCGCGAAGGTGAGGATGTCCCGCTCCACGAAGGCCTGCTGGATCTGGTTCCTCAGGATCAGATTCTGCTTGTTGATCTTTTTCATGGCAAAGCGCTGACGCGTCTCCCGGTGTCGCACCAGGTAGACGGCACTGGAGAGAAGGTGAGACAGGAGAGCCGAGAGTGAAACCTGAAGGGACTGGTGGTGCCGAGGTGGAGGAGAGAAAGCAAGGGCGAGGTCAGAGGTGGGAAAACTCTGAGGCCGCATGTTACGCTGTGAAAATCCCCAATGATTGCTTGGAAGGATTTCTTTTTGTATGTGTCGTGCTAAATATATACGATCCATCCCAAGTGTTCTTAGCGACCATTCAAAGCCGGAAGAAAAACATGAAGAACATAACATACAATAACACTTAACAATAATATTATATATGTTATATGCACACACTTATATAATCTCAGGTCAAAAATATAGAAATAATTGATGCAGCACATGGCGGACGTTCACCCTGATATTGGCGCTTCTTCATCCTCCAGGCTTCCTCATCTAACCGGATAAATGCTTCATGCAAATAATGAAGTGCGTTGTCCGTGTTTTAAAAATAAAAATCTGCTTCTTTACTTATCTCGCTAAACAATACATAGCATCATTCTGATAATCAGTGAACATTCAACATACCTTTCTGTTTCAGTTTGCAAGACGCCACAGCGCCCAGAAAGCAATAATAAAGTCTGTAGCGCAGCCGTCAACCACGGCTCGTGAAGCCCATCAACTGTCAAACTTGGCAGCGCTGATCAAATATGAATCAAGATTTTGTAACTGTATTGCCTTTTTTCAACCTCAAATGTTTTTCAGGGACATATTTCACCGCTCTGATCAGCTGTGAAATGAGAAAGTTTGTGACCATGTTGAAAACCAAACACTGGAGAACACTTTCTCCAAGGAGGCCGAGGACCCCGATTCCTTTCACACTCCATCTGTCTCATGTACTCCTGACCGGCTGTCAGCCTTTTTAAAAACCAAAGTTACCAACTGCAGCTTTAACATATCGTTGGGTTTCCTACTGACTGAATCAGAATGGTTTTAAAATGGATTCTTTCATTCAAAGCAGCTGGTTTATAGCGATGGAAACATCTTTTACTATTATCATCATCGGGTCGATTCTGTAGTAGCAGTGGTATTATTGGGATAGTTTCATGTGTTGCATCTTTTATTGATCTTTTGTTTTTATCAGTTCTTCATGAAGCATTATATGACACTGACCTTGAAAACACTCACTGTCCCAAACCCCATTACTGTCTCCCACATTGTTTTGAGCTTAAGACCAGATTTGTTCCTGATATCATTTCTATGAGGCGTCAAAGAGGTTTCAATCCATCGCTTACCCATAAGCCCCATTGCTGATCAGCTTGATGCTCTGGAAATCTTCTTCACTCGGTGGCTTGAAGGTTCTCCCTTTTCCCTGGTGACACAATTTAAAATCAAAATTCATATCGACCACAAAGGCTGTTCAAATGAAATGATCAAATGTCGTTGTGTCTTTGATGATTGAATGTCTGTGCGTGTGTTTTCTGAATGTCCGTGTGTGTGTGTGTGTGTGTGTGTGTGCCAGGTATTTGTTTGCTCCTCACCTCTGCCGAGTCATCGGTCTCTGGCGTGTGTGGACCCTCACTGTCGTAGCCGCTGATTTCTGTTGAGAGACATGTTAGTTAACGAGCAAACCTGGTGTCCAAAAGGAAAACGCTTCAAGCCAAAGCCCCGGGCCTCCCACGCCGCTGTGAGCCCACAACAGAAGAAAATTGGCATCTTAAACAAAACGGATGAAGGGACGAACGTGTCAGATCACAGAGAGAAAAAGCTAAAATAGCGTCTCCCTATTCTTTCTTCTTGCCTCCTCCAGCGGTCCGTCCCTCTCACTTTGTACCGTCTCCCTCCCAGAGCAGCGCCAGCGGCTAATTTCCAGTGTTCTTCCACTCTCGTATGTGACAGCTGCTGGAACACACTGATTACAGCGCTGTGTTTTGTCGAAGCAGGGAAATAAGTGACTGATAATTAACTTTGCGAAGCGTTTGCGAAGCCGCTCTGTGGATATTAGCTTCATGTATAATAAAACTCACTGAGCTGACACTCGGTTTTTCTCTCCGCCGCTGAAAACAACCGATCTTGACAGCGACCTCTGTGAGGAGCCGAGGAAAGGGAAGTGCGAACGTGTGCGAGCAGCTACGTGGGAGCGTGCATGTGTGTGTGTCGATGCAATGACGGTGTAGGTGCAAAAGAAAGTGCAAGATGGAGATATCAAGTGGCACATTGTTAGCAGAGATGAGAGAGAAAGGCCTGGCAGGCGCATTCATCATGAATTAAGAGATAAAATGGCCGAGGGTCATTGTGAGGAGTCATTCAGGGTCACTTAACCCATCGGCTGATGAACAGCTCCTGATGGATGAGACCGGGAGCGGCTGAGCAGACATGAAGAAGAGATGGGAGCCACGGTGATTAATGAAAGACGGCGATGTCACCGCGCCGCCAGCCGGCAAACGATCCGGCCGGTCTCATCTCGTGCATCCTGGTGCTGAACAACCAGGAGGAGCTGATCGATAGCGTGACCCTTAGAGAGCCACGCACACCGGTTTCTGTCACGTAGAAGCAGTGCACAGTCGGGAACCTGAAGATGTATTTGAGATGCAGCTCAGCGCTGTGTGTCAAGTTGTTCTCGTCGTAAATCATAAATAAAAATCAATCAATTCGTTCCAAGAAATTGCGAAAGGGAACATTACTTAGAACGTTTTGATGGAAGTTTGGGATCGGCATTCTCACTCATGCCTCATCAAATGTTGCGGCAATGTCTTTGACACAGATTGAGTGCTACATTTAACAAAATAGCACATTAAGACGCCCAACACCTTGAGGAACACCATATAGAAATCCATGCTGGGATTAGGTATGTAAACAGCTTGATGATTGGAAATGTCTTGACATTTCTTGAGCAATTGAGCTACAGTAAGGTCAGCGGGTCACAGAGGGTTAATTAATGCAGGGACGATCAACGTCTGATATGTAAGACAACCGCACCCCAACTAGACAACTGCCTTGACTTTATTGTCTGTGAGTATCTGTACAGTAGAGGAAGCGTCAGCCTCAGAAAAACACTAATAGTGCAACACGGCCACTTCTTAAATATAACAAGAAAGCCAGCCAACGTCTCACAGGAGAAGTGAAGGCTTTCTCTCCGTCTCTTACCCTCCAGCGGGTCTCTGGTCAGCCCCAACTGGCTGATGATGTATCGAGGGATGTCTGCCTTCATCAGTTGTCCCTCCTTGGCGTGGTCCTCCGCTGCCTCCAGCAGATGGTAGAACTCCTCAGGGTTGAACTCCTATCAATGGAGGGGAAACATTTAAGGACCAAAGGAGGCAATTTAAATATGAATAAGGCTTAAACTGTCACAGCTGAAGATCCACCAGTGAAGTCATCACTGCTCATTTAACTCTCAGCAGTCGAAGTCCACAACGGCAGAGTTTTAACACCTTCAGGTTTTAAACACCTAGAAGACATGTCGACTCTGGAAGTGAACTCACGAAACTCAAATCAGCCCCTGTCAACGCCAGATGATAGCCACTTAAAAATCAACACTCGCTACTCCTGAAGTGTTTGATGTGTGGGAAGATTTCATGAAACACATTTTCATGTGAGATCAAGAGGACGGTTTTAGGGGCTGAGGTTTCTTTTCTCAACGATGCCGAATTATTGTTATGGCATTTTTTGATACTCCAAAATATCTGCATCAGCGACAAAAATCCAGTATCGGTCGACAACGATACGTTCAGCATATTGAATGAATGAATGAATGAATGAATGAATGAATGAATATGTACTGTATTAATCCCCGAGGGGAAATTTGGTGTTGAAGTAGCAGCAATTTACAGACAAAAATAAGATATAAAAACAACAGGGATGAAAGATATAGCCAACAATAGCAATAATAATAATAATAATAATAATATAATATATATAATAATAAAAAATAAAATAAAATATCTGGGGTGAAAGAAAAAAACGAAAAATAAAGAAATTAAACGTAAAAAGTGCAAAAATGCAAAGTATGTATGTGTATAGTAAGTGTGTGAGGTGTAAATAAAACAAACAATAAACAAACAATAGGGAGTGCAAAAATGCAAATGATGTATGTAAGTATATGAAGTGTGAAGTGTAGATAAACATAAACGTGACTTAAAAGAGAAGGTACCACAGTACATCACGATAATGATTATTTCTTACAGCAGGTTAATGCACCATGACGACTAACGTCCTAGTTAGCAAAAAAAAAACAATATGTGATGACTGAACTTGTATTAAATTGTGTTACCTCTCATGAATGCGTTTCGGTAATTCCAGGTGCGCCTAATTCATAATCACCAAAACGGGAATTTACTTCACAAATTCATGACCAACCAGCGCTACGGGGCTGTTAGACAAACCCAATCAGTGTTAATACACCTCCCAACTTTAAATTGCTTTCTTGAAACAGTCTTTTTTTCTCCCCCCCGCCATGAAACAGTCTTCTGTGGTGTCCTGTGGGAGTCTGTTTCATTCCTGTTGGTGGAATAACATTTTGATTAGAAAGCAGAGCCCGGGGCAGCCGGGATCATTCCCTTCCTCCCCTGCTCTCTCATATCTGCTCCCCTCGACCGGAAAAAAAGAGAGAGAGGGAGAGCAGGGAGAAGGGGAATTAACCTGCCTCTCTGATAGCTTGCTCCGCTCTAGGATAATATCCCCGCAGCTAACCGCCTGCTGTCTGCGTGACATTTTCACCAAATCACAACTCGCTGCCGACTTGAATGCTAAGTGAATCCGGAGCCCGCGGACATCATTTTATCTGTGTGCGCGTCTCTCCCTCTCTAACCTAAAAAGGCGGCGAGGATCTGAAGTCCCCTCCCTCCGCATCCGGCCTGACCCCGTCGACCTCCTCTGACGGTCGCCTTGGCAACGGAAAGAAGAGCCAGGGGGCGGCCGGAGACGAACACACGAGGCCATCAATCAGGGAGCCGGGATCCAGGTACCGTGCATACGGAGAGGCTGGTTATTACTCGGTAAGTGGTAGTGAGTTGTGATCCGTGTGTGTCAACATGTCAAGGCTCTGTCTCCTCGCTGAGGAGATCGACAAGGAAGCGGGGGAGGAGGGAATATCTCGCAGTTCTGGGTAAAGTTGGAAAAATATCCTGCGGCAATGAGCTCATGCTCTTCTGCCGCTACGGAGATGTGCAGTGTGTCTGATGACACAGCTGTAAAACATACAGTGACCTCTGCTGCATAATACATTCAAATCCAATGTATCAAGAATGCTGAATGTTTACTGGAAGCAGGTGCAGCTTAGCAGCCGTTTTTGCAAGGGGGTCGAAGTGATTACGCAACACAAGTGCAAAAAGTCAACTAAATGAGAAATCATACCAGAGACTTTCTGCTCATGAAAGAGTTCGTTTGCAGCACAGACTGTAAGTGGAAGTATTCACCCGGGCGGTTTTGAGGCCTTCAGTTCGCCATTTTGGCCGTCGCCATCTTGTTTTTTTGCAACCAGACGTGACACAAACATTTTCCCGTTAACTTTGATGAACTGAAAACCCACTGTGAAAGAGTTAAAAGCTCTGATAAAAACACAGACGGCTTGGTATCCACCTGTCAATCACAAGCCCCGCCCTAAAGCATACCCTGCCACACTTTCTTGTGTCTGAGTACAATACACTAATATCTACTCAAGTTCTTCTAAAGGCAGCAAAAAAACTCAAATTACTATATGAATCACTCTTGAATAAACAAGGTGGGTTGACGTCTTTTTGTTCGAGCAGCTGAAATGGAGGACTAAATGTTTGTGTACATACTAATGTATGAAAGGCAGCAACAGATGCTCTCTGTTACTAGAGGGGGTATTATGAGAATATTCTCAACTATACGGTTTATGAAGAGAATCGGAAGTTCAGTCAGGAAGAATCTCTTTACATTCCTTTATATCCTTTTCATTCATAATCTCTCAGTCACTTTAAATTAACCAACCAGATTCTGCAGTTTCCTTGAAGCCAATCACGTCGTTGCTGTCAAACTTTAAACATGTTCTCCTCTCTGCTGCCGTCGGTTGTCATTTCAGCTCAAATCGGATGCGACCCTCCTCCACCCTTCATCACCTCCCGTCAGCATCACAGTCACGTGCTCTTCATCCATCAACTCCCCTCATCACCATCATCACCAGTGTCTGGACTCCAGGGGGGATTCAGCCTCATCTGACCTCAGCATCACTTCCCCTCTGCTATCCTACTTCAGGATGTCCAATCGCCAAAGACTTTGCACTATTAAAATGTTATGCATAAGTAATGCTTTATTGTTCAAATCCAAAGAAGTATCTCCCGATTGAACTATATTTACTTATGTATTCTTTCTGTTTTGCAGCAATGGCTAGTTGTGTACCAGCTTTGGGTCTACATTTGTGTTGCTAATTTGCCGTAATTTAAGTTTATTGTTTCTACTCTGTAAAGATCTGATTTTCTTGTCTCTGTTTAAAAAGATTGCATCCAGGTATGTTTTCATGGAGAATATAAATAAATAAATCTCCTTTATCTCATATCCCTGTACAATTTGCAATGTAAAAAAGATTGTATAAGCCTTACAGTCCATCCCTCTTAGGAGTGAAAACCTGTGTGTCAGCGCTTCAGACTCAATGCACACTTCTCTTTCTGCTCATGCTTAAGTTGACCCTCCATCCACATGTGCGAGGACGAGAGTCTTTTTCCCAGCAGATGAAGCAAAACACTGAGAATTAAAAAGGATCTTGGAGATGGGGACTCACCAAACACTCGAGGAGCCTGGCTGGACGAGATATGATGATGAAGAGCTTTTTTACCAGCTCGATGACGAAGGTGAGCTCCGAACTCTCGGAGCGCTCGTAGGCCTGAGAGCGAGGCGGAGACAGGCAGACAGAGGGACAGGTCAGTCAGACGTGTGTTGGCGCCCGTATTATTGTTAATGCTAGGCTCCGCCTCCGCGACTCACGTCATTCAGCAGCTTCTCCAGGTTCTCCTGCAGCTCGCAGAAGTAGACGCTGGTGATGAGACCCTCACGCGACTTTGTCAGGCAGTCCCTGGACAGCTCGGCTACCTGGTGGTGGATGAAGCTGAGGACGCCGTCGGCCAGTGGCAGCACACTCTCCGGGCAGAAGTTGTGGAGGAACTCCGCCAGCCTCTCCTCCATCTGAGCCGTGGCCTGAGGGAATACAAGATGGCGGTTAGCAGTCCGTTGCTACGTAGCTTGTACCAAAACGTTTTCCACGGCCCACACATCGAGCCGTTTCTCAACACCTGCGATGGCTGATGTGTCAGCCGTGAAGCACAATCCCATCTGTGACTTCTGTATGGCACATTTGTGTGTGTGTGTGTGTGTGTGTGTGTGTTGTACAGCTGTCAATTGATGCATACAAACAACTATTTCAGGTACGCAACTGCTAATTAACCTCCTTGTAATGGCGGCGAGAATGCATGTGTTGAGCCTTTATGCGCTGTGTGTGTGAAGCCTTGTTAGCACTGCTTCACAATGCATTACTGTGAATGATCACATGATGCTGGCACTGGTGTGAGTGTGTGTGTGACATACATTTCCCTCTTCATAGAAAGTAGTAGTTTCTCTCATGTTGTGTGTTTACCTCCCAGCATATACCACGCGCAGGCGGTAACGCGAGCTAACCTCAAGGAGGCTAGCTCGCGGTTCGATGATGCGCTGGCCCCCGGAGCAAGCTACGTGAGCTAATTGATTTTGTGCTCATGATCGGTGACTCATAGGTCGGGTCGAGCATCTCAGACGTGGACGGCCTCCAGGAGTTTTCACACACTGCGGTGTCAACGGCTCACCGAGAGCGGTGAAATCAAATCTCCGAGGCCGCCCTCCCACCGAGAGCTGTCTTTATGACGGAGGTCGGAGACGAGCGGTAAGCCTCTTTGATAGTAACAAGAGATTCAAGGATGACAGCTTTGTACAGCAGGCTCGGGGTGTATGACGTACAACAAAGGCCCTGTGGTCGGGAGTAAAAACTGGGACGCTCCAGTTAGATGGGATACATCGGTCATTTCAAAAGACTGGGTCACGACCCACAGGAGGGTCTCATGAAGGTCGGCGTATAAATTTCTCTCATCGTCTTTTATTTAAGGTTTATATCAGCAGGACACCTTCAAGTATTCTTCTGATAATTGCAGCCTATGCTTATAATATTGAATCTTATATAAAAAGGCTAGCGTTCATTCTGTTTATTTTACTGATGAGAGAAAAAAGTAAGTCTGTTAACTCCACCTAAATGTATTTATTATACGTCATTCATAAAGTATGCAACACACATATACATTTTTTATAACAAGTGCATAAAACAAAGTTGTTATTTATCGTTTTAAATGAATGTCTGCTTTATCTGTTCAAGGTAATGCAGGAAAAAACTATCATGAAAGTTTGTCGATGCACAAATCCGCTCTTCTCATAATGTATAGAGAAGGCTTGGTGTGAATTGGGTCGCGATGGTTTGTTATCTTTAAAAAGATATACACCAGCTAGCAAGTACTGTCTCTGATTGTTAGTGTTGTTTACTTGATGTTCTGGACGTCAGAAAAAAGTTCTGAATCCTGCCGTTACAAATAATGAACATCATCCAAATTCCATGTCATTAGGCCGCTGACTGCATGCATATTGCCTGTGTGTGTATTTGGCGTGTGCACGGATGCAGAGGTTACACTCGTGTACTTGTTTGTGTGAGGCTGACCTTGGGGAAGCGCTCCTTGTAGACATGGTTCATCATCACTATTTCATTGTCATAGCAGGATGGAGAGCGCCCCGGGCTGCAGAGAGACAGACACACAGAGCAGGAGAGTGATGAACAGCGCTGAGACGCAACTCTGTGTTTTTCACTTAAATGAAGGAACAATTCTCCGCTTCCCCCCATGTCCATCCTGTCTGGACATTATGCTAATCCAGCGATCTGAAATTCAGTTCCTCTAATGGATCCGGTGCACTGCATGGGTTACTGACGTCAGACAGGCACAAATAAATCCACAAGTACACTTTCCTACACACAAAATCAACATGTGGCCTTTAAAAACTCAAACAGCGCTGAATTCACAAAAGCATATTGGGGGAAGATTTCTAGTGGAAAAGATGTGATATGAATAGAAATAATGAGGCATGTCAAGGTACACAATAAAGGCATTCTGCGAACTGAAGTCACAAGATAGGAGATTATCTAGGGCAGCGGCGGCTGAGGAGCTTAATATGAAAACTGAATACTGATAAGTAGTGACGTATAATGCAGCGGGGAGGCTATAATAGGTGTGGTTGGAGGCGGCGTACGCCAGAGACTTCCGCTAATAGAGAAACTGCTGCGCTCTGGAGAGGCTCAAAGATCTGGAGGGTGGACTGATACTGATCTAATAATAGTGGTGGAGGTATAGAAATACATTAGGAGCAGGCCGGTCATGGCGGCGGCCATTTCTATGTGTACCATTGGACTGTAGCAGGCTAACTGCAGTATAAAGTAAAGAAACGACTCACCAAGGGGAGTTTTGCAGAAACGCCATGAAGGAGCAGTGCAGTAGTAATGTAGAGAGCCAGAGTAGATGAGTAAAAACGGATTTTAAAAGTTACTGCTTCATCCACACACTCTTGTCATAGCGTAGAAAAGCACATTGCTTTCGCCAGAAGAATGACAACTTTGTTCTTCTCTTTTTGTGTAACGAGCGCAGCACTAAACATGGTGGAATTAGCACGCTAGCTAACTAGCCAGCTGTACGCTAGTTAGCTAGCTTGTTAATTCCACAATGAGTTAATGCAACACAGATACTTCACAGATAGGGTCCGTTTATTATTGGTTTTGGTCTTTTCATGGGATTTGTTGGCAAAAATATTGAATATCATTAGACTTATTCTTCAATAACTAGTAAATATTGGCTCCACATTGATCTATTCCAATATAAAAATGCAGCATACGCATTCATGTTATACTCCAATAAAATAATATATATGTTGTATATATGTTGGATACTTCAAGTATATCTTCCTACTAATGAATTATTCAGTACTTTATTTATGTTGTATTTTATAGTGTAGCACTTAGTAAAAGGATCTGAATACTTCCTCTACTGTGAAAGTAGTATTCACTAATGTATATGTAGATTTACATGAGCAGTATTTTCAACCCGCCTCATTCAGAAATCAAAGGATACGGACAAATATTGTCTTCAATGAAATAAAGAGTTAAAGAACGGAGTCTCTCCTCGCAATGACAGCTGCAGAAAATGAGGCATCCAACAGCACTGCCAAATACATAATAGAGCATCCACAATAACAGGTGAATTATACAAGACAAAGGCCTGTGCTCTAAATAAAAGATGGAGAGCCCTCTGCATCCACTTCCAGGCAGATTGAAGTTGTTCCTGCACAGTAATTTCCCCATTCATAATATTAAAGGGCAGCCTAATGTCCTTCCATGTAAGCTTGACATGATGAATTTTGATTGCCCTTGTTTATTTTCTCTCCACAAATCAACTGCTTCCGAAAAAAAGGCTATGGACAATGTTGGCAGCACCTTCTGTAGTCAGAAAACAACCCCATTAAACAATGAATCGTGAATGTTTTGCATGAGGAGAGAAATGTCACAGTATACTGGAAGCTACTTCCTGCTACTAGAAGAAACCAGCATCTTAGTGGACCCGTCTTATATCTCCCAGGGAGGAGTCGCACGTGGGAAGGTTGGCTGGCTGCCAAGTTGCTCCCATTCATTTGCCCGACCTGTCTTTTGCCCGTGACCCGGCGTGCTCTCTCTCACCTGAGGCTTCGAGAGCGCGGGCGGACGTGCGGCGAGCGTCGGCCCCCGTCGTCGTCCGTGATGCTCTCGGTGCTGCCAAAGTGCTTGGACAGGAAGTGCAGCTCGTCCATGGTCGGCTGGAAGGGCAGCTGGTGCAGACGCTCCTGGGATGAGCTGGATGACTGGAGAGACACGGGAAAAGGAGACAAGGTTAAACTGTGCACCGCTCTCGGTTACATCTCTGTGAAAAGCTTCAACAGCAGCACCGTGAATAGTTTACAAGTCAGACATCCGGTGATGGAGAGGAGGAGAAGAAAGATAGCAAAGAGCGCCTTAATCGATGTGGTGGCGATAAGAGAAGAGAAGAAGAAAAGGAAGAAGAAGGAGAAGAAGAAAGCACAAGGTGTACTATGAGTGGGTGGAAAGAGCTGAAACTAAAAAGCAACTCACTTAAAAGAACAAGGAAGAAAAGAAGAGAGAGAGAAGTGGAGAAAAATATCCAGAAGGAGTTAGTGTAGGAGGGCAAAACAGAATGATGTGGACTGAACACCAGAGCAAAAAGACTGCAGGGAATGAAAGAGTCACTCCACCTAAAAGTTGATTTAACCCTTTAAACAAAACACTTTTCCTTAGTGCAGGAGAAGGAAAAACCAGCCCGGATCAATGGGAGGCTTAATGAACACGTCTCCCAGTGGGACGCCATGTTGGATCGGGCCACACAACGATTTCTGCAGTAAAGATCCATTAGAGGCTCTATTCAGGTCTTAGCCACTTGCAAAGCTGCAGAAAAGCAAGTTGTGAATGCAGTCCGGTCAATCCATCAATAATCAATTAAGAAGCTCCCTGGAGACACAGAGGGCCAGGAGACTGAGGCAAATGCCACTGGATGTGAGGGTTTTTGTCAGGGATATAAAAACCAGTCTCATATCCGTCTCACTCCTTGGTGCAGGTCCATTTGTTTACTTGCGACCAGTCAGAGCGTCTGAGTCACTCTGACTGAAGAGGTGCGTGGCAAGTCTGAGAGGAAATAGGAATGGAGGAACTTCACTTTTAGAGAGTCATCATCTTCATAATAAGCTATTTTCCGATGACGGTGTATCATCTGTCAGTCGGCGTCAACAGTTCTGTAATCTTTTGAAGCCTAGTTTGTATTTGCACATATATGTACTAATACAATAATATGAGTGTAAAGTGACAATTTCTAGCACTTTCACTTTTTCATATTTCTTTTTCATATTTATAACAGAATGTGAAATTAGTTTCTGTATGTTTTCCCTAAAAGTAAACATGTTTAAAGCATCCGTACGCGTCAAAACTGTATTCAGTTCTTTTTTTTGTAAACAGACACATTTCTACACCAGTTTTTTTTAATCATTATTTGCATCTGCATTTCTGTGTCTCATTATTATTTAATAATAAAGGTCTGTTCATTTAATTTTGTTTAAATGTTTAGGCCTAACTGTTTTTTGGCAAAGTGGAAATAAACTGTATATCAAAATATAGCTTCTTCACGGCACACAGGGATTTTCAGCGTCACGTTACATATTTTTACTAAAAAGACTAAAAAGAAACGCGTTTCTGGTAAATGACGAAGGTTGTTCCTTTGTTTATCTGACCTAGCTGATTTTAACGAGCTGCTGGATTGAGATCAACAAAATATGAACTTGTGAGTGATCTGACGGTTGCATTTGCGCTGGTGTGAAACTGTGGCGCCCAATCAGCTGCAGAGTTCATCGCCTCGCAGATATCCAGCAAAAGGAAAATTAGAACCGTGAAGTTCGACTGTTTCCTTCACCCGTCACCTTTTAATTCTCCGTGCTTCCTCCACCTTCTATCCGTGCGTTCCCTCCACTTTCCTGCATAAATTTGGTTCATATCTACATCTTCATTTAACACACACACACACACACACACACACACACACACACACATCCTACTTTCATCTGCTCTGTTCAGTATGCAAGGGTCCTGATGTAACTAATCAAGCGAGTAATGGCCCGTGTAAGAACTAGCAGAGCGCTGAAACCTGGCAGGACGGAGGGGATGGAGGGGACGGAGGGGATGGAAGGGACGGAGGCGGAGCGGTGGACGCTGAGGCAGAGACAACCGTCTTCCAACTCATCGACCGGTAAAAAGAGATCAATGAGTCTATATGCGCCGCTGTGAAGGAGGCGCATCGGGAGGAAGTCAGTGAGAGGAAATGATGCGTGAAGAGCAGAGGAAGCCTTGGCGTCCGTAGACGGCATGGCAGTGTACACGGGTTGGATTATGAGTCAACACCTCGCCTCCACCTGAGCGCCAAACACATTAAGGTCCATTTCTCAAATGGACTATTTACCAAATGGGCCTTGGCAGAGTTCATTTGTCTGAGTGAGTCTCTTATGCTTCACTCAGACAAAAGGGAACATTGTTTTTGTTTTTTTGTCCCTCTGTTTGCTCCAAAACACGTTTCACTTCCACCTACACTCTCTTTTATTTGTCTCTGTTGTCTCTCTTTACCATCCATCTCCGCTGCTGGGGATGAAGTAATGGAGGGAGAAATAGTTACTGGAACAGGGAAGAAATTGGTTACATTTCATTTCCATTATCCCTGCTCCACTTCTTCTTCTTGCCCCCCCAGAGAGGCCAATACCTAAATCAGGTCGATCATATCTTAGCAACTGATGCGCTATTTTTAGTTCGGCTTTACATGTGAAGCATGTTCTTCAGCGATAAAATGCTTTGAAATAATCAAAGACTCACAGCGGCGAGCACAAAGCGAAGGAACACACACGTGTGTGTTTGGGAATGCGTGGCATTAAGCTGAAAGCGTGGCGTGTAATTGTCTCAAAGCGGAGCGAGACCAAAGTGGAACATGCAACTTTTAGAACGTGAATTTAGAAGCAGATTTAATGCGTGGAAATATATGCAAATGAATTATTTGAGAGAGATACATATTCATGCAGAGGATATAAAAACCAGAGTCATCAATTTAGAAATAGATGAAAATAACTTCACGTATATTTTGGGGTGTTGATTTCATGACTACGCAGCTAAATTATCAAGAGAAAAAAAAGGCAGATCCCACACTTTAGAGACTTCCTTTTCTCTTGTTCTCTCTCTGGAAATGAAAGAACATGCAGTGTTTGATCTTCAAGAGTTTTCTTTCGTTGCGCTGTGGAGAGAAGGAACTCTTTGTGAAACCAGCGGCCTCACAGTTTACGTCAGAGCACTGTTCACGGGACTGCTGCTACAGTCTTTGACAAAATCCACAGGGTTCCTTGGTATTTAATCAAAGGAGAACCCTTTCTTGTTCCTGGTAGAACACATCATACAACCCAACATAAAGGGTTACACGTAGAACCATCGGTGAAAGGCTACACCCAGAACACCCTAATTCGAAGTTCTACAGAGAACCCTTCTATGATGCAATTGTTCTCCCCAGAAACCTCTCCGGAGGCTGTATCCAGAACCGTTCCACCTTCTAAGGGTGCAATCAAGATATGGGGTTCTACCAATAAGGGTTCCCCACCCAGGGGATTCTACAAAGAACCTTTTATATTCCATGGGTTTCACCTAGAACCCACCCAGAGGGTTCTCTTTTAACAGCCATGCTTTCAACAACTCAAGAAAACTCCTTCTTCCAAACAGGATTAGTGGATGAACAAGGGTTCTTAATGGAACCCTAATTCCTACAAATAACCCTTGAAAGGGTTCTTCAGAAGCAATCCTTCATGAAGAACCCGTTTGGAACCCTCGTTTCTAAGCGTGTACACTCTGGTGTCCTCTGGTGTTTGATAGCCAGTGTGTAGTGTTACAAGGACACACGTAGTCAGCTCCATCCTTCATTTGAGAAAGCATACGGTGTCTGCTGCGGTGGTAATGAACAGATGAAGGACAGGCTGCTTGTGCTTGTGATGCGTGTGACCTCCTAACGGGAGAATTTAAAGAAAACACACTTGCAGGCTCTTAAAATTCAGTGTCACGAGGTTGAAGGTTCAGAGTCTCGCTCAAAGACACTTTGACCGCTCTCCTGGTGATTCCTGTCTTTTGTCCTCAAGAAGACGAGGTGTGCCAAAGTGCTGATAAATAAATGGAACGTGAAATGATTGCATTTGGAGCGTGCGCGGCTTTCTCCGTCCTCTCAAGCTCACCGTTGAACTGGGTGTATTGGTGCCATATCCTGAGGAAGGCAGAGAAGCCAGGGACCATCTACGACCATCAGCCCTGGAGGGAAAAACAGATAAAAGACGGAAAACGGATCAACTCCAATATCGGTTTCTATTTTGGTCCCTCCAAACAACACAGTTATACTGAAGCAATCCCACCACCTTCACTTCCTTTTTATCCAATTACACGTTTGTTCCCTTTTATTCCTCTCTCCCCTCCGGCCTCCTCCAGTCTGACACTTCCTCTGAGTGAGTGATGAGGGACACACATTTGGGCCAAATTCTGGCACCTCACCTCCTTCATCTGGGTCTGCTGTCAGGCCTCTGTCGCACGGACACTTGTGTGGGTGTGTTCCCTGAAGAGTTTTTGCTTCGTGCGCGTGAGGGTAAAAATAATCCGCTATACCAATTCCACTCGGCTACTTCGCGCTTTGTGCATGTGTGACTTATTGTGTGAATAAAGGAGGGATGCCAACCTGCGAGAGGAGGCGAAGGAGAAGTGGGCGGGTCCGCTCGGTGAGAAGTTGCGCGGGCTGTCCAGCGGACTGCTTCCTGTTGAAACACATATGGACGAGCAGAGCAGAAAACATACACTGTGGGTTAGAGGAGATAAGATAAGATAAGATAATCCTTTATTAGTCCCGCAGTGGGGAAATTGCAGAATTACAGCAGCCTTGCACACAAGAGAGACACATAGTAAAAACAATCAAGTAATATAAACAAAAATAACAATAAACAGTAGTAAAAAAAACAGTAGAGAGAAGAAAACAGTAGCAATTGGGCAGGATAACTAAACCGAAAGTCATTTTATCAGGAATACCAGGGGTGGGCCCTCAAATGTTGATCTCTGAGTCATTGAGACACTTAAAACGTCCACTCCCAATTACAGTGATACTGGATCTGTTGTATGCAATTAAATTACTCTATTGATACATTAAACAATAAGCTAAATTGACAGTTCACCCCAAAATATAAAATTCCTATTTTTCCTCTTTTGTAGTGCTATTTATCAATCTAGATAGCTCTGGTGTGAGTTACCCAGTGTTGAACACTCAAACGCCACAGAGCTTATTGCACTACTATGACAACGAGCAACTGTGAGCGGAGACTTTCACCGTAGATTGTGGCTCTTGGCCTGCCCTGAAAGGTGCGCAATTCAGAGCATTAATATAGCAGCAAACAACTATTTGCTACCTGAGGAGAGAATGAAGTCACTCGTCTTCGCTGTGTGTCGCTACCTCAGCTTCTCTGTGCAACCGCTGCGTTCGTGGTTTACATTATCACCTTCCCGTAGTGATGTCACAGCGTACCGACACAACCAGGGGTTCACGTCTACATCACTGCAGCAAGGTGAGAATTTAAATAACTTGAGATTTCAAATTGACCTTTTAAGCTAATCGTTTTAAGAGTTCGACCCAAAAATATCAAGATTCTGTGTGAAGATTAGTTTAAACCTGCTGTGACTTAGATTTCATGTCACATGACACCCAAAAGCTGTGAGAATAGCCGACTACATTAATTTCTCATTTATTTCTGTAACTCAAAAATCCTGCAATAGAAAGTTAACAAATGTATTACAGCATGCAGCCCAGTCCCACTGAGAGAGTAGACAACGAGGAACAGTTAAACTGCTGCAAATGCTCCTTTTAAAGTCTTTCTACACAACTTTTATGCATCTCTTTTCTTACATCACTGAATGGTGTCACACTGACCTATGTGTCCGGGCAGTGGGGAGTGCGGCCGCGGCAGGGTGGGCGACGTGCTGGTCAGGATGAGGCTCTTCCTGTTGCTGGTTCTGCAGCTTGAACACAAACGAGCACAAAGAGCACGTCAATACTTGTCTTCATTAAATTCTCCTGTCAGATGATAGCTGACAGACACACACACACACACACACACACACACACACAAACTGAGTGACCCACAGGTTAATAAGGAGACTGTGACTGTTTGGCTTTGAGTCTGTTTGCTTACTTGTCACCTTGAGTAAATGTATAGCTACAGTAGAGTATGTGTGCATGCGTTTATATGTTGAGGGCAGTGAGTCTGCACACGTGTGTGTGTGTGTGTGTGTGTGCATGTGGCAGGCTATAATATAGGACTTTATTGATGTCCGCCCACCCACAGTGGAGAGCAACAAAGCAACAAAGATTTTTTTTTGTAATTTCCTCTCGGTCCAGCTGCCATGAAATATAACGGCAGGAGTGATCAGGCGACGGAGGGATGGAGAGACAGCCGGAGAGGAAGAAAAGCAGCAGGGAGGGCAGGTACGGACCACAATAAAGGCCTGAAATCATTGCGCCATAAAAAGCTCTGCTCCTGCTGCCACCGCTGGATGTGTTGCACAAAAGGAAAGCTGCACACGCTTTACGGCCTTACACACCAGCTCCTATGTTTTCAGGTGTTACGCTTTTTGGGATCCACCTGTCAGAGCGGATTTCCGCAGCGCAGGACCACAACTGCCGAGCAGCCGAGCTTGTTTGCTGCGCGTTGCATCAGCCAGCAGCGCTGCTCTCTTGATGTATTGTCCCTCGATCAATAATCTATATCCTCCCTCACCTCCTCCTCCTCTTTTTGAGGCGAGCACATCAAAACCCCATGGCGGGGTTTTATCGGTGGCGGTGCGTCTCTGCGGGCGCCAGCTTGTACTCAACCTCGCAGAACAGAGGGAGAGCATTTTGAAATATTTAAGGGAAATGCATTAGCTTTCGGATGGAGGGCTGGAAGTGGCTTAACACCATCCTCTGCTGCAGCTCTCTGGAAGAGGAGGACCGGGGGGGATAAAAGTAAAGAGACAGTCTAGTCCACTGATTTCCTTTCTGTGTCACATTTTTCTTTCTCTTCGCTCCTTAACCTGCAGCCACATTCTCATCGCCGCGGGTCCTCAATCGAAAGCAGAATCACTTGAGCATACGCCAGTCGAGCTTCACTCAGCACATATTGTTAGCTTTTGATTCACGATTCATCACATCTACAGCAGCTCGACTCCGCCGGTGATTCACTTTGAGGCGGAGCGTCTGGCGCTCCAAACCGCACATTTAACGCCTGCCTGCCGAGCTCATGTGACTTTTTCCTGCTCGTTATGTTCATGTCTTTTAATTTTTCCCTCTTTGTTCCCTTTCTGCTTCGTCCTTCCTCGAAATGAACTCGCGAGTAATGAATAATTGAAACGTGTGAAGTCCAGAGAACTCGTTCTTTCGCTCTAACTCCCCTTTTCAGGGTAATAGAGTCGACTAAACTATTAAAAGACAGTAACAGAATGAAAACCCACCAGGGCAAAGCAATCTAATCTTCCCACAAAGCCAGAAGCCGCTTGCAGCCACTGTGTTTTATAACATTGTTATCTTAAATGAATGCTGTAAAAGGGCATCTTGCCCAAAGCATTTTGTACTGTAAAAAAAGAAAAAAGCTTAAATAGGAGTGCTGCTCTTTACGCGATACTCCAGCAGACACACACACTCACGACCAGCAAAGGTCACGTTGGAGTTCTGCTGCTCGTATTCCTGCGACAGAGAGGAGGACAAACATCTGGATGAGCTCACTGTTAGTAATGTTGTACTCAACATTACTAACTTATTTTGTTTTGGGTCATTTAGAAAAGTTAAAGGAGTGACTTTGGGCACTTTTACCAATACACATATGTATGTATATATGTATGTATGTATACATACATATATCTATGTATGTATATAGACATATATATATAAATACATATACATATATATGTAAATACATGTATATATGTAAATACGTATATATATGTAAATACATATATAATGTATGTATATATGCACATACAGGGCTGTGCGGTATACCAGTTTCAGTACGGTATGAATTGTTCATATACCGTCATACCGGTCGTCGCTGTTTGGCAGCAACAACATTTAATGTTCACAGCTTGAAGCTGAAGAGCAGCGGACCGAGCTCCTTACGTCTCATGTTAACTCACTTGACTCATGTTGTGCAAGAAATGACATTGCCAAAAGGCATGCTGGGTAAATGACACCGCCCACACAAGGAAGTCTTTTCTTGTGCAGGAAGAAGTCTTTTCCTGTGCAGCAAAGTGGGCGGGCTTTACCCATCATGCATTTTGGCGATGTAATTTCTTGCACACCCTGAGTCAACTTCTATCCGTGAGACGTAAGTAGCTCAGAACGCTGTACACAAATCTGTGACTGTAAACATTAAATGTTGCTGCCACTACAGCAGCGCATGCGCCACTAGTATCAAGGGATTCCCCATGGTCCTAAATCCCTCCATGTTTAGCTCCCTATGTACCAATCAAAACAGCTGCTGGCCAGTTGCAAGCGAGTGGCGGGCCTTTTCGACGTCAATAAATTAATGTGTTTATTTGGAGAAAAAAATACCGTGATATACCGTGAAACCGCCAGAATCCTACAAAATACCGTGATATGAATTTTTGGCCATACCGCCCAGCCCTATATACATACATAATATATACATACATATGTATATATATATGTATGTATATATTTATATATATACATACATATATATATATATATATATATATATATATATATACACATACATACATACATACATACATAATATGTACATATATATGCAGCTATACTACAATATGACAACATAATACATATAAAGACTATAATCTTAGTAACTGGAAATACCTTTTTTTAATAATGTGTCCATATAACTCTTAAAGAATAAAGAGTGAAATCATCAGAAAAGAAGAGCAACATTTTAAGGAGGGGTTCTCATTAATCCTTGCCCTGAAATCCGGGGCCACATAATGAGCCGCCACAGCGCTGGCAGTGAGTGAAGGTTACAGGACGGGATATAGGTGGCTGTAAGGAATTATGACTAACATGCGGCAGGTTCACTGGACTGGAAACGCAAAGAAGATAAGAGAGTTGGGAATGTGTGTGTGTGTGTGTGTGTGTGTCTTCATATGAGTGTGTGTGTCTTCGTGTGTGTGTGTTAATGTGACTTTAAATCGCTCTGTCACGGTAATGGTCATGCAGCCTGGGCTCATCCTGCCTCAATCTGGTTAAGAAGGTGTGTGTGCGTGTGTGTGTGTGTGTGCGTGTGCGTCTGTGTGTGTGTGTGTGTGTGTGTGTGTGTGTGTGTGTAAGAGAGCGATAGAGACAGTTAGTATGCTGCACATCGCCGTCTTTGAATCATAAATCTGAAGCCGTCTCTCGTTTTCGCGGTCAAACACAAACACCTTGTCGCTTTACAGCCAAACAAGCCGGCACTACATCACGCACCCGCCCTCCTCTGCTGCCGGCCAGCTGCTGGTGTTTGGATTCATTCGCTCACCCGCTCACGCATAAATGAATTTTGAACAGCAGAGCCGAAAGCTTTGCCGAAAAACCAGACGCTTTCCTTTAAAATATTCAAACCCATTCGGATCCAATTAGGTTAATCAAGACCAGATTATTGCCCATCCATAATGAATTGACCCAAAGAGGAAGGAGAAGACAGATGAAGAGGGACGAGGACGTGAGGGGGAGAGAGGGGGGGGTAGGATGTGGGATGTGCGTTGCCGTGGCAACACATCGAGAGTCACACTCAAAGGAAGCAAACAGTGACATCGCCAACTGTTTCCCTTCTTCTCCTTCTTCTTTTTCCACCAGCGCTCACAGCGAGACACTGGCGTTAAATAAATGACACAACGAAGGTGAGCTCTGATCTGAGACCAGTGAAATAATCATCTCCCCACAACACCGTGAGTCAGTGTCTGCGGATGCGGCCGAGGCATCGGCTGTTTTGCGAGGGAATGCCAGTTTCATAATCCATCATAATCCATTGTGTAATCCATCACGCGGGCTCAATCTGCGAGTGTGACGGAGGAGCGGCGGCGAGGCGTGTGGCGCTGTCAGTCGGAGGGAGAGTGATTCATTGGGGTCAGCGGTGCGTGTGCCGCCTCTGTTGACGGACACCAGAGCTGATGATGAAGTGAAACAACTTTTAATATGTGAGAGAAACACAGTGTGATAGTGTCAGCCATGTGGTGGAGTCTGTCAAAAGGGGCAAATTAAATCCTTTCTTCTGTTTGTTTGTTTTTGCATCCAGCTGGTCTCAAGACAAACAGTGACAGGAGAGAGGAAGGAGAGGTGTAAGGACGGGGAAACAAGGAAGGAAGGAATCATTTTGTCTGAATTCTGTTTGTTCATCAACACAATGAGAAACATTAATGTTACATCCACAGACTGTTCGCTGCCAACACAGTTGGCAAGTGTTGCCAATGAATGTATCTCTAACATGTTCGGTGTCAGCGTGGTGCATCCTACAAAAACTGCTCCTGGCAACAACGGCATCATTATTTTTAGGGTTTTTGTTTTGGCAATTCAAAGAAAAGCTTGCAAACATAAACATTCAACAAGTCCATGCTGACTCCACGCACACGCTGAGAAGCTTTGATTATTAAAAAACCACAATCTTTACCTCACCTCACAGCTGCGTACACAAGTCTGTAACGTTTTCGGTTCTTTCGAACCCTAACCCTTTTTTTATTTAAAACCTCATCAACTCAGATAACTGCGCCATACACAGTTAGCGACTAGCTAATGAAGATAGCGGAGCATTTAGCAGCTAGGGAGCCAAAAGAGTGACAGTATGGGACTTGCATTCATCAGGTGACCGGAAACACGACTCTAATTGAATGTTTAGTTGAGCTAAATCTGATGGATGTGTAAATAAGCAAATGTTTGTTCATGCATAAGCAATGACAAATAAGCAATAAATACGTCAATGTTCAGTTTACAGTTAGTTATATTCATGCTGCTTTAACCGCGCGCTTTAAACTTAACAACGCATGAGAAGAAGGACGTGAACCCAAGTCTCCGCTCTACGATCCAGGCAGTGATTGCAATTCAAATGCAAATCATTGCTACATGAAAGGTATTCTGTAGCCGTGTTTAGAGGATAAATGTCAAAGGAAAACAACAGAGAAACAGAAAAACCACAAACACACAGACAGCCAACACATGGGTGTGTGTCTCCCTGCTCCAGATATTGAAACCCAGGGCTGTGATTGGCCGGTCACCCTGCTGGTGAGGGTCAAAGGTTAAATCTGTGGTAATGACTCGTGCAGAAGCTTTGACGAGCAATTATCGGCCTGCAGGCCATCGGCTGGCACCAGGCCATTAGTCTCTCTCTCACACACACATCCAAGGGGAAACACACAAAAAAAACATTGTCGGTCCCTAAGCGCCCCAAAACTGTCTCCGATTGCACTACACTCATTACAGCAGTAAAAGTAACGGAAGCAGCAAACACTTGGACACAGGTCATTAAAGCTACTCTCCATGCTCGCCTGGCTCTGCTGCACTCTCAGTTTCTAAGTCATGAGTTGGGATGGAACAAGTGCCTGTAATCAGTAATACAAAGTTAATCACAACATTGTTTTCCTCGCCCTGCTGATTGCTGTTTACTGAACACAACAACACTGCTACAATAAAGATGGCGCGAGGAGCACGAGCGCTCAGACGAACAGAAAACCTGTAAACAGGTTTATCAAGATTATCCAAACCAGAGGAGAAACAGAAATAGAGCACATCTGTAATGTTGGTAATAAAATGATCTGTGCACCCGACTACAGAAAGGACGTTAGTTTGAAGTTGACGTGGGTTTTTGCAAACTGTGATAGAGGCACTGCAGTGTCTGACGCCTTTTCAGCCACGTCACCATGCGCCCAGACCTCTGCAGTGAAGCCGATCACTCTAATGGACAACTATGTCGTTTGGAGAAAATAAAATAAAGACGCTAGCAGCTCTGTGGGTAGACTGTATGAGTGATGTCACCTAAAGGTTTCTGCAGAGCGGTTGTGAAGCTGAAAGTCAGACTATCCCCCAAAAATGGCTAACAGGTTGATGCAGCAGAGCAGACAGCTAGCACCCACCTGTCACTCACAGCGGCCACGCCTTACGCGTGTATAACTTTATGCCTGAATATCATTTAGACAGGTGAGTTGTATGAAAATGTATCTTCCGTACAATTGTTGAATTTTAGCTAGAGAGATAAAAAAAGGCGTTGCCAGGTTTATTTCTGCTGTAAAGTTGGACATTTGAATATGGAGATTGACTCACTTTTGGAGCCAGCCTCAAGTGGCCATTTGAGGAACTGCAGTAATGTTTCAGCACTTCGGCACACCTCTTTTTCTTTTCACTGAATCTAAATGCAAACAGCGAGACAATGCTAGTATGCTGCTGTTTAGCCGGTATAATGATTACAATGTTCAGCATTTTATATTATTGTACAAAATAACTACTTGACCTTTGGACACTGAACGTAAAAAAAGAAACATTTTGTTCTGAGCCTTGGTAATTTTTATAAAAATCACTGAATAAGTAGAAAGGGAGCTAAACATGTATTTAGCTGATTGATGTTTTTACAATGCAATCCTTACTCATGATCGTCTTTTAATTGAAAACCTCTATTACAAATTCCCAATCTCCTATTATCTGTGTTCTCATTTATGAGTAGCAGTATCTTATTGTATTACGCTTCTTTGGCTCTTTGGTAATTACTTCCTAAATGACTTCTCTCTGCTCGTGAAGCTCTGTCCACAAACAAAAAGGCCTCCGACGGGTTTGTATTAAATCTGAGCGCAGTCATTGTCACGGACGGCCGCCGATAAGAACGCGGCGGCCATTAGCCACAGAGCGGCTCCCTATCCGAGTCAATTAAAGGAACGACTCAGAATGAGGCGCATCATGAGAGGACGTTTAACTGGCGTTGGATGCTACTGTTGTGTGTTCCTCTTGTGAGTCTGTACTGATGTGTGTGTCCCCCATAAGTGTTTATCTGTTTGCATGCACATATGAGTCAGTGACAGCAGTAATGTGTGTGTGTGTGTGTTTTATCTGTCAGTGAGTAGTGTCAACTTCTGCTCTATAAGTGCTGACTCACAGGGCACAGAGGACACCAGACGCTCCTGATGGTTACAGCATCGATCTGACCAGGCTCACTTCCTGTCAGGTGACCCCTCTCTCTCTCTCTCTCTCTCTCTCTCTCTCTCTCTGGACCTCTTAAAGGTGAGTGCATGTTTACAACTGTGGGAAATGGGATGGAAATGGATGGGATAAAACGCTACCCCTTTAAACAAAAACAAAAAAGCTTTCCATGTCAGTGCATCCTATTACACAACATCCAATGTCATTACTGCCAGAATTTGAAACATCCACCAGGATGTTGATGGATCCCAAACTCAGGCTGGTGGCCAAATCAAGCCACGTGGGCAGATGGATCAAATATGAGGCAGTCAGATGATTGAGTGATGCTGACGTGCAGCGGATGAAAGCAAACAGGTGATGTGGAAAAGAAAAAAGCCGGGAGAGCAGATAAACGACAGGGGGAAACTAGGAGGAGAACATGCAACAGCACCGTCTTGGTGTCCGGGGTTGCGGCGGGGTTAGTCACATGTCTCTCTTGTTGCTATGCAATGTAGCACAAATAGACATAAATAGAGGCTTTTTGCATCATCATGAAAGAGAGGCTGAGCTAGGAGGGAGAAAAGACGACCAAAAAAAAGGAAACACCGTGGCCGCTCGCGGTTGTGCAAGGCAGAAGCAAAATGTAGTAAAAGAATGACGTGGAAAAGAGACAGGCAGCGAATGGAGGTCACGGAGAAAACAATATATTCACTGAGTCACCCAGTGATAGTCATAGCAGCATGTTAGAAAAATAGCAGCAATTTTGACAATTCCTGCCGTGACTGAGGTGCAATTCTCAGTCTGCGATAGGATAAATACATAAAAAAGGCCGTGCGCTTTGCTGTGACTCTTAAGCACAGTGACAGATTACGTAATGAGCGGATAAGTGAGCTTGTTGTGTGACTGAATAAGAAGTTGGCTGGCAGACTAAATAGCTGACTGCTTAAATTACCGACCAATTGGGTGGATAATAAATGTTGGCAGACGTTCAGACTGTATTCTGGCTGAGCTCGCTCTGATTTCATAGTGGAGTGGGGAAGTGGCTGGCTGATAATCACAAAGTTGTCACTGAAGTCTGCCGTCTTTCCGACCTGCTTCTTGACGAAAATCACGCACACTGATGCCGTGTGATTGGCTGTTACTCGTTGCCTTGATGTGCCCTTTTTGATTGGATGCTCAGAGGAATTGTGAGCTTTCCCTACGATGTGGAAATAGTGAGTGGATGAAGCATGACGTCGTTCAACTGGACTCACTTAGCGGCCGGCTAGTTCGCTAGCTATCCTGCTAATTCCACCATGATGTCATGCTACACTGGTGACAGAAAATGAGCTCAACAGAGGCCCCTGCTCCGTTGTGGCCTCCGGGCGCCGGAGTGGGTACAGCTGCTAACTGAAGGTCTCAAATCAAGATCCAATCTAAACTTCTTTCACCCCGATCAACAGACTCATCAGCTAGTTAAAACCAGACAGCCGTTCTGATCTTCCCCCATGTCAGGCGGACCGACCCTTCACACTTATGCCGCGTTCACACCAAAAGAGTTGCGAATTTCCGCAACGCGTTTTTGTCTGAGTTTACTCGCTCGACTTGTGTGTGTGGTTGATTTGCTTTTTCGCAACCATTCGCTGCGGAAAGGGGGCGCGGCTTATATCCGTGGCTTTACTCTGTGAAAACATTGACCATTTCCGCCATTCACCATGTAAATAACCACTAGTTCTGCTTTATACTTGTTGAGGAAGTACCACAAACGCCCCCGTGTCTGGGTTCATAATATTATCCGTAGTCGCACACAGTTCCGACTCCTCCAGGACGAATGTCTGGATGAAGCCGCTTCCAGCGCTCCTTCAGCGGACCAGCCGTTTGATTCAGTACCGGCAGGACGGCGGTGACGACGGCGGAGCTTCTCAACGCTGATTGACTTTCGCAACTCGCCGTTGGGCGAAAAAGCGGAAAAGCAAATATTCGCAACGCTTTTTCGCAACCATTGCGTCTGTGCATTGACTTAACATGTAATCTACTCACGCGAATATACACTCACCTAAAGGATTATTAGGAACACCTGTTCAATTTCTCATTAGTGCAATTATCATCCAGTATGCGGCAGTCCTGTGGGCGAAAATGCCTTGTTGATGCTAGAGGTCAGAGGAGAATGGGCCGACTGATTCAAGCTGATAGAAGAGCAACTTTGACTGAAATAACCACTCGTTACAACCGAGGTATGCAGCAAAGCATTTGTGAAGCCACAACACGCACAACCATGAGGCGGATGGGCTACAACAGCAGAAGACCCCACCGGGTACCACTCATCTCCACTACAAATAGGAACAAGAGGCTACAATTTGCAAGAGCTCACCAAAATTGGATAGTTGAAGACTGGAAAAATGTTGCCTGGTCTGATGAGTCTCGATTTCTGTTGAGACATTCAGATGGTAGAGTCAGAAATTGGCGTAAACAGAATGAGAACATGGATCCATCATGCCTTGTTACCACTGTGCAGACTGGTGGTGGTGTAATGGATGTTTTCTTGGCACACTTTAGGCCCCTTAGTGCCAATTGGGCATCGTTAAATGCCAAGGCCTACCTGAGCATTGTTTCTGACCATGTCCTTCCCTTAATGGCCACCATGTACCCATCCTCTGATGGCTACTTCCAGCAGGATAATGCACCATGTCACAAAGCTCGAATCATTTCTAATTGGTTTCTTGAACATGACATTGAGTTCACTGTACTAAAATGGCCCCCACAGTCACCAGATCTCAACCCAATAGAGCATCTTTGGGATGTGGTGGAACGGGAGCTTCATGCCCTGGATGTGCATCCCACAAATCTCCATCAACTGCAAGATGCTATCCTATCAATATGGCCAACATTTCTAAAGAATGCTTTCAGCACCTTGTTGAATCAATGCCACGTAGAATTAAGGCAGTTCTGAAGGCGAAAGGGGGTCAAACACAGTATTAGTATGGTGTTCCTAATAATCCTTTAGGTGAGTGTATTTTGCAACTCTTTTGGTGTGAACACATTATGATGACGATTCCATTTCCCAGTGAAGACCATGACATGAAGTTGAAAGTTGGTACATAGCGCATACATAGAAGGCAACAGGACACAATCAACCTCCAGACGTCACATCACTCGGAGGCGTTGTCAGATGTCCTCTAAAGGTGTGAAAGTGCGTCCTCGGGCAGTTGTGGCAGCACAAAGACCTCTCCGGACCCTTCTGCATGCGTCGCCGTCAGTTCCTCTGTTTATTTCTTTCCCGCTTCCTGTTTGTCCGCATTAGTCTCTCTCTCTCCGCGCCCGGCTGTGGTAACCGAGGCCTGAGAGGTGCTCTGAATCACCACGATCGTGACATTTCACTTTGTCCCCGCCGGTGACCTTTATACACAGCAAACGATCCGCAGCCACCACCTCATTCAGATTGAAACACTTCCCTCTGTGAGCCGCACTCATTTGCATGAGCGGGGGAGTCTCGCAGCATGTCTAATAGACATTAAAAATGATTTAATCTGATAATGGATAATGGATATGCGAGGCCGCCGCTTCTGTCGCTGAGAGGGACGTAAGGATGGAGATGGCGGTGGAACGCTTAACTCAATATAACGTCTGGCGTAATACTACTAGACTTTAAACTATGACACTAATGGTTTCAAACAAGGACGGCTCAATGCTTCCACTGTAAACAGACAGCTTTGACATTTTGGGGTCGGATGATTATTTACAGAGTGGTTTGCGTGCAGTAAATGCTTCGATTTAGAGCTTTTTGATGACTTAACACGGCGCTGACATCATGGATAGAGGGTCAGAATCTGGACTAACGAACACACACACACCAAAGGCTCAGCTTTTGAGGTTAAGTGTCTTGCCCAAGGACATGCACATGCACTGGAGGAGCCGGGGATCGAACTGCCGATCCTCTGATGAGGATTAAAAGATGGGTTTTAATCCTGATTAAACACGAGTGACGTGAACGGATTTGTATCACGTAGGAAATAAAGATTTTTAACTTTAAAAGCCACTCCACGCCCTAATGCATTGAACTATTTTCTTTTTAAATAGAAGATTTTAAATGAAAGTCGGAATTTGCTTTTCAATAATTCTGCATGTTAGGAATCAATATTCAGAGACACATCCTTCACGCTCACATTAGCGATACGGGACGACACTGTGTTCCTTCAGATGAATAGTTAAACCGCGCCTGGGTAATTATCATGAATTCATTCATGCAGCACTTCAATATTTATCAGTAATGTACACAAACTAACAGCATCTCAAACACGACTCAATGCAAGAACAACAGAGTGCTGCAGGGACGTATGCCATTTTAAATAATTGCAGAAATTAAGCTCTGCGGCAAACACACATTTATGAGTCTTACACATTTTGTTCAGCAAGATAATCTTGCTGATAATCAAATGAACACCACTTTTTGGAACCCTAAATGCAATCGCCAGAAGTAAAAAGCTAACTTAGTTGAACGCATCTTAAGCTCTGTGTGTTAACCACAGACCTTATTTCAGGCTTCTAACCAAAAACCCATTAAACATTGACTTTGACACCAAAGAAACCGGAAGAGCAAAATGCCGACTCATTTACAGGTTTTAGGACTCATTCCTGCAGAACACACATCGATACATTGATTTACGCAACGACGAAGGTATGGCTATCATAGGTTCTTAGTTAGAGGTTTATTTCTTCTTCAAAAGTAAGTCTGAGTCCAGCAGTGCACAAATAGAAATGGACTCCAAAATGTTGACCGTATTTGTGTTTGCAATTCTTCTAAATGAATGATGTCTAAATAGACAGAAGGGCTGACTTTAATTAAGGGGTCACAATGATGATTGATGCATTAGCAACACATTTCACAATTATGCCCCCAATAATAATACTAATAATATTGTATTTATCGCTGCTAGAGACTGAGCAGGCCACAAACCTGAAGTTTGATTACAACACAACAAAATGCATGTGCACTGTGACTGTTGTTGTTGTTTGTTGCTTAGCTGTCCCTTTAAGTCCAGACTTACCCAAGAAGAAGACACAAACGTGTTATTGTTGCATTAATTAATCATGTCATGCATGAGAGGATCATTCCTGTACATTCCTGATAGTTAATGAAGTACCACATGATTGAATTCCTGCTTTTCTCAAGTAAAATACAAATTACCTTGAAGCAGATTTTGGAACGTGACCAAGTTATTTCATATGGGATTCACGTTGCCAGGCTGTCTTCAAACTCACGCCTGTGTATGAGATGTTGTGTTGTCATGTCAGCGAAACATCCACCATGAAGCACAAACAGTCTGTGTGCAACAGATGGCGCTGTCATGGAACCAACAACAGGGCGAGTGTTTTCCTTCTCTACGCCATCTTTTTTAACGCTCCCTCGTTAAAAAAGACCAGACATCAATGCAGATGCTTACATGTACGTCACTCAACCTCCATCCGTTATGCATCCGGTGCTGCAAGGACGCAGGTATGCATGTTCCTGTTTAAACCTCAAGGGGGAACAATATGCAGAGCGCTCCTTCACTTAGTGACCTCTAAAAGCCGTAACACAACACTGAGTTTGTGCTTCATTGTCCCGGTGGCTCATTTGTTGACGCCACGGTAGATCACTGTGGTACCTGCCTACACTTATGGGCTGTTAGGTCCATCCTCGTAATCCATGCTCCAGTGTCAGGCTTAAAATAGCCTCAATTACCCGCCACAAAGACGGTAGACGTGTGCAAAATGAAACTGCTGTCGCAGAGCGAGGGTTGTTTTGGTGCTACTAAAATGCATTAACTCAGTATGTCACGAAGTGTCGTTATAATCAGCAATAACAATAAAAAGCTATGTGTTGTGCTACGAGTCCAGGAAAGAGAAGCACGAAGGCTAAATAAATCAAATAGTGATTTATTTATTTTTGACAGTTTTCTTCTAAAGAAACCAAAACATGTCCTGTGTGCGAGTGGGAAGAAATGTCCCGTGTGTTGTTCACGAGTGGGATAATTTGCACTGTGCACCATGTACACACAGTGTGTGAGTGGGATAATACTGTAGTGTGTGTATATATATATATATATATATATATATATATATATATATATATATATATATATATGTATACCCGCTGTGTGTGAGTGAGATAAACATTAAGGCCTCCCTTGACTCCCTTGTCTTCCAGCCTCCGTCTCTCCGCCGCCATGAGCTCAAAAGCCCAAACAACAAAACCAAAGCAGTTCACCTTGAAGTGAGCGGAGAGGAAGAAGACGGGGAGACGAAGAGTTTATCGTCATGGACTCAGTTGACCCTCTGTGGGCTGCTCTTAAATGTAGGCTGAGACTCTACCTGACGCTCTGCCTTTCATCGCTGCAGCTCTGTTTCGTGCCTCTTGTTCTCTCTCTCTCTCTCTCGCTCTCTCTCTCCTCCTCCTCCTTTAAACTCAATCTGTTTGGGAGTGGGCACAAAGCAGTATCTCTCTTAATTGCAACAGCCAGCCAAGAAAACACACACGTGCACTAATAAAACAATGCAGGCGCACACACACACACACACACACACACACACACACACACACACACACACACACACCACACACACTACAGAGTGAGAAAGTAGAATGAAAGAAATATGCAGGATGAATTATATTTATAACTCAGAATTAGAGCTGGGTATTATTGGAAGAGTTTCAGCACCAACACTCACAAATACCTTGCTTTGAGAAATGGGAACTGTAATGGGAAAATATAGTGTTATCTTCCATCATAGAACTTTCCTTTTCATTCTATTGAATAAACTATGTGATGCTGCTGATACGTACTCATGAACAGGAAACTTCACTCACAGACACAGACACACATGTTCTCTGTGTGAACACATCCGCTCTGCATGGCTTTACTCTTTACTCTTCACTCTTCTTCGTATGCAGAATGCTCTGCTGTTCATTCCCCGCACAGTCGGGGCAACGGTGACGACTCAGACTAATCCCCCTGTGATCTGATGAGATGAAGACCGCTAAAATGAAGCACCGCGGGAGGGACTAAAGGGTCTGTACAGATTGTACATCAGGGAGAGGAGAGGAGGGGAGAGGAGAGGAGATGATGAGGAGAGGATGAGGAGATGAGATGAGGGGAGAGGAGATGAGATGATGAGGAGAGGATGAGGAGAGGAGGGGAGAGGATGAGGAGAGGAGAGATGGGGAGAGGAGGAGAGAATGAGGAAAGGAGAGGAGGGAAGGGGAGAGGATGAGGACAGGATGAGGAGAGGAGAGGAGGGGAGAGGAGAGGAAAGGAGAGGAGAGGAGAGGAGAGAAGAGAAGGGGAGAGGATGAGGAGAGGATGTGGAGAGGAGAGGAGGGGAGAGGATGAGGAGAGGATGAAGAGAGGAGAGATGGGGAGAGGAGGAGAGGATGAGGAAAGGAGAGGAGGGAAGAGGAGAGGATGAGGAGAGGAGGGGAGGGGAGAGGATGAGGAGAGGATGAGGAGAGGATGAGGAAAGGAGAGGAGGGAAGAGGAGAGGATGAGGAGAGGAGGGGAGGGGAGAGGAGAGGAAAGGAGAGGAGAGAAGAGGAGGGGAGAGGAGAGAAGGAGAGGATGAGTAGAGGAAAGAAGAGAAGGGGAGAGGATGAGGAGAGGGAGGAGAGGATGTGGAGAGGACGGGAGAGGATGAGGAAAGGAGAGGAGAGGAGGAGAGGATGAGGAGAGGAGGGGAGAGGATGGGGAGAGGAGAGGATAAGGAGATGAGGGGAGAGGAGAGGACGGGAGAGGATGATGAGAGGAGAGTTGAACGAGGTTAAGAGGTAGAAATGACTGGAGTCAAACAGTAACAAGGAAACTGTTAGTGAGGAGATGCCGAGATGGACAGAGAGGTGACGTTAGGGGCGGAAGATGAAGGAAAGAGAGAAAAAGGTGAAGATGAAGGGGAGGAAGAGCGAGGTCCTGTGCCAAGCAGACAGCATCCCACCTCTGCTCCCTGGACACCGACAATAACACCTTCACTTTATAACGCTATCTCTGGCACACAGGCTGCCGCTCAAGTGTGTGTGTGTGTGTGTGTGTGTGTGTGTGTGTGTGTGTGTGTGCGTGTGCGTGTGTGTGAAAGAGTGAGCCATAATCTAAAGCAGACTAAATCCTTGTGCACATGTGCAGCACTATAATAAAGCTCAACAAGGTTATAAATAAATAAATACACACACACACATGCAAACATATTATCAAACCGCTTCAGACGCAAACCGTAACAGCAGAGCGTATCAACACCACACTGCATTAACAGGTAACGTACAAAGACATCAAACGCACACGCTAAGGCACACACACCGTAGTGCTGGAGCTAAATGGAGACACGGACACAACAGCGAGGCGGCAGGAGCGCTGGCGAGGGCAACGGAACAAACACAGCACGCCGGCACACGCCAACAACACAGGGGCATCACGCCGGCCACAAAGACTTCACGCAGACAGATGGTTGCCGTTTACCTTTTTGTGCGTCGGAACATGTTGCTAGCAGCAGAGGCTGTGTTGGCAGATGATCATGAGAGCAGCTGAGCCTCACACACACACACACACACACACACACACACAGAGGCAGTCAAGAGGCAGCGATTACGCTCCACGTCGGCATGTCAGACTCCTCTGGCCAGTTAAACACACACTCACACACTCACCGCCGAGACGAGTACGCGTGCATGAGAGAGTGAGTGTATGAGAGAGAGAGAGTGTATGATAGAGAGAGAGAGAGTGTATGAGAGAGAGAGAGAGAGAGAGAAAATATGATTAGAAAGATTTGGAAATGTCAGCCGTGTCACAGACGGAGAAAACAAGAGGATTAAAGATGGAGAGAGAGAGAGAGAGAAAGAGAGAGGAGGAAAGAGGAAGAGGTGGAGAGAGAGAGAGAGAGGTGGAGAGAGAGCGAGGAGGAAAGAGGTGGAGAGAGAGAGAGAGAGAGAGGAGGAAAGAGGAAGAGGTGGAGAGAGGGGACAGGCTGGCGAGCATCACCCTCAGACGGAGAGAGGATTGTGGGGCTGCTCTCAAGGGTATCGTGCCAAGTCAGGAAGTGTGGAGTGACAGAGCGAGAGGGGGAGGGTGGCAGAGAGAGAGAGAGAGAGAGAGGGAAAGGGGAGGGGTCAGTACAGGTATATGCACAGTATGAATGAGAGAGAGAGACAGTGAGAACGAGCGAGTGAAAGCCAATCAGATGTGGAGAGACGATGTGACGACTAATGTAAATGAAGGGGGGGCGGGATGGTTTCACATGTGACTGTGTGTGTTTATTATATAGTGTGGCACTGACATCATTTATAAATACATTTAAAAACAGGTCACTATGGGATGATAATGATGGTGATGTTCTATATTTTTTTCAATATTCTTATTATATAACAAATCCCCCGAAAAGACCAGAGCCAGCAAGTAATTAATCCAACCCACAAAGTCTGATGGAGTTTATTCCTCTGTGTCCAAAAGCTATTAAAGGATCAGGCTGGCAAGAAAATCAATGTTTTTGATATTGTCAATAAAGCCCACGAAAAGACCAAAAGCAGCAATGCATTCGTCTCTCATTGCTTTCTGACTTCCCCAAGCCGTATGTGGCTCTAAAGGGCTTTACACACCGGGGAGTTTTTTTTATTTAACTATTGTTTTTGTCATGAATACGTAGAACCCGAGGCGGCAAACTGTATTACTCCTTTCAACCCTGACAAAGGCAGCGCAGACCACCTTTCACAATAAAAGCCCTAAACATTTACACTGTGCGACTGTCTTCCAGAGAGAACTCAAATTCACGCAGAGCGTTTCCTACTTTACTGAATAAGTGTCGACTCTTGTGCAAATCCCCATCTCTGCAGGTATGAATAGTTTGTTGTGTGTAAAGGCCCTTTGCTCCTACTGAAGATGTACATCTTCCATTTTGTTCTTCAGGAAAAAGGCCAAATAGTTTCCCTACAGAGTTGGACATTTTATTTTTGAGCTAATCTTACTTAACTTGAATAAGTAATAATACTAGCAGTGAAACGTTTAGATTTGAAGCTACAGAATGATAAAAAAAATAAAATAATTTATGAATAAATAACGGACCCGTCCTTTAAAACCCCATTAATAATCCACACTGTTACACTGCGTGACATCTTCTTTGTTACAGTGTTCTTTTGCTCACGAGATCTGGAAATGTGTAGTAATCCGCCGCTGGAATTAGATCCCAAAACATGCAATATATAGTACTGTCTGCTAAAAAGAAAAACTACAGCCCCTACTTTAAGAAATTACTGAGACTTTTTTTTAAAGATTTACATCTTCAGCCGGAACGAATACAGAATGACGTCAGCATCCTTTTAAAATGCACTCAGAGACTCAGACACAGTTCTATTTTTTCTCTCCGTAAAACGCCATATTGGATGAGCTCTGGCATCGGCTATTTGCCCTAGATATCACAGGAGCTGCTCCGCAATGCCCAGCCAAGAGAGATGTCATTTCTGTGTGTGTGTGTGTGTGTGTGTGTGTGTGTGTGTGTGTGTGTCTCCCTTTGAAACAAATCCACCAAATGTTAAAGCTGACGTGGGGTGACAGTTGCACAGTAGTGCTGAGGGGAGTAATTCAATAATGGATGCCGTCTCTAATGTGGGAGTCTGGCTGAATAAAATATACATGAGCGAGGAGAGACGGGGGAGGAGGACGAGGGGGAGGAAGAGGAAGAGGGTGATGATATCACTGAAACACAGTGGGGGGTCGCAGACAGGGAGGGGCAGCATGATATCATATTGAAGACATGGAGTGTTTGTTTTTTTAGTGTAATGTGGGAATCCGTTTTTCTTTCTTTTTTCTCTCCGTCTTCTGCAGCATATTCAACCTCTCAGTGATTTCAGTCGCCTGTTTGTCCTTCAGCTCACTTTATTCTCACTCTGCAATAAACGCCCCGTCATTAGGCCCGTAGTCTAATACTCCAGCTCCACCCACAGGAGGATGTGTGGAGAAAAACCCCAAAGAGAGGGGGCGGGACTACTGAGAGAGCCGAGAGCTGACCGTGAGCCTCCAGCTCCAGTGTCTCCTTCATGTCACGCCGTGACATCTGCCACATGGAGGTCAGAGGTCAGGGACAAAACATACCTCGTGACAGCAGTCAGGGACACACACGAAGGCTGCACACACACACACACACACACACACACACACACACACGCGCGCGCGCGCAGAAGCGTGTGGCCGAACAGAGTGAGGCGGTATATTGTAATTGCACCTGGATGCAGAAAGACATGAAATACCCCGGGCATGTGTTAGCATCACCAGGCTATTGCTGCCAGACAGTAAAATGCATACAGAATACTAAATAGACCACTACACACACACAACTACAAAATGAAGTTAAATAAAAAGAAGAAGAAAAGGAAAGTGCTCCCTGTTCCCTCGGTGCAGCAGCAGGAGTTGACGTTCTGCTCACACAGAACAAGTCGAAAGTGTAAGAGAAAAGTATGGCTCTGGACTCCAGCAATTTCAGAGGCTTTTTAAGTATTTCGACACTCGAAATGATGATGGCAGAGTGTAAGTATTTTGTGGAAAATTGCACCACCCTTCCATCTTCAGAGGCATTTTCACACAGCCTTCAGAGCTGACATAAGACACTTTTCCAAATTCTGCCTAATTTGTGAAGTGCTTTTTATCAGCAGCCAGCTACAGCTTTCCAAATCAAATCCAACATCACCTCCATCTCGGTAGAAGAGATTTTTATCAAGACGTGAACATGAATTAATATGTAGCCAACGAAACGCTGCCAGAGACAAACACTTCCAAACTAATGTCCCTTCAGCCTCTGTGTCATTCTTCTTTGGAGTAAAACTCGGTGTGCCAGTGAAAGAAAGAGCAGTGAGTTTCATTTCAGCACCACGGACAGAGACTCACCCGCTCATACACTACACCGGGAGTTGCATTCAAAGGCAGTTTTTCACGCCTGTAACCACAAATTAAGATACTTTGATCGGTTTTGTCAAACCTCTCGAGGTCGTTCAATCCCACTCTTTCCTAAATGGCACAGAAAGCGACTCCAGAGGTTTCTAATTCAGTCGCTAAACGTAATCCATCGGGGGCGGGACAACTACGTCTTTCCCTTTCACGAGAAGCCGAGCTGCCTGGTAGAAAATGTTGACATTTTGAAGGAATTCAAATGAATCATTTCATTCAAGAGCTCCTCAAACGATTCCTCCTCAAACGCTCTGCTCATGATTTCCATTGTTTCACGCTCAAAATAACACCTTCGAACAATGTGCAACAACTGGAGCTCTTTTATTTCAGCCTACATTTGTTTAAAAGTGTGTTAAAAATATGCTGATTTAACTATTAACAGTTCATGTTTGCAATGCCTCCATGAATGTTCAGATCAGCTGATTACTTTGACACTGAATGAAAAAACTAAAAACGTGACAGAGACTCAGGCATCACGTGACATGTGATGCCCGGGAGACAAAAGATGATGCTCTACTCTTCTGTGATGATGTTCAAGGAGATGCATTACACGACCAAATATACATTGAGATGAAAATATTCTGCTAAACAATAGTTTCTTGTGCTCATATTGGCGCCAAAGAAAACCCAGTCTAAAGCAAATGTAATGGTAGCAATGGGAGACCAAATCTGAGTCGGACAAATCAAACCAAACTTTGTGTCTCCGTCTCTTTGCTGAAAACACTATCGATGTGAAAAGAGGGAATTTGGTACTGAACAGACTGCTGAAGCTTCAAATCATCAGCAGCTAAACTCTAGAAGCACAAGAGATTTGACGTTAAAATCTCCCAAAGAAGGGATGTCTTTGGACAAGAGGAACGATCACAGGAGCTATACTTGTTCCGTTACGGTAAGTTTGATCAAAATGCCGTGAAACAACCAACAAGATGTCCGTCATTCCCTTTCTGCACTCCGCATCATGCTACTGCTCTCTTCTCCCTCCCTTCCTCTCTGCGACCCCGCCGGGCGCCGAGGTCGCAGCTCACCGGTGCAACAGATTGGGCCGACGGGAGCGAAAGAGCTCCTGCAGAGCTGAGCACGCTGCCGTCTGAAGGCAGAATACCATCGTGTCATCCTTTGATGAAGAGCCGAAAGACGCTGTTCCTTCTTGCTTTGTGTTTCATCTCGTGGAGGCAATGTGGAGTAATTATAATATATAAATAAATATAAATAAGTAACCTATTAAATCCCATTAAATGTTGATTCGGTCTCCGTTGTTACAGAGAATGTATCGCACATTTATCACAGCCTGGCCAGAGGCGCACTCAGAGCAAGAAACATGCGTGAATGTTAACTTACCTGCTGCTTTTTCGCGGCAGAGGCAAATCCTTCTGGTGAGAAAGAGAAAAGCAGGAGAGAAGAAGAAAAGAGGGGGAGAAGGTAAATGAGCCTGATGAGTTTCACACATCATGCAATCACACTGTGGAAAAGATGATAATAAACTTAGTATGGAGAGGAAACATGAATTAGCATATTCATATAATCCAATTAATCTAATTATAATGAACCGTTACTTAATACAACAAAAACACTTCATAACGACCCAACTTTTTGTCTCATCTGTTTCATTTTGAAAGTGTTTCTTTCTTCTTCTTTTCTTACCTCCTCATATATTTCACCGTTGCTGCTTTAATCTTACCCATAAAGCACTCTGTTGATTTTTTGTTAGCATACCGGCCGCATACAAATCTGATTCCTTCAAGGTCAAACCTCAAGATGATACTCAGCATAGACGGATTGCACACATTACTCTTCATATTTCTCCAAACTTCGCATTGGATATTTGAGATGAAACCAGTTTATTTATTCAACAAAGTTAGCTTGATATGCGGACAAGCAATTCACTTTTTCGCTGTGAAATCATTCGCCACTTTTCTTGGAGCCAACTAAAAACCACGTTGACCATCATAAGCATGTAATGCTGGCCTCCTATGGAAAACCTGAAAGAAGTACAACAAGTCAATCAGAATAAACCAGTTCATGCAGCGGTGTGCTGGGATTCGTCTGCAGCCGGTGTTGTGATTCCTCCGTTAATGTCTCGTGCGAGTGAAAGCCGATCCCTCCTAAGTGCTCGGAGACTCCAGGAACCACCAGGTTGAGTGGAGCCGACGTCGATCTAAAACATGTTGCTGCTATATTTACGACGTTGGGACACAACAGCGAGGACTCTGACGTGATTAGGATCTGCTGGGAGGAATCTGTGTGGCGCTTGTTGCCCATCTCTTCCCAATTTGATTCCGTTTAACACTCGGATGAGGAGAGATCGGGTTACCGTCCGTTTCTATTGTCGAGTCTCTGCGCCTCTGCTTATCAAGCTTTTTTTTCTACGGCCGAGTGGCTCCACTAAAAAGATGTTATCATCTGTGTCTTTTTCCACTCGGGGAAGGCTTAATGACACAGAGCCGTGTCGGTGAAATGAAAGGAACAATCCACACCCGGGGTCAAACGGAAAAAAGGAATAAACACAAAACGTGAGAGGAAAAATAAGAAGCTGTAATTGGTTTTCCAGAGAGGAATTTCATCCTGTTAAATCTCTCTCTCTCTCTCTCTCTCTCCATCTCTTTGTGTTTGTACAAGTACACAAGCATTACGAAACCCAAACAAAGCCGAGCTGATGAAACATGACTTGACAGCTGGAGCTCTCGTCTCCAAGCAGTCTCAAAACAAGCTCACCACCCATTTACTTTGCAGCACTGCGTACACGTCAGTGTATCCGACTCCGAGGAGGCCAAGAGCAGAAGGAAAAAGGCTGCAGAGACACGCTGTAATGAGTCAGAACCTATTTTCCACAGGCACGTAGAGGAAATCATGATCATAATTAACTCTGTTGGGGATTGAACAAGTGCGGTGTGCAAGGAGTGCAGCATGTAGTGCAGTGATCATGAGTAAATAAGAAGAAACTCAGTTCGACGTTGCTGGAAATATGGAAATATACTCATCTGCTGTATTGTGGCGAGAGTGAGATAAAAAGATTGATACCTCTCTGTGTGTGTGAAGTATGGAGCTAAAGCCAGGAGCACATTAGCTTAGCTTAGCATAACGACAGCTAGGCTGGTTCCAAATGTTCAAAAGATAACGCTACTCAACATGTATCTCATTTGTTTGAGCTTTACACAAACAGAAACGCAAAACTGACAATTTGGGGTTTTCGTAAAGAGGGCTACGTGCTGTTAAACCATTTCTGACGCTTTCCCGCTCGCCCAGCACCTCTGAACTAGTTCAGACTACCCAACTAGCCCGAAAGCTACAAGCGGCTCCGTTTACATTTCTGTCTGTTGAGCGATTAAACCGACAAGACGTGTTGATTAGTGATCTTCAGGCTAGCTGCTCCCGTCCTCCAGTCTTGATGCTAAGCTAAGCTAACCGACTGCCGTCAGCAGCTTCATATTTAATGTATAGACATGAGAGTGGGATCGATCTAATCCCTTTTTTTCCTTCAATGGGAGTGACATCACCCATCATAGTGAGCTCTTTCTGGGACATCTAATGAATTACATCATCAGGAGGAAGTGAGCTCGGCCAGGGTTACTCCCCGCAGGAGTCTGATACGCGCGTGTGTGTGTGTGTGTGTGTGTGTGTGTGTGTGTGTTGATAGGACTGGCCAATGGATCAAACCCCAACACCTGCTCCCCCTCGCTGTCTCTGTCCGACAGATGGCTGCGTGTTGTTGCCATGCTACCGGTTACTCCAGCATTTCTTTGAACAATATGCTCCGTGCCGAGTGACCATGACAACCTCAGAAACTTCTATGTAATTCACACTTTGCTTCAGGTGAATCGGAAAAAAAACGAACCTGGAGCTGCTGGCGACAACAGTAAGGACGTTTCCAAAGAGTATAAAGTAAAGATCAATAATCCAAACGTATGATCCAAAAAAGGCGGACAAATCTTTAAAAAGGTATTAAAGTATTTTATAAGACTGACTGAGGTGACACAGCTGCTCAATTCTAATGAAGAGGGAGATTCAGTCCTGTTATCTTTTGACAGTGTGTTATCAATATCATGCCAGACAATCGTGGACGTAAAAGCCGATTTTTGGACGTCTGATCATCAATAAAGAGCACCATTTGTGCAATAAACCATGAGCGCATGAGGCAAACTGATGTTTTATTCATCAAGTAAGGAATGTCGCCAAGTGGCATCGTTCTAAATGTGGGTGAGTGTCTCTACGATCCAAAACAAACCGCGTGATCACATTTATATTTCACGTTTACATTCAAATTTCGTCGAATCTATTCGAAATTTCCCTGCTTGGCCATTTGAGAAAATCCTCCTGACATGGAAACATACTCATACGTGAAGCTGCCACTATATGCTGAATTATAAAGTGTTAGAAAAGCACATTGTAGATTTATATTAGTGATCACAGGCCGTGATGATCATTATATGCGATTGTTCACCATTAAAAAAACATTTCCTGTCTCCGCGATTACACAAGAATGTCACGCCGCGTCCTATTGTGTCGTCCTCACACAAAATCCCACGGCCATGACTACACACTGCATCAATATATATATATGTGGAAACGCACAAACATAAAAGTTTTACGTTTCTGCTGTTTTATTGAAGAATCAATCGGTGAAGAAAGAAAAATCAAGAGTAGGAAAATGTTCTGATCTGATGAAGTTGCTAAAAGAGGCATTGATTAAGTGGTTTTGGTGCTTATTAGCACATTTAATCAATCATGAACAACCTCCCTGCTTCAAGTCACTACAAATTAGTCACATTCTCATTTGATTTTTTATTGTGAAAGGAGACGTTCAAAAAGGGAAGAGAGGGTCTCACAGAGGGGTTTTTTCTCCATATTTTTTAAGGGGTAGAGATAGGGTGGGAGGCTCGGGGTACCCAAAGGGAAACCCAAGGCCAACTGGAAAGCAAAGCAAAGCCAATGTTAATATGCTGCTGCTGCTCTGGGCAGAGTCACAAGGCTTCTGCTCTGCTGCTGCTGCCAAGACTGACAGCAGATTGCGAAGCAAATGTCACACTGTGTATTATTCCCTCTAATAGTTTTGCGTAAAAGCTTTGAGATGACTCGTCAATACACCGAGGTCTGAAATAACTCTCAACCTATATTTACTTCCTTGACCACGCGGGGTCCAGTTCAAAACTGTAATAAGTGCTTTTCTTTCATTATATTTTGCCGGTCTGGTGGACCGGTTTGGGCTCGAGCTTTTGTTCTTTATCGGCATCTGGCACGATCATTCAAGCCCAGTGATGAAGTAGCTTGGATATTTGAAGCCGTTCCCAAATCTATTCTGGCCCAGATCTGTTGCTTTGATGAACACTTTGCTCTCTCGGCACAAAAACTCGCCTTCCTGAATAAAATGACATCAGAAGGACGCGGCGAGGCGGAACAAAGCGGTGGGCACGGCGGTGAGTGACAGGACTTGGCACGGAGAGCTGGATCTTCTGCAGTGATCACACTCCTATCCCTTGTGCTTAGCATATTGGAAACGGGCACACTGCCCGGGACAAAATATTGGACAAATTATGCTTGTGTGTGTGTGTGTGTGTGTGGTGCACTCCGGACTCCCACAACAGAGAGGGGTGAGACGTGTCGTATGACTCGTGTTGGAGCGCGGGTGTTTGTGAGCATATGGGTTCAGCGTGAGCGCGCTCCACACACACCTACGACCGCCCCGGGACGTCAGGATCGTCTTCACTTGGAGACGAAGGTGACTCGTCTCAGCGACACACAGCCACAGCCCAGTGCAATGCGCTGGTCACCGATTATAAACCGCTGTCGTGTCTTTTCGTCATGAAGCAAAATGGGATTTCGGATGTGTGAAATTAATAATTGTATGTGAACATTTCATGTATGACTTCTTCCCTGTGTTTGAGTCGTCGTAGGAACCCTAAATGAATTCCAATACTTGTGTTTATTGTATGCATTGGTTCAGCAAAGCATTGGGAAAAAAATGTATATCTGCAAAAAAATCACTTTTAAAAGATATTTTGATCATAACTATGAACATCCAGCACGATATGAGCAAGATTTCCCAAAAATGCCTCCTTGAGCGGTCACCGAGTTTTTCAAACTGTATTATGGTGTCCTAACAACAGCCCACAGACTAATAAGACAACAACATAACAAAAAGAACAAAAGGACAAAAGAAACATTCTTGCACGGATTAATCAAAGATAATGAAAAGAAAATGAGGAAAAAACAACAGAGTATAATAAAAACATACATGAACAAAAGAGTAATAAGTATTAAGTGTATAATAAGTATAACTGACACCCTTGTAAATTAGAATATCACTAGCAATAAGATAAATATCGCAAAAAACGATGTCACTTTGGACAAAAACCAAATGAATGCACTGTATGGTAATGTCACTTATTTCCTGTTTAACGAAAATGACGCCCCCCCCCCCCCCCCCCCCCCCCTCCCCCCAGGCCAAATGTCCCGCCCTCAAAGCGGTGTGCCTGAATGAGAGAGTGAAAGGGGGGAGGGAGGTGAGGAGCGTACAGAAAGACGCTGAAGGCGGCGATGAGGGAATAAATAACGGTTTTGTATTGTGGAAGCCAGGGAGACAGTTGGGAGCGAGACGGACAGAGAAGAGGAAGACTCTGTGGCTTGAGGGTGAAGGCGGGACGGATCCATCAGGAGACAAGTGGCTGCAAGTGGCCATTAGAGAGGCCGAGTCCTCCCAAGGAGAACGGCAGCATCAGTCTTTCAGCAAGTGAAATATGTACCTCTTGGTATATATTTACACAATTCTTTAATACCTACAGTTAAAAGGATACGTTTATTGATCAGCACATTGATTAACGCACTTTTGCATACTATTGCTTATAAATATTTTTTTATCCAGGCAGAGTTTCTGACCCAGTTGTGTGAAGACAACATGACTTTTTTTATGAATAAGAAAGATGTGATCGTATTCATTCATGATACTAATAGGTTTCAATATTGAGCAAACCGACTGATCCTCAGCTCTCGGGTAGTTTTGCCCTAATTATTTTCAGCGTCCACACTCATAAAGTAATCCATATGAAACACACACACACACACACACAAACACACACACACACACACACACACACACACACACACACACACACACACACTCCCCCTGAAAGTAGATCCAGGCAGTAAAGGATCCAGATATTGTAAGAGCACTTAAGTGGGGTGTCCTGTAGCCCACAGCTGCTTCCCGCCTCAGGTCTACGCTGCTGCCCCTTTAAACCCGTCCTGCTGCTGGTGGTCGGTCTTCCTCCCTGAGGGCACGCGGGGCTGTTAGGCCACCATTAGTCCTGCTAATGGGCCCGACAACTGCGCCACATCCTCGGCATTTAGACCTCCTCCGTCTGAGATATGGATATCGACCACTTCGATGGAAATGGAGAGCGGGGAGGAGGGGAGTCGATTTGATGCGTACATATAGGCATGGATGTTATGCACACACACACACACACACACACACACAGACAGACGAGCACACACAAGATGCTTAGTGGGGCCACTGAATGGATGAACACACACACACATTAACATGCATTAACATCCGACTGAAATCAGAAGTTAGACTCGCTAGTGATCTTCTTGGAAGTGAATGTGTCGGCGTGCTACTTATTAAAATACATTAGCTGGACACAAAGTCCATCTTGGGCTAAGTGTGTGTGTGTGTGTGTGTGTGTGTGTGTGTGTGTGTGTGTGTGTGTGTGTGTGTGTGTGTGTGTGTGCATTACATTTACGTTCACATTCGATTGTCCGCTGTCTCTCTGCTCTCCATTTCATTGTCTAAATCTCAGCTACAACTTATTTCTGAGAAAAGATTTAAATGAAAAGGACCACTTCATTCTAAGCTGTATTATACATAATACATATATAAGTAACAATATTTGTGATAATGTGTGCAATAATGTGCAATAACTCAACCCCAGCACACAGGAGCTTACTTATAGTCCAGACAAAACTATTATTACATTTGTGTATTTTAAAACACATATTCTCTGGAACGGGAATATGTTGTTTTTCTTTAGTCTGTCAGTATTTTGAATTGAATGTCTGAATTTTTTATTGTTGGCCGGACAAAATAAGATGGCCGATGGGCATGTTCCCTTATTTCTTTTACCAGGTCATCGATTCGATCCAAAACATTACCAAACGATTTGCAACATTGATCGGCCACAATTTTGATAATGGAATATTATTGAACATGTTAAGTTGCTAAAGGGCAGGGATGGTAATCTTCAAATATTTTTGGGCGATATTTCAGTTTGTAATTCTCATGACATCCATCAACAACTCAAATGCTCTGAGCAATCGCAATGTTGGCTGTTTGTTCATCGTGATCATTTTGGAGGAAGGCTCCAGGTTGTTAGAGTCGCTGACTTGGCGACTTTTTGGCTATCAACTTTTGGAGCTGGTGCTGCTCGCTACTTCAGTTAGAAAAGAGAGATCAATTTCAAAATCTAGCGTACTCTTTCCAGTTTCTCAAGATAACCAACGTCAAACCTCTTTAAGTAAAAATGCCAAAAATGTCACGAGGTGCCAAACAGTTCCCCAAATGATTTTCTTAGCCATCAATGATTGCAAACGGACTGACTCTCCCTGCTCTCTAACAACAACAACCTTGAGTCTAAATAGTACAGATTGACAAAAGTAGAGCTTTAGGTGGACATAGTAGATAGTCTTGTATTCCCCAGACAAAGACATGCATTTATCATGAACTCATTAAACTAGCGTCTGCTCTACAACAGGAGCCCAGCACCTATAGGTGCCTGGCAGTGCCACGTTCTACCAACCGGGCAACAAGTTCTTTCGAAAGGAAAATCTTCCAGTGTTGCTCGTCTACATCTTGTATAAACCACGAGCAATCATGGAGAGCGGAGCATCTCAGGCGCTATGTGCAGAGGAGTGCTTTTACTGTAAATGATCTCAGCAGGAAGCAGAGCCGGGCCGGAGACCACGGGCCTCGCTTTCTTTCATTTCACACAAGCGGCCGCAGTAAAGCGTCTACCGGTCATCTTGTTAAAGATGTGGGCGAAGTGAGGAGATGCATCATGCAGATGTGAGGGAAGGATCTACTCCACATACTCAGCCTGGTTAATAGCCGACATACTGCTGTGAATGTAAAACAAGTTATGTATTCCAAAACTTCACTGATGGGACAATATGTGAAGGAAGTTTGTCTTCGGTCAAATGTTTTGCCACACTGGATTATTTCAATGTGAGGAAGAACCACGATTTGTCCGATTTAAAAGAAAGATGTTTTCCAAAACAGTCGACTCTTTTGAATCTCACTTGATTTTCCAGAAATGTGATTATATCATGTATAATACATACTGTGACAGAGGGGGTTTCCATGTCGCCCACTCCTATCTTCTGTTTTCTGCAGTCCACTAAATCAACTGACTGTTGTTGTTTTTACGGCCTTATGCCTTTTCATAGCATTTTTTATGAATTCCCTCATGGGCCTATACTTCCTTTTGGGCATCTCTTCTGAAGCATCCATAGATTACAATGTAATTACCTGAACACACACACATGAAATCAAAGTATGAACACACTTTCCTTCAAAGGCTATGTCCTGGTATTAGCTAAATATATTCCACAGCATCCATACAACTCGTGTTTACTGGTGATAACAAAGCAGCTACAAAATAAATAAACTTTTCACCTGCAGCCTCCGTCTCCGGATGATCCCTGAATCATCCATGGCGCGTGTCCGGGCCTCACACCTGTGCGCGGGGTCCTCGTGGGCTCCTGTGGGTTCCAGGTGACGGCGCGTGCGAGAAGAAGCGCCACAGCACCTCCAACTCTCGCGTGGCTTTCAGTCGAGTCTGTTTTTACTATTAAACCGAAACGGCCGGCGGAGTGTCGACAAATCTTCTCTCTTACAAAATATGAAATACCTCTATCGACGTGAAGGCGTCTCTTCTGCTCGACCCCCCCTCCCCCAACACCCACAGGTCCTCATCCCTCGCTGCCAGAGACTCCGCGCTGGGAACTTGCTGAATAAGCGCCCCGAGAAGAGAAACACAGACTGTCAACCCGACGCGTAACGCGCCACAGACGGAGCAAACAAGTTGGCACACATCCTTCTTCACGCGCCCTCCTCCTCCTCCTCTTCCTCCTCGCCCCGCCCCCTTAACACATCCACTGAGAATCACAGTTCAAAAACAGCAGCAAACCGCCGCAAAAAAATATCTTTTTTTAAACTACAAGCCTCAGCTAGAAAATAAAAAACATATCAATCCACGCGGCTACTTGTCATCCTTTAAAAGAATGCTTTTATCTGAATGAACGACCCTGTGTCGGGTCTACTGGCTGCAGGAACCCGCTGCACTTGAGAGGAGTCCACGGGCCGAGACGCGTTCAAACACCATCCCGTAAACCGAGGAGGCAGCGGAGGAGTTCAGCGCGTGCACGTTGCGCATTCTTAAATCTGGATTGCACGGCAGCGTCCGCGCGCCGGCGGAGCTTCTGAGCGTTCAACACATGAATTAAATAAGCGAGGTCGATGAGGATGTGCAGCGGCGAGATGAAACGCAGGTGGTGGATCGCTTCCCGCCTTCCCGTCTTCGTCCTCCGGTGGACGGGATGTTGTGTGGTTGTGTCCCCGGTTGTTCCCGACGCGCTCACTGCGTCCTCCTCCTCCGGTGGAGCGGTGGGCTTCTCGGGGGAAACGCGCTGTAGTCGCCGCGCAAGCTTCGCTCCATCCTCGGCTCTTTATTTATTTATTTTTTATTTTTTTACCTCCCACCTCCTACTACCAACCGGCGTTTAACCCTTCCGCGACCAGAGAGGCGCGCGTGCTACGTTCACGTTGTTCCGAGCCAAAGAGGCCAAGTCGTCTTTACACACGTTCAGTTGCGTGGCTCCCAAAAAGGAAAAATACAAAATAAAACTATTTGACATTTCTATGGCAAGTTATGAAAAGGAAGACAACATTTTTTTCTAGCAATCTCCAGTGAGACACAAGCTGTCTTCATTCACTTCTTTCTCTTTACAGATGAGTACACCTGCAGGTCAGCAGCTCGGGTTTGAGGTGGGAGGAGAGAGGGACAGAATCAAGGCCATCTTGGATAATGTCGGTGCAGAGAAAAGGACCAAGGGCCCAATCAAAGCTGGGAGTTGTTCCTCATCCGAGTCCAGGGTCTCAGGGTGTCGTAAACGAAATGGATTTGACTTTTCTTGAGCTCTGTTGTTCTTGTCAAACCTCCGTGTTCACGTGCTTGGCCAATACAGCAGATGCTGATGGAGCGCAAAGCTGTCGCCATGACAGCAGACAAAGCCTCACAAATACAGATGTTGCTGCAACAAAGGGTACAAAATCTAGAGCGGGAATGCTCTACACACACACACACACACACACACACACACACACACACACACACACACACACACACACACACACACACACACACACCCAAGATCAGTGTCACCAATTCAGGATTCGAACTAAATGTGAAATATGGCCTCGATCCCTCCTTCTGTTCCAGAGTGATGTCTCCAGCACCACACATACATTGTGATATCTATCGTTTAGTATCTCTAGCTGCATCAGGCCACGCTGACATAAGCAGTTTGATGTTGGATGGCCAAATTGGATTTTTCTCCGATTTTTTTCTCATTTGTCAGGTTAATTTATGAACTGGATGAGCAAAAAAGTATCTAAAAATTATTCCTGACTGGTTATTCAATGTACACCGTAAACGATTCTTCCTTTTTTCTTCTTCTAGGAAATGAAGCATATCAACATTAGAGCTGCAACTATTTTCATTATTGATGAATCAAACGACTTGTTTTTCCTGGTTCATTGTTTGTCGTTTTTACTTTAGGAAAAGTCCAAGAACAGAAGATGATGTCTTGAAATTGCTTGTTTTGTCTCATCAGCACCAAAGATATGAAATGAAAACAAAGGAAAGGAGAAGTTGGATCAGGGAAAGGTCAGCATTTTGGTTCCAGCGATGACTCAAAACATTAAACGATACTGCTGCCCCAACATGTACAGTATATCAATATCCTGATATGAAACACACAGAGGATTTTACCCGCATGGCCCACTTTTATTTAACAACATCATCAGTAGATTCACGCGCAGCGGCCTCCATCTGACCCGTCACCTTTCCTCAGGACGCTTGTAGGGAGTTCTGATGTTACTTGAAAGTCAAAAGTGTTTTTTGTCCAGATGTGTTTCGTGGCGTCCACCGCACACGCGTGTCTGAGTTAAAGTCAGCGCAGCTCGCCGTCACGCTTCCGTTGCCGCTCCAGTGAGAAACGGCACCAGGCCTGATGCATTATTCAACGCGCGCACCTGTCACACACGGGATTCGCTGCTACATAACATTGCACAGCTCCTCGCCCTTCACTTACTTGCATCCCTGATCCAACTGTTAATGAATGAACGCTGCCGTGGAAACAAATCCTCACCTGGAGATTTCAGAAAGGAGACATCCGGCGCGCCGTTGACACATTAACTGAAACTGCATGTTTTTCTCTGCCGGTCTGACATTCATACAACCTGATACGTCGTCAATATGTAATCCTGTTCAATACTGAATGGAAAAGTCCTCACACAGCAGCAGCACTCACACACTCTACAGGTCAAAGTCCGTCATTGTGTTCAAACAATGAGACGGTGATGTTTCACTGTTAAGCATTCAAGAGAGAAAAATAAAAACCAGTTGGACCAAAGGTGGCTGATAGGAGAAAAGCACATGAGAGGGACAATGTACGATGATGAACACTTTAATTTAAAATGTAAATGACCCAATTACAGCTGCAGGGCTGATTTCCATTGTCTGTCCCCCTGCAAGAATGTCCTAGAGGAAAAGGTCACGCCAAAGTGCAGTAGTAATAAACTACAATCAATTATAGTCTGTAGCTGACAATACACAACAGTTCAATAATAACAAGTTAACAATGGATAAAAAAGAATCGCATATATATATATATATATATATATATATATATATATATATATATATATATATATAAAAGAAACAAGAGAAAATATCACAGTGTAAGGAAGACATTTCACATTCATATTGCACACAGATATATTGCACATAAGGGCATTAATTAATTTGCACATCTAAGGTTTCATTCATTCATATAACATTAGTGCATCACATATCCATGACAGCACTAATACTGCTAACCCAGGTTAAACTATCTATGTGCACAAGTGTGGGTGGACAGCAGCCATCCCTTCATGTGCTTTTTAAAGGTGCTGAAGGTTGGGCGCTTCCTAACAGAGGATGGTAATGTGTTCCAGAGGGCGCCATTTAGGGCTTTGTAAATTATGCTGGCTTCTTAAAAGCTGATAAGGTTGTTAAAACTTAAAAACGTATGTTTGTTCAGGATGTGGCAGTGATGATGGGTTCGCGGTTTCTTGTCAAAGACTTTGAGTGCTCTCTTGTACAGAGATTCTACGGGTTTGAGTGTTGAGTGTTGACCGGCTGGTCAGACGCTACACTAAATGTGCAAAGATCATGGAATGTAGGAATGTCCTGGCTGCGTTCTCTGTCAAGCTGTTTCTGATGTGCCTGAAGTTTAGTAGGTTGAATTTGATGTCGGTCGTTACCTTTTTGACATGGCTCTTAAAGGTCAGCTGGTCCGGCTCCCTTCAGGACGGAGGAGACAAGAGAGGAGACAAGAGAGGAGGCAAGAGGGGAGACAAGAGAGGAGACAAGAGGGGAGACAAGAGAGGAGGCAAGAGAGGAAACAAGAGGGGAGACAAGAGAGGAGACAAGAGAGGAGGCAAGAGAGGAGACAAGAGAGGAGGCAAGAGAGGAGACAAGAGAGGAGACAAGAGAGGAGGCAAGAGAGGAGACAAGAGAGGAGACAAGAGAGGAGGCAAGAGAGGAGGCAAGAGAGGAGACAAGAGAGGAGATAAGAGAGGAGGCAAGAGGGGAGACAAGAGAGGAGGCAAGAGAGGAAACAAGAGGGGAGACAAGAGAGGAGACAAGAGAGGAGACAAGAGAGGAGGCAAGAGAGGAGGCAAGAGAGGAGACAAGAGAGGAGACAAGAGAGGAGACAAGACAGGAGACAAGACAGGAGACAAGAGAGGAGACAAGAGAGGAGACAAGAGAGGAGACAAGAGGGGAGACAAGAGAGGAGGCAAGAGAGGAAACAAGAGAGGAGACAAGAGAGGAGACAAGAGAGGAGACAAGAGAGGAAACAAGAGAGGAGACAAGAGAGGAGACAAGAGAGGAGACAAGAGAGGAGACAAGAGAGGAGACAAGAGAGGAGGCAAGAGAGGAGACAAGAGAGGAGACAAGAGAGGAGACAAGAGAGGAGACAAGAGAGGAGGCAAGAGAGGAGACAAGAGAGGAGACAAGAGAGGAGACAAGAGAGGAGACAAGAGAGGAGACAAGAGAGGAGACAAGAGAGGAGACAAGAGAGGAGACTCACAAGCACAATTGAAAACAATGAGCAAATCGGAAGCATCGGAGGCCAAGATATCCTCACGCTTTAGAATGAGTCATCTCCAAAAACACTGGGACCTACATTTCCCATAATGCAACTCAAAAGAGGCCCCCCTCGATGTCCATTTATTTAAATAAAACTCTTCTCGGGCTGAGTAGTCCTCCTGGAGATGAACAAACGCGCTTGGCTATGAATCATCGTTATGCGACACTAATCTATGCGCTTTGGTGAAATGACAATTGAATTAGAGTCGGATGCATTCAAATCTATAAATTATCTATCACAAAAGACAGATTTTGATCTGGAAATGTACGAGGTAACCCATCAGCATGAGACAAAGGCAAACTATATACATATAAAATGTCGGCATTGGGGTTTTTAAAGCTCTTTTAATACTAACGCATTAATATAATCTAGGACCCGGGCCGAATGCACGTTGGCGTCAGCAGGTGAAAAATCATGTTTCCGGGGAGTGACCCAGTTACAGCACATTTAGCCTCTGCTGCTTTTCTTATTAATATTAAATAATTAATGAACCCCCATGAATTTTACATCTTTTTTTGTTCATTAGGTGCTGTGAGACTTGAGGGGCGAGGCAGCAGAGTAGGAATCTCGCGAGGAACAGATTTAACAGACAAAGACTTTTTCTTGTGCAGACAAAAAGCTCTCAAAAGTGATGTCACCCTTTTTTCATTTTTTTTTTCAAAGGGTGCCCTGAGGGAGGTCACATGGGGTCAGCTCTCTGCAGCCAAAAAGCTTGGCAGGGCTGGGATTTTGGGACGCGGCTGACGCTCGTGCGATCCCATTTCCTGTCCTGGTGAGTCTGTCTTACAAGGAGCCACGTCAGCTCACATCTCTTCAGAGACTGAAAGCCCCCGCCTTCACATCTGCTCTCACTGTGTGTGTGTGTGTGTGTGTGTGTGTGTGTGTGTGTGTGTAAAAGGAGTCGGCATTCATGTAGGCTATATTTCTAAGTAAGAGTTTTCCCCCCAGTGATAAATCATCCACCCGTGTGTGTGCAGGTGCTTTGAGAACATACAAGTACACTAAATAACATAAAAGACTTAACAATTCTATACAATCTCGTCTTAAGAAAATCATTTTTTTTGCCATTTAAAATGAATTAAATTTAAAGTATTAAAATCGCTTCTTGAAACTTTAAAAATGTTTACTCTCTGGCTTTTAACTCACAAAGAGTTGACATTTTTTATATTATGATCTTTTATTATCTTTTTTGTCTTGTGTTTTTACTTTGGTCTTAGTATGGCTTTTATGTTTTACTTTGAGTGTACTGCACTATAGTCAACTGTTGTTTAACGTGGAAGTCGGGTTACAAGCCGCTCCTACCTCCGGTCAGTGTCCCCGATGTAGCAAGCTAGCAGCAGCTTTAGCTAGCGCTGATGCTAGCTTGCACTGCTGCTACCGGCCGCTGCTGCTGCTACTGCCCGCTTCCCCTCTGCCCAAGTCGGGTGTCGAGCCAGGTCCCGCTACCTTCGGTGGTTTTCTGGGAGCTAGCGGAAGTTAGCGGGGAGCTAGCGGGGAGCTAGCGGAAGTTAGCGGAGAGCTAGCGGAAGTTAGCGGGGAAGTAATGGAGCGCTAGCAGGAGCCCCAGCTGGCTACAGCGGGGAGCTAACAGGGACACTGACCGAAGGTAGTAGCATCTCGTAACCCGACTTTTACAGTAAATGTAATATAAAAAATACATTAGGATTGGACTGATTATCAAGAATAGTTGCAGGTAATTTGTCCACTGACTGATCCAATGATTCTCAAACCTTTTCTGCCTCACTATATTGGGTAACGGTCAGCAATTGAGCTTTGCTAGCATAAAAAAATTCTATGTGCCCCACCAGTTTCACAACCAGTGGACTAATCGATTAAGCCACCAATTATTTCCTATCGACGTCATAATAGCGTGTTTATGTTATGAAGTCTTTGCAGCCAGACACAGAGGCAGGGAGGAAACGACGTGGACGCCTTGCAACATAAATCACTTCCGAACGCCCTTGAGACTGCGCCTTACTTCAGATGTGCCTCGTTTATTACGACTCTGCACACTGTGCGCTTTAAAATTACCCCCAATAACGAGTCTATCTAATTCAGCCTTGCATAAACCATAAATCCTCACAAAATGGTGACATGAAGATATCCAATGCGTAGCTACTTCCTGGTTTCAGCTTTTAATAGAAGCTCCTTCAAATTGAGCAGAGGTGATTTGGCCTTTTTTTGTTTTTTAAAGCTCTTAGTTCGTTTCTGTGGAACTTCCCACAAAAGTACGTTTCTATCTCTCACATTGTTAACCTTTCACATTGTCTTAATCACCCGCTTGATGTTGTGTACATTCCTGTGTCCTTATGTCAGCGGCCAAATACAACCACGTTACATTCGATGCACTGAATCTGAGCCGCCGCCGCCGCCGCCACTCGCACTCCGTGAACCCTTTGACTCTCCGCGGCAGGTGAAGCGCCGCTTCAATTAATATTAATGACGACTGAGTGCCACTGAGTGCATTCACAATACCCAGACCCGGAAATCACAACCGACCTTGCGAGACGTCAAAACGTCCGCTGTGGAAAGGTCTACACCGCACGACAGCCTGTTCTCATGACATAAGGCTATTATTCCTCTGCAGAGGATATTTAGGCAATCGTGATATTGAGGCAACATTTTCCCCGGGTTTAACTGTTGGATCGTTTTGCACACGGCTCCGGCTCTGTCTTCCCTAAACGCGCCCCTTTTTCATTCTCCTCATCCTGTCATCCGTTCATTTTCCTAATCCTGCAAAAATCTCCTCTCGGCTGCCACCTTCTCCTGCTTCTCAGCGGCGTCTGAGTAGAAGTGGGTCACAGACTACAGCTGTGCTAAAAGCCGAGTCTGGGAAAGAGGAGCTCCTCTAAATAAAACAGCGTAGGACCGGCGGTCCCCGGGGAGCCTCGTCATACATACATAAACCTGACAGAGACGGAGGGAGGAGGCGGAGGAGATCAAGAGGATGAGATAACGTATGCGCAGCTTGATTGGTTAAGTGGCTTTCGGTCCTCGTCGTGGAGACGGGAAGCCACTTCCCGCTGGCGTGTATAATAGAGTGTGTATGTATATATAAATATATATATATTATACATCAAAAAGCTTTTAATCGCAAAGGTGTCGATGTGGAGTTCGTCACGAGTCATCGCAAGGTTTTTCCAGCGCCAACCGACCAGAAGCCAGTTCTACGGCAGTTAGTTTAACTGACAGGTCTCTCGTTATTATGAGCAAATATCAACAAGCGGCTTCTCCTCAAATTCCCTTTCTGGAGCATTATCTGTTGGTACTTAAAAAAATAAAATAATGTATTGAAGCTGTTTTGTGATGAGGTTCATGCTAACCAGGCTAGCCAACATACTAGTCATGTGAGCTTAACCCTAGAACACTAACGTTGGGTGATTTTCACCTGAGCGATTGTGTTTACGTTATTTTCATTGTGTTGCGTAGCTTCATGCTGCTCACTGCCGTTCTTAAAGGTGGGCGTGTCTTATTGAAGGTAGACATGTTTTATTGAAGGACACATCGACCTGTGAGCTATGGGTGGACTGGGGATCGAACCGGGTACCTCGTGGTTTCGGGACAACCACTCATCCCCCTGAGCTACAGTCTTATTGAAGTTAGACGTGTCTTATTGAAGGTAGGCGTGTCTTATTGAAGGTCGCTGTGTCTTATTGAAGGTCGGTGTGTCTTATTGAAGGTAGGCGTGTCTTATAGAAGGTATACGTGTCTTATTGAAGGTGGGCGTGTCTTATTGAAGGTAGGCGTGTCTTATAGAAGGTAGGCGTGTCTTATTGAAGGTCGGCGTGTCTTATTGAAGGTCGCTGTGTCTTATAGAAGGTATACCTGTCTTATTGAAGGTAGGCGTGTCTTATTGAAGTTAGACGTGTCTTATTGAAGGTCGGCGTGTCTTATAGAAGGTATACGTGTCTTATTGAAGTTAGGCGTGTCTTATTGAAGGTAGGCGTGTCTTATTGAAGGTGGGCGTGTTCTATTGAAGGTATACATGTCCTCGAGGAGACAGAATACAGAAACATAAGCTGTACGTATCACGGTCTCAATGTGGACCGTTTTATGTGAAAATGTTTTCTTTCTCCCTGTGCTTCTCACAGCCGATGTGAAAACCTATATACCCATTTTCAACGTATTGTTTATTTTGTGTTTGAATTATTTTTCTGTTATTATCCAGACCATGTGATTGCCTCCCATTGGTTGCTGCTACAATACTGTATACAATGTGTGAAGCCACACACATTTAGTTTGTTTGTTAAGGCCTGACAGTGGTCAAAACCTGTTGGCTTTGTGCGTGTCTGTTCGTGTGTGACTGTGTGTGTGTTCGTGTGTGCGTGACTCGACAGCTGTTGCACGGATTAACTTTCGGTACCCATTCATTGTATTTTTGACCTTTGGTCGATCCCCTGATTCATTTCATCTGGCGCCATCATGAGGTCCCAAATGGAACCAGAGTGGTTGAACGGTTTCTTCCTTAATAAGCGTTAACACCTCTTTCTCACAGAGGCAGACTCTCGCTACAATTTCTCCCACATCTTTACATCTTCTCGGATTTGTAATCACCATTATTGAATATGTCGTCCAATGCAGTTTTCCATTTAAAATACCAGCAACGTCTCAAATCCTGAACTGGATGCGCGTGCAATTTGTTCCCACTAATGTCAAGCCACTATTCTGTATACGTGTACTTTTAGATAAAGCATATCACTGGCTGTTGAATGCTCTGGTTTCGAAGCAATAGGGACACCATGTGGAAAGGATCTGCTATTCCAGTGGAAAAGAGACACCTGACTCGGCCAAGAGGGGGAAAAAAAAGTCAGGGCGCCGGAGGATGGAGCTTGACGGAGATAATTGGAGCCGACGGCCAGGCACAACAGATGCTGCTGATCCACAGATAAGAAGCAGCTCGTAGATCAGAGGCCGTGGGAATATACAACAAGCAACGCATTAAGAGTTATGAAAGCGGCGACTCATGAGGAAACCACTGAATGATCTGTAAAATATGGACCGAGGAAAATGTCATGTTTTCAAGAATCATCGAACGGCGCCGGTGCGACATGCCGAGCGGAAATTTCTGCAGTTTGATGAAGACATCCTCAAAAGGTCACCGACACAGATGAGGACCTTTGCAAAATACATTTTGTACACGAGATGTTTAACAAAACGTTGCAGGTTGTCTGTGGTTTTCTGCTGAACGGGACATTATTTCATCATCTAGTTCATCATCTAATACGGTGTTTTAAAATGAACAATATAAAGCAGCACACAGTGCATTAGCTGATGGTCCCATACACACAGGAATTCATTTTAAATAGGAACTTTTTAACTAAATCATCACATTGCTTGTTTTGCTTAAATCCATGGTGTCATTTTGGGGATTTCTCACCTACATATTAGTTCTGATATCAATAATAACCTCATTCAGCAAGTACTGCATGAACATCCTGTTCTTATATATTATATATCAATTATATATTTGGGTTCTTTCGTTTGGATTTGTACACACAAGTTAAATAATACTAATGCAGCTCAAACATTCAATATTCATTCCCTGTACGTTTCCCTGACTCATAATGAAGCCTCTCGTCCGACTGCATCACCGGCGCACGTTCATTCATGAAAGCTTTGCATGGGATCAGCGAAAAAGAGCCGTCGGCAATCCAATTAGCACAATTAAAGAGACGCCATTAAAAGATAATCGGACTACGTGTAACGACCTCGGGGATTAGAGACCTGCCGACGCCGTGTGACCCGGGTCACAGCGAGGAGGAGCTCTCCTTGGTGCTGAAAGCAGTCGCAAGCCTCAGCTGACGGCACAAGATGACACTTGTTTGTGTTAGTAGAGAGATGGAAATTGTCATTTAAGTTTTCACATAGCATTTTCCAACAAGACATTTAACGCATGCTGTTTTAGGTAATATAATCTCAATAGATTAAAAAAATTCAGCTGCGAATCAAATATAGTTAAAGCATATGATAGTTTGTAATATGGTAGTTTTTCTTATTTTTTATAATTGATTGTTTGGGGTATAAAATGTAGGAAAATGTAGGAAAATCAGGAAAATCACTCATCTCGCGAAAATATATTATACACACAGATGTAAAGAGAAAAGAGCTGTACGCCCACATTGAAGAAGTTTTCATCAGAAGATGTTTCGCATGTGAGCGTAGTAAGTGGCTTACAAGATTACTACGTTATCAAAATCGTTGCAGCTTAATTTCTTGGGAAATGCACTCATGGTTTCAGCTCTTAGTCGGCGTTAATATGAGAAGCCCCATCATCTGATCTACTTCACTTTGGGTGGCTGGACCGCCGGGGACCCACGGGAGTGCTTTTCACGAATTTGCTGCAATTTGGACAAGTTAATGTTTGAGTATTTCACCCATGAGAAAGACGTTATTTCCCCGGCGTAAGACTTGATACTAAGTTAGACCACTGATAATGTTACAAGCAAAATAGCTCCTCTAATTAAATCCATGCTCTACTTTATAACCGACTAATACGCCGATTTGGAAATTACCTCCGCTGAGTGTATTTCAATGATGTTCCTGACCGTGGTGCGTTCAGGGCCCGATTTAGTGATTTGAGGGATCCAGAAAACAACGACTTGCTTTACCTTTCACCATTTCTCTGAATTTCTCCGGATGTTGGTGTTGTCAGTGGTAGAAGTCCAACATGATGCTGGATAGTGGAATGAATAATAATGCTCTATATTTGAATTTTAGTCTGAATCAGTAACATAAATACTACAATGTTTTCCTCTGAAGTATAAGTACACAGTAACAGGTGAGTTGTATATTTCAAGTAAGTAAGTTAGTATTATTGAATTAAATATAATTCAATATTATATTCAAATTGTATCTTTGACGACATTCATAGCCTACATAAAACATTTTTTTAAAAGCTTTCTGAAAATGGACAATAGTCAGATTGGTAAATTTAACAAGATATTAAAACTTACCGATCTAAAGATGACTTTCATAAAGTGATTCATCTAAAAATTATAAACTATTACTGCGTGTCACAATCAAATCAGTTTCTATTGGCCCAAAGCTAACGAATAATGGACACAATATATCTGGTCCCCATCTGTATTAATGCAATGTTTAATGATAAAGCACAATTTCATAGTTCATTAGATAACTATTTCACAGACCCCACTGTGAGAATAACCGATGCAGAATATAAACTTTTACAAATAAGTCTTTAATAACAAACTATGTGCCTGATTGGAGACGTTAAATAAGAAAACAATGAAACATTTAACTTGTATTTTGGGAGTATTGTATAATTGTCCTGTGCCGTTTCCTAATCAGATGTTCTGAGGATCTTTGACTGATCTTCTCTTCAGCTCTGCTCTCTTCAGTCGTGGTTATCCGTCTACAGTGACTCATCTGGCAGCTCTTCTGCTATCAATTACGGTCCATAAGCAACGGAAACGCAAACTATTGCCAAATATTAGCAGATTCTAATCAGCATCCCCTCCTGTGTACATTGCTTGTTGATGTCTGCTAGACCAGGCTTTTTTTTATTGGTTGACAAAGCCGCTTTCATAGACACCTGCTTTGGGAGATATTTAATCTTTCATTTTTTATTCAAGTCATTTTGTGACGCAAACAAACGTGCAAAATGCACACGGATCTTATTGAAGGCGTGAAGAGCTACTTTTCAGTTGTGTAAATGACCATCATGACTGACTGTGGGACTGTGTACTTTGCGCTTATCGTTCATGCCCTTTTCTAATTATATGTTCACACACCAGTCTTTGACCGTTGACAAGCTTCTATCCAATAAACAACTCCATTCATCAACCATGAAAGAACAGCGAGGGTGAGCTAATAGACCGAAATAGATTGTCGACTTGATCCTCTGCAGGGACAACTATCTTTAATCCCGTTGACGTAGCATTAGAGCAGGCTACTCAGAGGGATTAGCGATGGGGAGCCGTGAGGTTATAAAGGAAGGAAGGGATCAGGGAAGGAATCAGACAGAACACGACAGATCAAGCGCTTCCACGTGTGTCAGGAAGGAAAGATCCAGACCAGAAGCGGAACCAGACCCTCCCGAGAACTGGACGTCTTCAGCCGCCGGATGGCCAGGAAAACCGCTATCGCCATGGAGCCCGCGGTCCAGACGGCGACCGCCATCGCAGCCCTGGACAGAGAGGCTTTCCACAGGAGAGCTCTGAGGAAGACCTCCAGAGGAGCGTCGTCTCATTTCGTGAGGAGCTCGATCATGATCCTGTGCTCGTTTGCGATCTCCACTCTGGCGATGAACTGCGGGAAGAAGAACCTCGAGTCTCGGCACAAACCCAACGAGAACTAGCGACGACAGCCGGATGGATGGACATGCCGTCCTCTACTTTAACGTGTTGTTCAGCGATTAAAGTCAGTGAAGCACTTACTTTTTTCTGACGACATGGTTTTGTGTAGCAACATATGAAATGTCACACGTGAAGTTTCCCGTGTATTCAAAAGATAGCCGGGAGTCAGAAGCTCTCAGAGGACGTGAGACTTATCCACAACAACAACATCATCAACAACAACAGGAGACAGACATTTTAAGAAGACGAGCATTTGTGCAACGTCTCAAGATCAATCGATGCAGCGCCAAAGGCGCCTTGTTGGGTAATGACCCAACAGCTACAGCTTAGTCGACTAAGTGACTTAATAATAAAAACATTCAAAAGCTTTTTAATGCTGAATTACTTTATTAACAAGAAACCTATGAGCACATCTCTGGTAAACACAAGATTCAAAGTGGTGCTTTTTGCATCAACTAATTTTTACAGATCAGTGGATTAAACTCATCGATTAGTCGAGTGTTTCGACTAAGAATCTCGTTGGTCGAGGACAGCCCTGGTTTAATTATACTTTGATTGAAAAGTTGATGTGAACCATAATTTGAGACTATATCTTATTCAGGCAATGTTTAAACCATGTATGATCGTTTTAGTCAACATTTGACTTTCTTTCCTTTTGTTAAACGACAAGTATTGAATGTTTGGATTCCTCGTTTTGTGCACCAAAACTCAGGAATGAGGTATGTGGTACATGGCACATACATTATAAGCGATGGTCTTCATGCAGTACTACCAGACTGTGACGTCAGTGTTGGTGAACAAGCTGTGCCGAGTGGTTTTTATTCTGTGGTTTGTCTTTTTTTTAATGATACTTTTGCATTGTTCATGTCAGACGACACAACATGGTTTGTGTTTGGATCCAGTGTGAGCTTGAGTTTCAAACCCTGGTGTAGTTTGTCATACCGCCACCAGAGGGCAGTATTAGCATTGAAGATTGCAACACATTCCACAACAATGCCTTTTTGTTTCTTGTATTGTGTAGAATTTTAAAGCAAGCACTCTTACGAAGGCGAAACGTTTATCAAATAAAAATAAAAAATTCGTACAAACAGGAAAAATAGAGATCTTCATTTACGTCTGCATTGGTGATACAAACACAAAATGCCTGTATGACGTTTCATCAAAGTCCACGTCTGTGTCGTAATCTCACAAAGAGCTTATGATTTCCAGTCAGTGTGTGCGCGTGTGTGTGTCTTCTACTGTGTGGTCTTCAGAGTGTGGCGAGGCTCTTCAGCCGGCGCTCGCTGAAGAAGCGGTGTGTCTGGCGGGTCGGGGTTTGGTCGTTACCTCCAGCTGATGCACTGAAGTATGCCAACATGGACTTGTTGTTCTGGCGCTGGGCGGCCTTCTCCCCGTCCTCGTCCTCGTCGTCCCTGAGGACAGATTAAAAAAAAAAAAAAGATGTTTTAACACTGCGGTTAGCTCTTGTCTTATTAAGCCCAAAATGATTTGCACAGACATTAAGCATGACCTGCATCAAAGGGGATGTGGTTTTCTCATGCACACGCAAAAGCAAATTTCAAAGTTGTTTTTGGCTTCTATGGACTTGGTTAACAGCTTGAAACTATTTTAATGCTTTAAGAAAATGATTTGCATCACTGTCACTTACTGGCAGAGAGTGACAGATAACAAAAACAATGTGTTAATGCTGAGTCTCAATGGCATTCTTTAACTCCCAAAATAAACCTCTGCTTTTTATACGTCTAAGGAATTTGGTCAAAATGAATTAAAAGTTGTTTTTATACCAGTGGACCGTCACACCCTTGCTGTCCATCAGGGTTTGGACAGTGCTCCAGCTAAATCGAACAAACTGAGGGTAACCGAACACTGGGTCCAGGTACTTCAGCAACCACGCTTTAGTCTTGGGGTCTGAAAACACAGGGGAAGAAGAAATGATCCGTTTATCTACATGCATCAATAACTGTGTTAGTCTTGTAAGTGGCATGGAATTTGAAAAAAAAAAATAAAAAATTTATAAAAAAAATTATAGAGGGATTATAACTGCCGTTGATTGTTTCTGTCACCATTGGGGTATCCAGAGCCGTAGTCTGCATCCACATCTCCCAGGTCCTCAGCGAAGTTCCAGCCCTTCACAATGCGATCCCGGGCCACCTGAGAAACAGAAAGCTATTGACTGATTTTGAACAAAGCTGAAAATGTGGACAGAGCTTTGCAGCTGCCGTTGGCTCTACAACCCTGAACTACGACTGCTGAGGCAACAAAGAGATCCACGCGAGTACAAGCACGACGACCGGGAAGTGAGATCCGGTCGGCTGTCGGCCACTGACCTTTGCACAGATACTGGCGGCACTGACGACGGGGAAGAGGGAGTCGGCCTTTGGCCTCACCGTCACCTCGATACCTGGGAAGAGCTTCGAGAGTTTCTCCTCGTACTTCTCCGCCGGGCCGACTGTGTCCACGAAGACCTGGCAAGACAGGAGAGAGCAAAGAAAAGAGACGCACGAGTGAAAATGAGAATATGGGGCGTTGTCTAATATTGTACACAAGCAACCACAAAATAGCATGAGGTGTCCACCTTTTATGTTCATGAATCGCATACCTCTTTGAGCTGTACTCCACTGTCCAAGGCATACTGGATGAGACCAATAGCGGTGTCATGCGAAAGGGCGTTCAGGTTGTATTTTGTCCTAACACAAGCAGACAGCTCGTCAGGGTGGGAATATAAAACACAGCTTATGAAAAAAGAGAACACACTCGGTGTGCGGTATACGGCTTGCATAACACATACCTTTGCAACATGCTGGTGGAGATGGTGTTCGGGGAGAGAATCTGCAGAGCCCAGCCGATGTAACTCTTGGCTTCATCCAGTGTTTGGAAAAGATTCTCTCTTTCTGCCTCTGTTAGAGTCTTTGAATCTGATGAGGGAGCGTCAGAGATGCATCCGACATTTGTAGAAAAGAAGGAGAAGAACTAGCTCACGCTGAAAATAACTGTGTAACCTACCTGCCACTTTGGATTCCTTCAGCTTCTGCTTCTTGGAAACTGGACAGAAACATATTCCATACACCATGGGCCCTGCGTCACAGAACATGAACACTGTTAATGCGTTGAACACCACATGACACAATGCAGTCTGTGAATGCTAAAACACATGACACAATGCATTATGGGTGACTGCAACAGAGGATGTCAGGGATGTGGTCTCAGTGAAACAGTGTAGGGACAATTAGCCGACCACGTACCCAGCACGGGCCCCCTGCCTGCCTCGTCGATGCCCAAACAGCAGTCCTCAGTCCGGCAGACATCCGGGACCTGAGAGACCAGCCTGCAGCTGACCGAGTTGTCCTTGTCAACGGGGCTGAGGTCCATAACGGCGGCTGAGAGAGAGAGAGAGAACTTAAGATATATTTATCTCATCTTGTTTTAAAGTTGTACTCCCGCCATGTCAGCCGAAGTCACACGAGTAGCAGCAAACACAACAGACGCGTGAGCTCGCGCTTGAGCCGTTATTCACGTCGCAAACTCAAACGTTAGCCGACTTGCTAACTAACGTTACCCGGAGCCGGTGTTACCGGGGTTTTCTGTCAAAACGAAAAGTTTAGGCTCTCACGAGAACCCCCTCAACGCAGCGGGACTCTTCATAGTTGAACAAAGCCCATTCTCACCTCAGTAGACGGTGACAGCGCTCTTCACAACTCCGTGTTGTGTTTCTGTCTCGTCCGGATTTGGCGCCCCTGGAATGACGTCACGGGTTTCTTCTTCGTCTTCTTCTTTGCGTTTACAGTCTATGAACGTGTTGCGAGGCCACATTTGAGGTACATTCCGTATTAGAGTATGTAGGGGAAAATAATAATAAATAAAAAGATATTACATAAAAAAAAGAATATTTTTCCTTTCTCCTTTTCTTCCTCCTTTTAGGTGCATTACCGCCACCAGCTGGTCTGGGGTACCGATACTGGTTAAAGTTAATGGCCCCTTTTCAGAGTGGCATATTTGTATTATATATACCATATGATTAAATAGCTGTTAGTAAGGCATTATAATGTAAGAAACATGTTCCAGCTCGTCACCAGGGAGCATATTTTAAAGGTTTCTACACTTTTGGTGAGATAAATCTATAGTGAATTCATTAAAAAATATATAATTTTGCAAAGTAACAAGCTGTCAAATAACAGTGGAGTGAAACTTACTTAGTAAGATAAATACTCAAATAGAATGTATACCTATTTATCCATCTCTCTATCTATCTAATATTTTGCTGCGGTCAATTTTCAATGCATTTTGCATCCTTGTGAACTTCTACTGATGGATTCTCCCCAGATTTAAAATCTTTAGATTTTGAAAAGAAAAACACACCACATCATCTATCATCACCTTTGTCCTACATCTTCATCACACACAATCCCGCCCACTACAGTGAGGTTGACATTCAGATTGTTGGATGCCCGCTGAATGGGTTTAACCAGCAGCTGGGTGTGGAGGCAGGAAGGCAGCCTCAGGTGGAGCGGAGAGGGCCGAGTGAAAGGGAAGCTGTACAAAAGTCCAAGTGTACGCTGGTTCTCTGAGCTGAAATTGGCCTTGCCTCTGGCTCTTTACACCCACCCCTTCTCTCTCTCTTTCTGTCCCTCTGCCTCGCTGAATGGCTCTCTTTGTGTTTCTCAGTAACACGCAGTCCCCAGCCGATTAAATGTGGGGAATTAGTAGTCAATTTTAGCCTACCGCACACACAAACACACTAAACAGCTTAGCTTGGTGGGGCACTGATTGTGTTGTTATTACAGTTCACACGTCAGCTGCGTGTTGCTACACTTTTTTTTTCTTTCTCACCCCTCACTTGCTTACCGCTGCACTGAAATAACACTCTGACACAGGATGTTTTTTGTTTTTTTTATAAATAAATTGATTTAATAGATGACAACAATAACATTTCGACATTGCTTTTCTCGTATGGAAGCAAAAATACTCAAGTGAATGTATAGCAAACACTTTACAAAACTATCCAGAATTATACAAAATGGAAGAAGCAAAGGGGTGACACACAATGCATTATTACTGACATAAAAAATAATAACTACATGGTAAGAGGGGTCAGTATAAAATGATGACGGATGCGTCACATAATAGAGGTGCAGCCCGTGGTAATGACCATTATTCACATTGCTGAAGAGGAAGAGGGCTGTTTGGGCACAATATGGAGAAGAAGAAAAAAAAACTGGAAAGACGAAAACATGCTTTTGGCCTACATGCAGTGCAGAGCAGTCATACATGTGATTCTAATCCTTAAGTAGGACCCAAAGCTGGCCAATTATCTGAAGAGATTTGGTGGAGACTTTGCACTTATAGATTTTAACTCAGTTATTGGAAAGAAATCTGCCGCGACTCAGCAAAAATGTTGTACTTAAAAAGCGAGAGAGAAAAAGGAAGACGGAAGCACATGCGGACTGCTCTGAAATTGAGAACACCTTCAGCATTATTAGCACAGGTATCCAGTGTCGTATTTCTCCTTTGCTGTTGGCACAAAATGAACAGAGTTGAGGTAAGTGTCCAAGACTGAGCGTTAAGCTGAAATACATCTCTTTCCCTCTCTTTTTCCTATTTTTCCCCTTAAATGCTAAATTGTTCAGTTCCGTAAAGTCAATGCGATGAAAGGATAGAAACACAGAGTGTGCTATGTACAAAGAAAAAGTTTTCCTCTATCCTTTTCTGGCCACAAGAAGAAGAAAAAACTCCAGGGAACATCTTGTTGAAAACAAAAAACATGCTTTTCCCAAAGCAGTGGTGCAGATGTATTAGTGTAATTATCAAATCAGTCACAATAAAGTTACACCCTAGGATATCAACAACGACAATAAACTTACTACTCATATAAAATAACACAACAACATCAATAACCCCCTCCCCCCATCTTTTCAGCTTTAGTTTGGTTAATAAAAATCTGATTATGTCGATATCTAAACCCATCGTTTCCGGGTCAAGTCAGAGTCACTCATCAATGCGACGTCCGCTCAGTGTCGCACTCGTCTTGGACACAAACTTCCTGTATATCTAGACTTATACAATTTACGATGGCACACGTTTGTTAAGGCATATCTCGTTTCTGATTGGCAGCTGACCCACGAGTCACACTTTGTGTCGTGTGAGTTTGTGGCTGTTCGTCTGAGGCCCCGTGGATGCGTCTTGCATCATATCGGCTAGGAAAAAAAAGAAAGTAAAAACCTCTTGTATAACATCAATATGGCACGGGCGCTCACATGCACACACACACACACACACACACACACACAGTCACACGCTCACATATTTGCACACCCTCACGCACACACGGATCCACTCGCACACTTCCCATATTTCCCTCTGCTCAGCCGGTCTCCCTCAAGGTCTTGTGAGTGTGGTGTAAACAGGCTGCTCCCAGTGCGTAGGGCTGTGGGAGGGGGCCACGCTGGAGGGGTCTCCAATGGTAGTGTACAGAGGCCTCTGTGTAGGGCCCATGTAGGAGAAGGCTGAGTACAGCCCCGGGGCCTGGCCGGAGTGGGCGTAGTACGCCCCGGGGGCCTGGTGCTCTCCGTACTCGAACTGAGCCCTGGAGGCCAGCGAGGGGAACGCGGAGCCGTAATGAGGGAGGCTGAGCGGGGTGTAGGTGACGTGGGCGCCTGAGGAGGGAGAGGACGAGGCCTCTGCGTAGTGGCCCCCGGCCGCGGACTCGCTCTTGATCTGCGCCTTTGAGAGGTCGGAGGAAGACGGGGAGGCCTGAGACTGCTGCTGCTGCTGCTGCTGCTTGGAGAGCCACGCCGAGTGCCCGCTGGCGGCGGCCAGCGCATAGGCGTAGGACGAGGCCGAGGACGAGGACCCGGCGCCGGGGCCCCCGACCCCGCTCTGCGGGTGGCCGTTTGGCGGAAGGTACTGGTCGAACTCGTTCACGTCGAACGGCTCGATGTTGGACATCACCTCGTGGCTGATCTCGCCAATGTCCATGGTGCCGAAGTCGATGTGGGGTTTGGCGCCTGACGAGGACGAGCCCCCGGAGGGCCCCTCGGCTCCCACCCCGAGGGCCCCCCTGGGTCCCGCTGATCCTCCGGCCACCCCTGCTGCCCCCTCCCTCTTCGCATCCGACAGCTTCCCAGACTGGAGCTCTGTCTTCGGGGTGGTGGGAGGCGTGGGTGGGCTGTGACCCTGACCTATAGGGGGAGAGGAGAAGGACCACATGAGCAGGTACAACTAAGTTATGTCTCTTTGGTTTATTTTCATTTCGATCCACTTTTTTATAAGATAAGATAAGATAATCCTTTATTAGACCCGCAGTGGAGAAATTGCAGGATTACAGCAGCAGCGCACACAAGAGACACGTAGTAATACAAATAAAGTAATATAAATAAACAGTAAAACAGTCATAAAAAGAGTAAAGAAGAATACAATAGCAATATTAAGTATACAAACGGAATAAAAACAAGTATATGAAAGTATGTAAATGTATTATATATTGCAACAGATGATGAACGTACTTAAAGTGGTCAAAAGTGATTAAAGTGTTAAAGTGTGAAAGTGTTTGTGGTCTACTGTGAGCTCAGCTTGTTATGCAGCCTGACAGCAGCGGGAAGGAAGGACTTTCTCAAACAGTGAGAACGTAAACTAGGATGATGGTGTCCATACCAGCAGGATGGTGGTGGTGATGGTGGTGGTGGTGCAGGTCCCCCAGGGGAGAGCCAGCGCCGCCATTGTGCTCCAGGTGCAGGGTCTTGTAGTGAGACTGGGAGTGGCTGGCCTCCCCTTCCCCCTGGCTGTCCGTCTCGCCAGCAGTCGCCAGTTTGCCGTTTTTACGTCTCCGGGGCTGGTACTTGTACTCCGGGTAGTCCTTCTTGTGCTGCTTCCTCAGCCTCTCCGCCTCCTCGATGAATGGCCTCTTGTCGCCCTCGTTCAGAAGCCTGGGGGTGGGGTTGGGGGGTGAAACAAGCAGCGACGTTAGTCTCGCAGGCCTATCTGAATCAATGGGAAAACATTAGAATATGTCTGAAAATTATAAATATTGTCGCATTCAAGCGCAGAGGATGAGGAGGGTAAAACTCGCCATTTTGGCGACACATTATATCAATTATATTAAGGAAAAATTTCACCAAATCCATTTTAGTTTCTATGTGTTTTCTTATTTTTACAACCAGCAGCTTGAGTTTATAAGATTGCCACTTTCTGCTTTTGAGTTGAGCATCTGTGGCCCCACTTATCCTCGACGCACAGGCGACACAGGAAACGCGCCACTGTGGCCACACTGTTCCTCTGTGGAACAACACCCCCCAACCCATACAAACCTCCACAGTTTCCCCAGGGTCTTGCTGAGCTCCGCGTTGTGCAGGTGCGGGTACTGGTCCGCCAGCTTCCTCCTCGCCGCCTGCGCCCACACCATGAAGGCGTTCATGGGCCTCTTGACGTGGGGCTTGGCTTTGTTTCCGTTGTTGACGCGCACCGGCATCGGCACGAGCGTCCAGTCGTATCCGTCCAGCACCTGACTGACCGCCTCCCGGATGCCGATCGGGAAGCGGTCGTCCAGCTCCGTCTTGACGGCGTCGCCTCCCGCGTCCTCCTCGCTGCCGTCCGCGACGCACAGCGAGGTGAGCTGCGGCGGCGGCCCGGCCAGAGGCGACTCCTGGCGGGGCGGCGCCGCGGGCAGAGTCGGTGACAGCGAGTGACCGTCGTCTGAGCCTCCGGGACTCAGCTCCGCCTCGGACAGGCTGTGCTCCTCGCCGGACATTTTTATATTTGATTTGTGTTTTTAATTAACGACAAAACAATCCGCGAATGAGTTTTTGAGAGAGTCCAAACTATTCTGCGTGGTTTGGTTTGAATAAGATGTTGAGCAGTCTTGAGGCGATCCCAGTTATTGCTGACTCCTCTCAGGTAAAGCCATACTGCTGCGTTAAAATGTCCAAATCCTTTCCACCGTCGTCTGGAAATCCGTCTTGGCAAAAGCAGTCACACCTAAAAAATACAAATAAAACAATTCAGTTCTAATCAAGTCCAACAATTGGGGAAAAAATACATAATTTAGCCGGTTTACTTTACTTAAACAGGTTAGCGGATTAAAAGTGACCATATAACGGCGCAGCCAGCCAATAATAACAGCCTAATAATGATAATGCTATTTGGACCCAAGAAACGCGTCCAGAAACATGTATTTTCATCGAAGCCTAAATTAACGCTTAACCCTCTTCCAATGAGAAATAACGCGACTGGCACGCGGCCTAAATACTGATATGAAATATCCCCTTCATCATATGAATTTAATGTTAAAAAAAAATTACATAACTTACCAATTTAGATGTCCAGTGGTTCGACATGGGAGTGTGTGTGGCTGCCTGCAGAGCCGATGAATGGCTGCTCTGTGTGGCAACACCGGAGCTTAAAGAGCGCCTTGTGAGGAGGACTGGGAGAGAAAAAAATAAAAAAGTGATTGAAAGTGGAAAACATTCCCAGAGAGGCGGCATTCCAGCACACAGCCGGCCCCGCCCCCTCCGAGGCACCGCGCCGCGCTCTGATTGGCTGCGTAATTACCCCGTCGCTCTCTGATTGGCCGAGAGCCGCGCACTGTTAATGCCCGTCCGTCCATCACTGCAACGTTTCCAACAAGGAAGAGGTGAGATTTTTACATCGGAGTGGTTTAAATGACTCCACAGTGCGTCCATTTAGAAGCAGGAGAAGGCCAGCTCTGTGGGACGTGTTGACACGTTTTATCAAACAAGTAAACAATCACGGGGAGAGGTATTGCCTCGTGTGGTCACGTTCGTCAGGAAAAAAATGTTTCAGCTCTGATTTAACCCAGTTCTGTTTGATCTCACATCTTTATAATACAAATAAAATATATCAGAGAGGCATAAGTTCAGTAAATTAATGGCACGTATTTTTAGAAGCAAATATAGGCCAATAAATAAATAATCACGTATGTATAAAACAGTTAGATCGTCAGAAAGTCACTTATAATTAATCCTGCATCAATATTCTCTATCTGACGTTAAATTGCATTAAAAAAATATTATAATCTTTTTTTTAAATAAACCAAATACACCTTATCATTACGCAGCTATGCAAACACAATTATTTATATAAAATGACAGATTTAGAATTGGAAAGAATTAATGTATTTTGAAAATATGTATATACATGTGTGTATATTATTGTTACAAATGATATGATGGGAAAGGTATTGGCCACTTCCTGCAGGAAAACAAATATCCACAAACATGTGAAATGTTCCAGAATATTTGTTTCGAAAGTAGATGTTGATTTAACATTTCGGCATCCTTGATCAGATGTGAACTACCAACCTCTACTGTAGCATCTTGAGCACCTCATCGCTCATGAATGATAATGTGTGGTATAGTGTGTGTACATTAAGCTGGAAGCACAGAGCCCGATGCAGATATCTAAGGAAACTGAAGATGACGTTGCTCTTTTTTTTCCCAAATGTAATCAGAGTCAACATGTCTTTAAAAAAAAAGTTGTATTCGTGAGATATTTACAAAAAAAACTGACGTTTGACGTTCGACCACGCCCATAACGGTGACATCACACACAGACAAAATAAGGGAATGGCATGTAGTATTGGGGAAATATTTGAGGATTTAAAAAAAATGTATTTGTTTCATCAAATGACAAAACGATGATAACATGTTTCACTTGTTTTGCTCTCTAGAAGTCACCATCAACTTTAAGGCCAGGCCTCGAGACTGACATGGAGACCAATGCGGAGTTGTTCCAATCAAATCAAATATAAAATAGTGTGATCAAGCAAAAAGAGATAAAGACGGAGACAGATAGAGAGACAAAAGAAGAAAAACAAAATTAAGATGAACTATAAAACATGTAAAAATACAAAGATAAATGGAATACATGAAGTGACGTCACTGCGGTCGTATTTAAAACAAGACCGTGGCGGAGAAACACAGTGGTTTGCTTCAGGGCCGTGATTTGTGCCGTTAACGCGTGGCTTGATGGGAAGGAAGGGAATCGACTTTCGCAGCATCTGATGAGCACGCGCGCGCGCACACACACAGACACGCACGCACGCACGCGCACACACCAAATGAATGCAACAATACCCCCCTGTGTGTCCGCTGCCTCTCTGAGCCTGACCTCTCGGTTCTCTCTCTCTCTCTCTCCCTCTTCGCTCTCTTTGCTCTCTTTGTCTCCTTCTCAGGTGAAACGCAGCCATGTGATCAAACGCCCAAGCCTCTGTCCATTAACCCTCCTAAACGAAGAAGAAGAAGAAGAAAAAAAATGGGGGAACAAAAAGCAGTGTTGTGCTTTGCAAAACATGGAGAAAAAAAATTGATAACAGAGAGCGATGTGTGCGTCTTTCTCCCCTTATGTCCCGCGCACAGACACCAGTCACACACACAGAACGAGCAGACGGGCCGCGTGGATCTCCCGGTGTGTCCCGGCCTCTCATGAGCGCGAGCGTGGCACCTGGCTGGACCCGGGCCTCGGAGGGTGCTGATGGTATGGGGGGCTCGTGTTTTGGGGATGATGGTGGAGGGAGGTGGCAGGGTGCGGCGAGGAGGGTGTGTGCGTGCGTGCGTGTGTGTGTGTGGGGGGATCCTCGAGGCCCTCTGAGGCTCGTGGAGTGTTTGTGTCCGTATCGCAGACACGCAGAGGGGTTTTGTCGGTTATCTGCAGGGGAAGCGTGCAGCTCCATGGAGGAAGCTGCGGTTTCCCGGGGTGTTGAGTTGATGCAGTGCTCGGACCCCCGACCCTCAGGGCGCTGTCACGGACAGAGGCTTTTTTTAAATTGATGTTTTATCGTCAGTGTCTTTTGCTGAACAAATTCGTAATAATTAAACACATTTTGAAGTTATAATTATCACATTCGTAGACTTATTAATAACTTTATTATCAGGTGCTGTGTGTCTTTGTGTTGCTGTGACGTTCTTCTGTGACAGGGTTATTTGTGTCTCCTCTATTGGCTAAACTATTATTATTTTTCTCGCGAAGGTTATACTGCATTGCTGCTGTCAAAATAATAAAATATATATTTTGTAATCACAGTGGTTCCGTTTCATATGAAATTATAGGTTTGCTGGTGATGTTGGAAATTAAAGAACCTGTTTAAAAAGAAAAATTTAAAAGTTAACCCAGAACCTAAAACTATTTATTTTTCTCTACTGAAAAACGAAATGGTTGAGAATGAACAACTAATATGTTGCTTCATTTTATGCATGTTATACACGTCCAGTGAATTTTTTATTTTTAATAATTCTGTGTGCGCAAAAATGATCAAATGTTTGTAAATGAAACAAAACAATCAATCGAATCTTTTAAAAGCTTTAGTTTGCTTACGTACAGTCATGCCCCTAAACCATTATATATATATATATATATATATATATATATATATATATATATATATATATATATAAAGCAATAAAGAACGAATAGTTCTAATATATGTATTTTTATTAGCTGACACTAAATCGGTTATAATCCAACAATCAGAGAGAAAGCGGCCTTTATTTATCACAGAGCCCAGAGGAGATGTTTCAGAACATCCAATCCATTATTATTATTTTTTAATTCACTGTTATTTTCCGCATTAATATCTGTTCCTTCTAACGAATGAAGCGCAAAGGAAGAGTTGAGTTTTATTATTATTATTAAATGATCGTTTTCATCGGAGGGTCCATCTGTTTATTTCGTCCCCAACGGGCCTCCACGCGCCGCTCAATACGATTAATCTCTGAAGATACTCGTTTTGACTACAACTACTGTATGTGGTTATTATTTTTTTACCACTTCATTGGCCTGCAGGCCTTTTGTTCAAGCCAAGAAAACAGGCCCGATGCCTCTAAGTCAGCTCTTTATTCTCGGATGCCTGCTTTTACAACATTATAGTGATACCTTGTGTTGTGCCTGTAAACGAAACGCCCGTTCTGAAGTTCTTCTTGTTCAGTGGGAAACAATTTTGAGGAAAAACAAAAAATGAACTTCAGGTTTGAATCAGTCCTGAAAATGAGTTAATTAAGTGGACGTCAAACTCCTTCTGCTGAACCCGCAGCGCGATTATATCAGCTCTGATTTAATAGAACTAACGTATTTATGTCATCACGTTGATAACCTGCATTCCGTCCTCTAGCACAGTTGGAAATCATACGCCTTCTTGGGGCATGTTGACACTCAAACAGGTGTTTTTTGTGGATCATCTTTTGAATGAGACCTTGAACATTCTCCTGTCAGAGTTTTTACACTGTTCGCAGGTTGGATGTCACATCTTAGAGCTAAAAAGCTCATATTTCCTCTTTAAAAAAAAGAAAAAAAGAAGATGTGAATAGCCAACTTGTTTAGAGAAATTAAACAACTTTTCCACCTGTCACCCAAATCCAAACAAAGCCCCCCACCCCCACACACCTCCTGTGTGTGTCCTGGAGCTGGTTGACTATGTTTAGCTCGGGCCTCGTCCTGTGTGAGCCTCTCATGGGCCCTCGGGGAAGCTGTAACTTGTTAGAAAATAGAGCTCACATGGTCGCATCAGTCCTAACCTGCCATGTGACTGCTGTAATGGGCCTCTCCATGGCTGCGCCGACCGCTGGGTCACAAGAAGCCCGTTTCCTGCGGCTCCTGGGGGGAGAGGATGGGAGGACGAGGTCTCATGATCTGATGGGGGGGGGGGGGGGGGGGGGGGGGGGGGTCAAAGAGTCAGGCTTCAGGTGCACGCTTAGTCATGGAGGGACGTTTTTCTTTTCTTACACGTGTGATTCGGATAGGAGGGATGAGTTCAAGGCTCACTGAAGAATATATATATATATATATATATATATATATATATATATATATATATATATATATATATATTTTGTTTCTTTATTAGATCAGATAGAAAGAATGAAGTGATCAGGTTGGTAGCGAGGACAAAGAGAGTGGAGAAGGAAAGAAAACGCCTTTTTCTTTTTTGCTTTGGCCTTAATACTTGAACATCCCCCGGGGGGAAATTCCTGAAATCTGACGATGGATGGAGAGAAAAAGGCAAGAGAGAGATGCAGATAGTGTGTAGTGTGTGCTAGTGTGTGCTAGTGTGTGCTAGTGTGTGTGTGTGTGTGTGTGTGTGTGTGTGTGTGCTAGTGTGTGTGTGTGTGTGTGTGTGTGTGTGTGTGTGTGTGTGTGTGTGTGTGTGTGTGTGTGTGTGAGAGAGAGAGAGAGAGGGATGCAGATAAGACAAGCAGCGGTCAAATTTTCCCATGCTGGGTCACATTCTGCATTAAACTGACGTATAATTGGTGGAAAGCATTCATCCTCACGTCAATAGGCACATTTGGGGCCTGAAATGATGAATGCCGTCATTTGTTCCCAGTGACGGGTTTGAAACACACGTCAGGAATGGCGAGGATTGGAGCTGCAGCGCGTCTTCTTCTTTCTTTCTCGGCCTGCAGATTTCATCACAAAATGTGATCGTCATTTTTTAGAAGATGTGGATTCGACCGGTGGACACAGAGGCTTTTTTTTGGTGTGCCATAAGACACTGCGTTTGATTCATAAATGCTGTTTTCTCTCAGGGTTTTGTAAAAAAACAAACAAACAAAAAACAAGTTGATGTCAGTGCTTTTCCTTTTCTTGTTCCAAGGGGAATTCCAGCTCTGCAACTATCAATAATACGGAGCCTCATGTGACTCACATATTTTAACCCGGACGTTCACACTGTACTGTACATGTGATCCAGAAGCTCTCCTCCAGCTGATGTCTGAGTCCCGTGCTGTGATTCCACAAGACATCCTCCACATTGTTGTTGTTGCCACCTGAGAGGTTGTGTGTCGACCTGGTTGTCTTTAGAATGAACATGTGTGAGAAAACAATGTGCTGCGGACTTCTCTCAGATCTTGGGATGAGGAGTTTGGTGACCTGAGTGGCTCAGAACTGCGCTTTTATTGGTAAATTATGCTCACGAGGAGACGGGAGCATTTGCATCACACTGAGGGCTGCAGGTGTTTTGGTGCAGACTCTGTACGTGTCGATGATGCAGTGGCACGCCATCCGCGGGGATGAATAAAAAATGATTCTGCTATCTGACCCCTGTCACTCCTTTTCTTTCTTTCTTCCCATTTTCACCCAGTAAATTAGTGCAGCTGCACCACACTTAAATGGGTGCCCCTCTGTTTTTTTTCTTCTCCCTCTGGGAGTGTATGTGACCGACCATGAATCCTCTCTTTGTGCTCCGTCTGCAGAGTCCCCCTCCACCCCCTTATAGTTTCTTGCCTTCTCGGCCTTTTTTTTTTTTTTTTATTTGGGAGAAGAGGGGCTTCGGTTGCAACGGCGGCAGCGCTGGTGAGGTGGCGGCGGTGCTAGCGACGGAGCGGGTAACTTGTTGGACCGCATTCCTGTGCAGCTGTGGAGGCTGGTGCGGGGTGGGGGTGGGAGGCCGGGGTGGAGGGGGGCAGAGCGGGATCATCATTGCATTGCAGGACACCATGAATGGCCTATTGTTCGGAGGTTTGCTGCGTCCGCATCTCTTCGCCTCGACTGAGAAAGAGAAAGAGAGAAGGAGCGGAATAAAAACAAAAAAAAACAGAGAGAGATATTAGGAAGCGATTTGTGGTGCTGATGAGAAAGAGATACACAAAGTGTGTGTGCGTGTGTGCGTGTGTGTGTGTGTGTGTGTGTGTGTGTGTGTGTGTGAGAGAGAGAACCCCCAAATAAGAAAAGAAAATCTGAAATAGACTCCACATTCGGGCCTCTGACGTCTTGCCTCGCGGGGAGGATGTCAAGAGAGTGTGATGGCGATGATGAAGATGGCGATGGCGACGCGCACAATGGTGGCATTCACATTGGGACCCTATGACGGTTTTGGCCCTCAGTCATACGCCGTTTAGTCACGCATATATTTCGGCTGTTCGCCACACTTAAAATTCTTCCACCGTTGCCGTCACTTCATGCCGAGAATATTGAGTTCCACAAATGTGTGATTCAGCTTTGTGAATATGAGATTGTGCTGTTTAACGCGTGGCGACCTGATTATTGTACATAACCCAGAGTTGTAATAACTCTTGTTGTCTTGTAGCTTCTCTCTTGATTGCGAGAATCTTTGTGGGACTTCTTAAAATGTTGAAATATTCAAAGAAAGAGAATTAAGCAGAAGTCAAGTCCACCTTGTGAACCTGGTGAACTCTCAGGCCTTCGATGATGAGAAGCTGCAGACAGCTTCATCTGTGACCTATATGGTCACAGACATTTAGTTTACAATGTATGACAAAGAAAAGCAGATCCTCTCACTGGATAAGCTCGAAGTGGAGAGGATTTTCTCTTTATTTGCATAAAAAATGGCTCAAATGCTTGATCAATTATTAAAATGGTAAATTCATTAAATTAACTAACCTGTCTGAAGGGCTAGCCTCACAGACCACGCCTCCTTATTCTGGCCCTCTGGTGAAGTCTTTGGTAGAAAACATGAGAGGTGTGATATCGACCCGTTCTCGCTGGCAATGCGTCTTTATTACACGCCCAGAGCGACTGGCGCGGTACAGTGTCCACACCGCTGGTCGTATGGGTCAAACAAACACAAGGCTCAAGCTAAAAGGTGACACATTGTGAAGTGAGTGGTTAGTCGTGTGAGTCATGTGAGTCATTACTGCCGTTGGTCACGTGAGTCGTTAGTCGGTTAAAGTAAACCACGTTCTTTTCCTAACTAAGTGGTTTTCTAAACCTAAATTCCTGTGAAGATGGAAGTTTATTTTTAAAAGTAAATGTGCGCGCCGTCTCTGCCAGGATAGAGGGTCACGTAGAGCGTCACAGTTTAGACCGAGCTGCGGTCTTTGACGTGTTTGGATGAGAATGCGTCGACTATATACGAGATTGGGATTTCTATATCTCTAATTGCCTCTCAATGGCTCCCCACATGGCGACGGCTGAGCCGGTTGCTCGCAGCTAACTGTGCTAACAGTGCTAACATTCTAACGGTGCTAACGGTTCTAACAGTGCTAACGGTGCTAACGGTTCTGAGGTCCTAACAGTTCTAACAATGCTAACATTCTAACGGTGCTAACGGTTCTAACAGTGCTAACGGTTCTATGGTCCTAACAGTTCTAACAGTGCTAACATTCTAACGGTGCTAACGGTTCTAACAGTGCTAACGGTTCTATGGTCCTAACAGTTCTAACAGTGCTAACATTCTAACGGTGCTAACGGTTCTAACAGTGCTAACGGTGCTAACGGTTCTATGGTCCTAACAGTTCTAACAGTGCTAACATTCTAACGGTGCTAACGTCCTAACCAATGTTCCCTCTAATTTTTTTCAGCACTGAACAATTTCTTTTTTTTCTGAGCGCACATTTCAGCACTGTGAGCAATTCACAACCACGCGACCTGCCGAAAATGACCACAAGCCTGCGTTAGCCATAGGGGATTCAAAGAGATGACAGCAAATGCATCAATATGTATACAAGGTTGATATTTATTCAATATCCTTTATAATGGCTGGACTTTGGGAACATTTTAATGATGGTGTTTTACCAGTCAGTTCAGTTGAACTTAAAGGATCTTTGTTGAACTTCAATAAGGGGAGGTTATGACTGGTTCACTGGTTATGACTGATAATGATATATATATTAAAATAAAAGTATCAAAGGTGTTTAGTCATTTCTCAGCAGGTACAACATTTAAGTGGAACTTCATTGAAAGAAAAATGCTAATGCCGTGCTTAACAATAATTATAGGCCTGTTAAATTGACATGGTGTCATTTTCCCTAAAGGTAGCCTATATAAACAATTTAATAACTTCATATTCTTCATATTTAAATATGTCTGAAAGTTTCATCCTACCTGTGTCAGTATGAACTATTTCATCTAGCCCCTCATGTTTGAACGTTAGGCAGACCTGTTTCTGGGGCGCCTGCTCTGCCTTTCTTTTCGCCATGGTAGCCTTTAGCTGCTGGAGCAGGGCCCGCCAAGAGGAGCCTAAACAGCGCCGGCCCGAGCTCATGTGGCGCTCTAGGCGAGCTTCACTCCTGGCGCCCGCAGTGCTAACGGTTCTAACGGTTCTAACGGTTCTAACAGTTTTAACGGTTCTAACAGTTCTAACAGTTTTAACGGTTCTAACAGTTTTAAGGGTACTACACGTGCTAACAGTTCTAACGGCATTAACCGTGCTAACAGTGCTAACGGTACTAACAGTACTAGCAGTGCTACCAGCGCTAACAGTGCTAACAGCGCGAACTACAGAAACAGTGCGGGAAAAAACGCAAACTGTTTTCACCTGCGGGGGGAAAAGACGGGCGTCACGGTTCCACAACGATATTTCTGCGTTACCTTGTGGGATCTTCTACATCTTCTTTGGTTTCATTTGTTTTCTTTGGATTTCTCTTGATTTTCTAACTTTCATTTTGTGGGCTGTACACCCAATTCACACCTGGTTATTTTATATGTTGCTTTCTCTTCCTCTTTTAGTATATTGTAAACATGAAAATAATGTATTTCATAACATATTTTCTGCAATTTTATTTGTCTATAACTAACCGATTCCAAAACCACAAATAAAGTGATGTATTTAATGAAAACAAAACATCTGTGTCTTGATTTTAAAACAACTTTGATTTTCAATCAAGGGCCATAATTCAAGTATTGACTTTACGAGATATTTTTCTGTGTGAAAGAGAGAAAGAGAGAGAGAGACAAAGAGAGAAAGTAGCGCAGACTTCCCAATCATGAGTTCTTCTCGGAACATTTAATTAGTCTGTGTGAACGAAAGAGAAAGAGGGCGAGGGCCTGAGGGCTCTGGAGGAAAAGATGAGCACATGAAAGGCTCTGTTGTTGTCAGAGAAGAGGGAAAGAGATTAAAGGCAACGAGACAGAAAGATGGATGAGATGTTGACCAGTAGAGAGTGAGAAATATGCTGATTTATGACTTGTATTTTGTTGTATGTTTCTTGCGGACATGAATGCATAAGTGCAACCGTAATGACCTCTGGTGCCGTTAATATATACAACAAATATACAACATCTAACAAATCTCCATCAGTCATGATGCAAACCCTGAATTGAGGTTGAATAACTGAAATATTGTTCTTAAATGTGAAATGTCGGTCATTCAAAAACAAAAAGCTGTGAATCTTCGTTCAGGATTGTCGTTGCATTGCAGCCCGTCATGAAAGGCCTATTGTTCTCGTTACGGCGTCAGCCAAGACAGAGACGGAGGAAAAGAAAATGAACAACGGCCAGATAAAGAAAGACATTTTTAGAAACTATCGGTTTTGCCCAAAATGTTGTACATACATGATTTTTCATGTGGTTCACATCGTGAATTTAAACCAAAACTCTCAGGTTTGCACAACAAAACCACTTGGTTAGGTTTAGGGAAATCAGAACGGTTGGGCTTAAGATAAGTAAACAAAGTAAAACACAGACAACACGAGTGGAAAACACGTCACAAACGTAACCAACGAGACTTCAAAATAATTCTAGAGAGCGGCTGAAAAGTGTAAAAACGACACAAATGTCTTTGTCCTGTTCACAGATGTTGTGTGTGCAGTGTTGTATCATCAAAATGCTACAAACTTTTGGGCAGTAGCCTCCTTTGACCACTTGGTAATGCCTTGTACATAATACTTGCATAATAATAATAATAATAGCATTAACCGTGTAAAAAAAGTACAAAAGTATTAGCAGAACCAGACACTGTATCACTTGATAATAATTAGTCATGCATTAATGTGTGCATCACTTTAATGTTGCAGCTAATAATCAATCTGCAAAGTAACTAAAGTTATCAAACAGCTGAGTAGAAAGTTGCATAGAATGGAAATACAAGTAAAGTACAAGTATCTCATTTACTTGAGTTAATGTACTTAGTTGCTTCCCACCGCAAAATAAAAAGAGAGGAAATAAAGGGAGAGCACACACACACGCCAGGGACGTTGTTTGCTGTAATATTTTGATTAAGTTACAGTTTAGCTGCTGAAATGTGACTGACTGTGCCAATGTCGGCCTGTGATAGAAATAAGATGGGGACAGACAGACAGACAGACAGACAGACAGACAGACAGACAGAAGTGTCCAGAAGATGTTTGCCCTGTGGTGCTTCCCAGCCTGCATCAGTCGGGCCTCCTCTGCTGAGCTGTGTGGAGCAGCACACAATGCTCCTCTGTCCCGGGCCTCACAGCTCCACGACACACAACAGCTCATTATGGAACCAGAGATCCCCCGGCCACGGCTCCCGGTGCCTAAATACTGTCCCCTGCTGAGCACACACACACTGCCACCGGCTCTGGTCGCACAGCCCCGAGGCCACAAACAGCCAGTGGGGGCCAAGAGGGGCCACTGCTGATATACAGGGTGTCACACACATGAAAGCCCGCGCACACACTCACACACTTAACCTACACGAGGATGAACACACACCACCTTATTAGGAAAGATCCAAGTCGCCCATTAGAAGTCTTAGCAGAGGTCGCGGAGGTCACCCAGCTGCTCTGGCTCGCTGACGCTGATGACAGGGGAGGGGGGCTGTGACGGTGCGGTTAATTAACCAGCATCAGAACACTGCAAGGATGGGGGGACAGCAGGGAGACGGGCAGATCGACGGGAGGGGAAGTGACTCGTCAGAGCGGCCCAGGGGACGACATCTAAACGCATCGAAGATGAAGGGGCTTCCCTTCCTAATGTGTACGGAAAGCAAAGAAGTTGCCTGCTGGTTCGGTCTTGTGAGGGGTTGTAAAGACGCAAGACAGCAACAAAAAGAGGGAGGGGATGCGGTGGATTAGAGCACGACATTGCTCTAATTATCAATCATGCTAATGAGGAGCGGTGGGCCAGAGGTTTGCACCGTCACCTCACAGCAACACAGACATGGGCACCCAAGGCCCGGCCTCAGATCTGGGTCCTGTGTAGTTTGACTGGACTCATTTCTCTCCAGGGGATTTAAGCATAGGTTCAAGTTTCCTTATAAAGTACAACCTTATCTTTGAACATTAGTGAACATCTAATGGAATACGGGTTCCCTCACATCCCAATTTGTGATACCCTTAAAACAAAGCAGTGTCTGCTTGAGTCCCTTTATAACTGGTTGCATTTGTATGAAATTTAACCCTCTAACCTTCCAAAATGTTTATTGTATAACTCTTAGGAGTCATAAGAGATAAAACTATACATACATACACACATAAAACACACACACACACACACACACACACACACACCCACACACACACACGCACACACATACATGCATATATACATACACACATAAAACACATACACACACACACACACACACACACACACATACATGCATACATACATACACACATAAAACATACGCACACACACACACACACACACATACATACATACATACATAAAACATACACACACACACACACACACACACATACATACATACATACATACATACATACATAAAACATACACACACACATACATACATACACACATAAAACATACACACACACACACACATACATACATACATAAAACATACACACACACACACACACACACACACACACACATACATACATACACACATAAAACACACGCACACACACACATACATAGATACATACATACACACATAAAACATACACACACACACACACACACACACACACACACACACACACGCACACACACACACACACATACATACATACATAAAACACACACGCACACACACACACACATACATACATACATACATAACAATAAAAAGGAAAGATTAGGATTTTTTGAACATGATGAACACAATTTTCTTTTGCAAATGTATAGTTTTCTCTCATCCTGAAAGATCGTGTGCCCAAATGTTCTTTTTCCTCCCCATAGAGAGCATCTTCTGACCTCTTGGAGAGGATTTGACCCGCAGGTTGGGAACCACTGTCCTAAAGTACTAAAGTTTGATTTTAGTTTGATTTTAAAATCAGTCATATTTGAAACACCGTGATTTTTGGTCATGGGTAAAATAACCAAAAGCAACAAACTCACAGAGATAACAGTGAACAGAACAATTGCGTCACACGTTGGCCTGTTACTCACTGTGATACCACTGTTCCACCACAAGGGGGAGCTTGTTCAACAGTCACAAACACTACGTCCTCCGCTTTAGACTTCAGTGCCTCCCCATGGCGTTTTTTTGATAAGTGCCTCTCCCTCTTCTTGTTTTGTCCCTCTTATTCCTCCCAAAGCAGTCCACCTTTAATCCCAGTCTGCCCAGTGTGTCTGTGTGTTGGAGGCTGTCACGTTTGTTCTTGTTTACGTGAACATGCGTAGGAGCCCCAGGGGGAAATGAACTGTTTGGCTGCTGTTGTGTCGAACTTCCTTTCACGTACAGTGGAGACGGCACAGAGATCAGCTTCACTACATTTTGTATAATGTGTTGTCATGGTTGCAACCATGAGAAACAGAGTTCAGGGTGGGTTGTTTTCCCATAGCAAAATTAAGAAGTCAGAAAAGATATCTTTATATAAGCGTTGAAGCAAAGAGAGCTTTAGATTCTGAGAAGGTTTTCAGGCCATTTTTAAGCTGTTCAGACCGACAGCAATGTGATTTTGTTTGGCCTTTTGCACAAATCTTACCACTAGACTGTTTATTTGCCCCAAAAGAGCCGGTGCACCAACTGTACAGATGTTAGCTGTAAGCTAGTTAGCATCAGAGGCACAGACAACGGTAGTGTGTTCAGCTCAGCCGCTGACTGAACTCAGAACTCATAGAAACAAAGAGAAAAACAAGAAACAAATACTTACTCATCAACTGCACTGCGCTTATGAAGCAGATTCACAAAGCTGCAGGATATGATGCGTACATTACGTTTTCAACCCACGGGCTAGCGAATACTTGTCCAATCGTTTTGTGCACAACTGTCTCTAGAATTTGCTTTGTGTTCTGTTTGAACACACAGTCAAAACTAGATTTTCGACACGATCACAAAAAATTAAGTTGATATTGTATTTAAGTAGCGCAGGTTCCCTGACAAGTTACCAAAAGAGTCTAAAGCCATGTGAGCCTTTGAGCTAAATGCTAACGTCAGCATGCTAACAGTGACAATGCTAATGTTTAATGGATGCGCCATAATGTTTACCATGCTCACCATCTTAGTTTCGTCCGTTAGCATTTGTTGATTAGCACTAAACGCAAAGTATAACTGAGCCTGGTTAACACAGTTTTGCAGATTTCTGGTCAGAATTACACCAAAATAATGGACAATTCAAATGTTTGACCCGATAAGCATAAAGAATGAAGAAAATGGTCAGAAACAATCCTGAGGATGAGCTATATGCATTCCATGACAGACAATCCATCCAAGAGTTTTAAAGATTTTTCAGTGTGGACCAAAGTGATGGACCGACCAAGCGCCCGACACAACGACTGACCGGATGTGCCGTCCGTAGAGCAGCTGCATGGCTATAAGACTTCTGACTGATTGGCGACGGCCAAAAACTAAGATGACGACGGCTGAAATGTCGACCTGTGTATGGGGCAGTTGTCTGCTTTGCTCCGTTGGTAATCCAACCATGCTGGAGAGAGAAAGTGCAGCCACCTCCATATGTTTGGATCCAAAGTCAAGACAACTTAGAATTGTGTGATCTCGTCTATTCAAGTGGTAACCAGCATGGCTGGGCTGTTGAAACACTCAATATGTGCAATAGAGAGTCAACAGAGACAATTCAAGCATTAACAGTGGAGCCTGTTGTTTATTAGGAGCTTTGTTTACACAAACCAGCACACTGTTGCAAAGTGCTTGTATCTATTGATAAAAGTACGAATAAAGAGCTTTTCGTCAACTGTACAGGTTTGACCAATTGCTTGAACTCGTTTTTTTGGCCCTTGCAATTGATTTGAACGTGTCGCCCGTCATGGAATAAATGGATTATTTATCAAATGTGAAAAGTAACAGAACTCAAGCAGGAAGACAGATCAAAATACTGAAATATTTTATTTTTTACACAGAGAAAATAAATCTGTTGAAGTTTGGCGTTTGTGTCATGCCTCCTTTAAAATAAATGGATTTTTCTCTCATAACATGTATGTATATGATGCATAATCATTCAAAAATTAAAACAAAATCATATAATATTTACAAAAAAACTCAATGGAAATCAAGAACAAAAAACTTGACTTAACTTTAGATCACACACTGTCATATTGACTAAAACAAGAAAGCAATAACGTTTTCAAGATACCTCATGATTTGAGAGAAATACCCGGTCACCATGTTCAAAAGTAGATGAGCTGTGCGTTGTTTAAATGCTGAACGTGTACAATACCTGGAGCCAGAGCAAGTTATGATCAAAAGCTGAGTGGAGTTTGTGACAGCTGCGAAAAATCTTTTATTTTCAAACTACTTCAATACTTTGGTTGGATGCACACAGACAAAGAGAGGAAACAAATGGATGGGCGGCCATTACCATCGATTACACTCCTGACTCTCTGCTGATGTATAAAGGTAGGGTGGGCTGTAGTCTGTCGAGGCTGATCTGATTCTCTGAGTCCAGAACGCACAGCATCTCCACCTTCTGCTCCTCCACAAATGTCTCTTTGAATCCCAAGTGAATGTCGTCCCTTATCTTTACCTCTCTGTCACCTCTCACGTTCAGGCTCCCCGCCTCCTCCTTCACGTCCTCCTCGTCGTCCCCGCAGCACAAGGCCACCTCGTTCTCGTAGCAGAAGGCGCTGGGGGAGTGAGGGCCGAGGATGTGGCGGGCGGCCCTCTGCGGGAATGGCGAGGGAGACCGGGAGTAACTCGAGCTGGAGGATGAGGACTGCCCGCCTCGACCCCTCATCTGGTTTAGTTCCCTGGCGCTGCAATGAGGCGTAGACGGCACTTCGTAGGACTTATGGAAGCGGGAGTAGTCCACCTGGTAGCGGTGCCCCTTCTCAAAGACCACCGGCTCAAAGCGGTGGCCCCACAGGATCTCCTTGGACAAGTAGGAGCTGCGGGCCTGAGTGGTCATCGCCGTGGCCTCCACCATCCCCTCCAGGATGACCACGATCTCAAAGTCTTCCTTGAGCAGGTCGTTGCGGCTCAGGTTGTACAGAGGACTGGTCTTGTTGATCTCGTGGACCACCACCAGCGGTGACACCAGAAACAGCCGGTCCAGCCCGTCGTCGTAGCCGACGTCGATGTCCTTTTGCTCCAAAGGGAGGTACTCGCCCTCCGCCGTCACGTGCGGCTTGATGAGCTGAGCGCGGACATGCGCCTCGACGATGTGGCTCTTGCGCATGTTGCCCAGGCGCCACATGAGGCACAGCTTGCCGTCTCGCAGAGCGATGACGGCATAGTGCGAGAACAGCAAGGTCTGCGCCCGCTTCTTGGGGCGCACCATCTTCGCCATGATGGTGCCGATCATGAAGGAGTCAATAATGCAGCCCACGATGGACTGGACCACCACTGTCGCCACAGCAATCGGGCACTCTTCGGTGACACACCGGAAACCGTATCCAATGGTGGTCTGGGTCTCTATGGAGAAGAGGAAGGCCCCTATGAAACCCTGGATGTGGAGGATGCACGGCCGCCATTCGTCCTCTGCGTTGTTTCGAGGATCCCCTTCCTTCGCGGGGATGCGAAGGCTAAAGTCTCCGTGAATGAGCGCCACCCCCCAGAAGATCACAGCAAACAGCAGCCAGGACAGAAGGAAGGTGGTGGTGAAGATGAGCAGCAGATAGCGCCAGCGTATGTCCACGCAGGTGGTGAAGATGTCCGCCAGGTAACGGCGTGGCTTATCCTCCATGTTGTTGAACACCACGTTGCACTGGCCGTTCTTCTTCACGAAGCGGCTGCGCAGGCGGCCGGTGCCCAGATCCAGGCCCAGGCGGCATGAAGGGGAGGCGCGGCAGCTGTTGTGGACGATGGGCTCATTCGCTACTCTCAAAGACAAAGTCCCTCTTCCCTCATCGCCTCCTGGACACTCTCCTCCTACTTCCGCAGCCCGCATGCAGGCCCCCGACAGCGCCTGCTGAGTCAGAGGACTGTGGCCGTTGTGGAGGCCCAAGCTGGAGATCTTCAGGGCATCTTCGTCTGTGGAAACGATGCTGTATCTGGAAGAACAGAGGGGGGGCATTTGTTCAGGCGAATGGGCAGCTTATGATGCTCTGAAACTCTTCGTTCTAGCGAACAAAATGTGCAGACCTGTGGCTGCTTAGCTCACATGCTTGTCCATATTTTTAAACAGTTTCTTACATTTAGAGAAAAGGTGTGATCTGCTACTTTAGCCTAAACTCTGATAACAGAGATTTTGTTGACAACTACACTATTTAATTCATTCTTTACGCTTTTGCTTGTGCTTTTGGTTTTAAAACCAATATCCACAACTCTTTAAACGTAGAGTTTGATCCCTACTTCAGCTCCATGAACACTGCTTCAGACCTGCATTGACTAGTTATGGTTGCTAAGCTACGATTGCCAATTGTTAATGAGCTGTTTTGGTTTTCTTACATGTTACATTTTATAAAGGATTTTATGTCTTTCTTACTGGTTTAACCATTTACTTTATACTATATAAATCAGTTATAAGTCGTTATTGAGAACAACTTTTGGGTTGCCAAAACTCATGCTGCATAAAAAATTAAGCCATTCATAAATCCTCATGATTCTCACAGTTTCAAATACATTTGCATATATAAATGATAATAAGCTATGGATAAAGGGTAATAAACCACAGTTACACAAACTAATAAACTCAATAAAGGGTCATGGGTTTCTCAACAAAAGTTAGGAAGTCATCTGCATGACAGTTTAAATGTTATTGATAAAGACTTTCTGTGACGATCCATCAAGTCCGCGGGTAGAAATGCTCATTAATAGTTTATAAATGAGTCGTCCAACTGCCCATAAGGTCAGAGGTTAAATGATCTGATTGAGGGTCCACCTAATAGTGTCTATTCTTCACTACCCAAATGTTTGTTCTAAATAATATACTTACTAATTACTAATTTAGCTATTAAGCATTAGTTAATACTTCATTTACTGTTAAAAACCCTTTATTAAGGGTGACTTATAAAAGCAGTACACATGTGTTAAATATCTGTAACTGTGTGATCGCAGCAGTAATGGTGACGTAATAAGTGAAATGGAACATAAATAACTTTTCTTCCATAAAACAGCTGTGGGCGCTGACGGTTCTTTTCCCCATCCTCTCTTACCTATTGACTCGCACCGCTCCCATGGCACCGGTGATCATCAGGCTGTGTCTGCGAGGGCAGTAATGTAGGTTGGGGCGGGCAGTTCCAACCATTAAAGTACTGTTGCTGGACAGGGAGGCAGCGTGAGCTCAGGTGCTTCTTGCATTTGTTTTCAGCGCTGCCTTCTCATGACACATCTTCTGTGGACAAAGAACACTTGATTACGATCAAAGGTAGCTAATTCCTGCTAAATGCTAACAGCAGCATGCTAACAGGCTCACAATGATTAGCATACTAATGTTAACTGTGGCATGTAGTCTTTACCACCATTAGCATGCTAGCATGCTGAAGAAACTTGACCACATAGGAAACATCTGGTAATTCGCAGCAGTACAGCTGAGGCTGATTAGTTTTGCAAGACTTTGGTCATAGTTTTGGACAAATTAAAAAATGTAACCTGAGCCAAATTTCATGGCAGATCTCCTAAAGGTGTTGAGATATTTCAGTCTGGACCAAAGCGGGGGATCAAGCGACATTGCCATCGATCTCGCCACGTCGCTAGCGTGACTAAAAATCAGAAGAATCAAATATCTCTCTCTGCAAATTTTGGCCTCACCCTAATGCACGGGGCAGACAGACAGTTTTGTGTGATGAAAGCTTATCGACCGGGTCCTTGCTAGTGGTTAGCCTTAGGGACCTTCATGGCCAACCAGCGGTGGAAAACCAGACAGCCAGTGGAAGGGACAAAGGTCTAAAAAAGAGATGAATCAGTGGTTATCTACTGTTAGAGGAACAATTGATCTGCTGTTTGGCCTGATGACAAGGTTGAAGGGTGATTTTGCTCGGCTTATTATGTCAGCAAGCTGGGAACCAAGAGAACCAAAAAGCACCGCGTTGCATAACCGAGCGCACGCAACACAAAGGGGCAACAGTTGTTTATGGTTGATGGTACCCGAATCTCTTCGGCTGACAATGAAAGGTAGTCATAGTTTCTCTTGGGAAAGTCTCTGACAACTGCGGTTTGAAAGCCGTTGCTCAATATCGCCGTCAATAACAAGCACAAGCAAACAGAAACACAGTCGCACACACGTAGAGATTTTGATGGGATTTGTTGTCATGTAATGTGGGCCGTGTGCAACCCTTTGGTGTGTGTGTGTGTGTGTGTGTGTGTGTGTGTGTGTGTGTGTGTGTGTGTGTGTGTGTGTGTGGAGCTTCCAGACTCTTTTTCCTTTTACACCAAGGACAGATGTTACGAACTGGCTGCTTGATTGGCTGGATGAAGAGTGATTGTCGAATGGATAATCCCAAAAGGGCAGATGATTACGTCAGCTCGATGAGTCCCACAGCTGGAGGAGCAAGTCCTCTACGTGAAGCCCGAACCTTTTCTCACAGAGTCCTTAAAGACGCCAGCCAGCACGCCAATGCAGCCACCGTGTGTCGGTGTGGGTGCCAGCAGCATCCTGAGCGGCATCAGGACAGAACACGGTTCACATGCCAGTCCGCCAGTGAAAGACGTCATTGTTCTGCTGAATGTATCTGTTTTTTAATACTGTTTTGGTTTATTTTTACAACAGCATCAGTTGGTATTTTTTTTACATGTTGGTGTTGTTTCTAATGTTCTATATATTTCCGTGTCATGCCAAACATATGGTCCATCCCAGATGGAGTTACATGAGTAAGACACATTTATTTAAAAAATATATAACATGCATCTTTTCTTTTTTATGTTGTTACATTGGAAAAGTGTGGTCAATCTCGTGTGAATTCAGTGTAACTTCTGAAGGATGACACTGATATTTTTCATCATTACTCCCACAAAGCTAATGTTCAGTTGTTGTTGAAATCACAGAGGTGAGCGCTCCTTTGTCTACCTGTTGGTAATGTAATGTGTGTAACCGTGTGTGGGGAAAGTGTTGTTGCCATGAGGACCAGCAGGTTCACAGTGGAGCAGAGCTTCTACAAACCAGCCAGACAAAGCCCTCCACACTCCATGTCTCTGCTGCTTTTGGGCCCACGTGGACATGAAGTCCTAAAAATGTTCTGTTGTCATCTCCATGACAACTGAGCCAATTCAATGCCGACAAAAAGCTGCCGAGTGATCCTCGAGTCAAGACTGTTTTCTGGACAAAACACCGACCATAATTTGAAAAAAAATGACGTCAGCTGCTCTCAAGATGAAAAGAATACTCTTAACGTGTTGCAGCAGCTCCACACCGGATCCATGTTGTTGTTTCAGAATCTCGTCCATGTTCGTCTCACGCCTCCCCGGGGAAGCTTTGTTTACATTTTAATTCATGACGTTGAACCCAAAAGAACTGAGATTATTTCACGTTTGTGGCCGTAAATGTTTCATGAATGCTGATGAAGATGTATATTAGTAACCAAGAAGTACCACTATTAGCTCAATAATGCCACTAATGCGGCTTATATGTGCCTGGCTTTACCAGTAATTAATGGCTGATCATAGTTACTGTATTAGCGTCTCCATAGGAACATCTCTGCTCTCCCTCTATGGGGCTGATTTGCTGTGTGTGTGTGTGTGTGTGTGTGTGTGTGTGTGTGTGTGTGTGTGTGTGTGTGTGTGTGTGTGTGTGTGTGTGTGTGTGTTAATCATGTGAGACAACTTGAGAGGAGGAGGAGGTGGAGGTAAACAGACCGAGGAGAAGAGAGGAGAGAAGAGAGAAAAGAGGAGAGGAGAGGAAATAGGCCTTGAACTCTTTCTAAAGGATCAAAGAGCGGGAGTGGGTCGTCTTCATGGACTCCATCATGTTTCTACAGCAGCTCAGAATGGACAAACCAAACACTGACTCTAGGGAGAGCCTTTTGCGTTTTGAATTTACCCGAAATCATACTCTGCTGTATGGTTTATATGGTGTATTTTACTCAAAGTGAGACCATCATTTACTAAATTAACATCATGCAGTATTGAAGAAGACTTGAAACTAGCGATTGGGACCAAAAACCTCATGTTTCCAATGTTTAAATCACAAAACAATCACGCTTTGTTTTGCAATCAGAGGAGTCGCCCCCTGATGGCCATTAGAGAGAATGCGAGTTTTAGGCACTTCCTCATCTGCCTACATTTTCTGCGGCCTTTATTCAGCTTGTGTAACAATCTGCAACCTCACCGCTAGATGACACTAAATCCTACGTACTGGCCCTTTAAATTAGCCACCCACACTCATAAAGAAGCACCAGAACCGGCAGTATGCCACAGCTGTCTGCAGATTATTATTGTTGTTATCATTACGAGTGTGTTGAAGACTCTGACGTCGGTCTCCTCCAGGTACGTCAGTGGAACTAAACAGTATATTACAGCATAATCTCATGCAAAGGAAAAGAATGGAGGAAGCCCTCGTCAAATACCAGATTACTATTTCCCTTAATCTCCCAATCCCAACAACAATATGAAAGGTGGAAGGCAGTTGCTGTGTGACCTGGTTTAAGCCCTTTTGTGTAATCTGAGATCTACTGATATGAGAACGGGAGGGAGGGATAAGGAAAAGCAGGAATAAAGTCCATGAGGTCCTCTACGTTGGACAGAGTGTGAGAAAAAAAATACAGATTAAAATGAAGAGATTATGACGTCAGATGATGTTACTACAATGTCTAATGCCATTTACGGAAAAGTAAAGGATTTACACTCAAACACTCACCAAAGGCGTAAATCTTTGACAAAGGAATGTGCGAAAACGAGTGAGAAGAGCTGCATTTGGTCTCGCCAGGTTTTTGCGAGGCGATACTTTGTAATTTTCCTGTTTTTTTCCTGTATCTTTGTATCTGTGAAAAGTCTTTAATGTCCCAAGGACAGCAGTCATGACACATATGGACCTGTGTGTTTGTTTGGAACAGCCACAAACAACATCATATTGCACGCACACACACACACACACACACACACACACACACACACACACACACACACACACACACACACACACACACACACACAACTCTTAACCGTGATAGATAAATAATGGAGAGTAGCCAATTTGTGTTTTCTACTAAATACATTTACTCAATAAGAATACAGTGTTGAGCTTCTTGTACTTTACACAAGTATCTTTCTGGTCCTTTATACTTTTGCTGCACTCTCCTTAAAATGCTGCCTGCAGTTTAATTAATAGGTAATAATATATTAATATGATAATAATATGGCACTCTGAATAGGGGGCGTTTTGCATAATAAGCACTTTTACTTTTTTATTTTACGTATAACCTTGATTATAATAATAATAATAATACTTTTTCGTTGTCATCTGACTAAACAAAGTATTTGTAGTTCCTTCAGCGGTAAATAGACTAATCAGCTTTAAACTTTGGAGCCATTACTTGCACTTAATGCACTAAATTGATAGTATGGCGTATTTTCTTTTACTGAAAAAAAAGATCATCATACTTCTTTGGTTCAAATTTCACGTAGGACTTGATAGAAGATATTTGCAGCCACACCATCATTTTGGGTCATAACTTGTTATGAGGTGCGTTACGCCGATCCAAAGATCATATGGATGAGAGTGAAGTTTCCATCTTTGCACATGCATCCCTATCAGAGGGAGTCAATGCTCACGCAGGGCGAGCAGAAGTTATGACGGGGCAGTTTGCAAACGAAGCAGCAGCTGTGACGTGAATTGGTTTCATTGAGGCCACTGGAGCTGTCCAGTGCTGAAAATCAATCCAAAGCCTGCAGGAATAATCGACAGCTGTGAGCGGAGAGGGGGGAAGCGGGGCAGGGAGAGGAGTTGAGTTTTACCCTAACCTTGACAAAGGATTTTGGCCTTTAAAATCTTTCCCTCTGTCTGTTTACACTCCCCAAATATTTTACAGTCCACTTGCTCAGCCACATGAACGGTGTATCAAAGCATTGATTGTTTTTCTGAGTAGTTAGAATAAGTTGGGCACAGACAAACTGACGCAGGACTTAACGAGGTGGAACTTTCTGAACATGCCGTTTTCATTTTTATTTGATGATTTTAAAGTGGAGTCAGGAAAGTAAGCAAGTTATCATTCTTGATTATAACAAAATAAACAATAAAAACAATAAAAAAGCATTTTTGGGGTCATGTGTTTTTTTTCTTTCAAATCCTCCCAGAAGAGCCAACAGAAATAAAAATGAGAATATAAAGCTGTAAACTCTTACCTTGACGTAACTGTGGACTGAATCACTCGAAGACTGACATTGGTTTCATCCTCGTAAACATTTTTTTCAAAGATGCTTGAGTTGTTCTTCTCTTCTTCGTTTTTTCTTTCAATAAACAAGCTGGGTTTTCATAACTGCGCTCCCAGATGGCTGTTGCACAAACTTGTACATGTCTCCAGTCGGAGCTTTGTCTTGTTGCTCCATAGTAGCTGAACAGAGCTGCTCCCGCCTGGTGGTTGTGCATCTGCTCCGATTCCTGCCTGTGTGTGTGTGTGTGCGTGTGTGTGTGGGAGAGAGACAGCGATAGAGAGAGAGAGAGAGAGAGAGAGAGAGAGAGAGAGAGCGCTCTGATTATGTTCCTATTTATATATATATATATGCTATTGTTTTCCCCAGAGTGGCGATGTGGATTGTATGATTTAGACTTTAGCCCACTCAGACGTGCACTGTCATCCAAGAAAAACACAGTGAAGACTTTTGTAATCCGACAAGATTTCTGTAAAGAGACTCAGTGGGAGTGTTTTTGAGGCGTTTTACAGTGTGCTTGTATTGACTCTGTGGTGCAAAATGGGGTTTATTTTGGTCTCATATTGCATTTTGATAATTATAGACTTAGTGCCTAACTGTGGCAAACTACAGTAAACTCATAGCGATGTTGAACGCTTTCTTAAAATCTCTTTTTGCATGAAATATGAAGATTTGTACACACAGTTATTGGTTTCCACATTGTTGAATAAATGAATACAAAATGCAAAAGAAAACAGTGAGAATATTTTTTTTATAAAAATTGCATTTCTTAAATCAAAAAGTACAGAATTGGTTGGGCCCCTATGTCGACAAAATATCTATTTTGGGCCAAAAAACGCTGGATCCTACATTTCCCATAACGCACCCCATCTTCTATGAGACGACTGCTATGAGGGTGAGATCTCCACACCAGAGCAGAGATTGCCCTGATTACACCGTGGGGTCGTTTTTCGCTGCAGGAGACATGACATAACGGTGTCGGCCGCTCCTTGATCAGTAAACTGAACTGCAACTGTAAAATTGGTGGAGTGTCCCTTTAACATCAATGACTTTTGACACAGAACAAAGTGATTCATCTCCAAAGCCCGAGTACATGAAATTAGTTGTGTGTGTGTCCGCGAGTTAGTGAGTGAGTGAGTGAGCACCTGTGTGTCTGTCCATGGATAATCTCTCATTCTGCTCAAGCAAACTGCATCATATTTTTGGGGTCCACTTATGGCTGCATGATGAAGAACCTCTCGTGTTTGCAGTTCTCAAAACACCTTTTATTGCCTTTTTAATGTTGCCATTGAATGCCTGCTGACTCCTCACTCATGCTCTTCACCGGCAGCCGGCCGTTAGGGGTCGCTAGTGATAACCCGGCCGAGTGCATCTCCGACCCCCGTCCACTCTGCAGAGACACAGTGGGGTTACAGCAGCTTCTGGTGCGTTTGGCTAACAGCTAACGGAACGACCAGCTAACGGAACGACCAGCTAACTCACGGCCGCTGCTCTGCTGATCACTTTTATTAATTTGGACGGTCGTTGCAGACACACCCGGTGGAGATCTGCACTCTCCTGGGTGCTCCTTACTAGTCTTTTTTCCTAGGTTTATCTATAATTACCATATTCTCACCAAAGGTGTACTTGTTTGTCCTTAAAATCTATACTCACCAATCAAAACGGACTAAACAATATTTTCCACAGAGTCAAATAAGTACTTTTTCTACTTCTTTTGGAAACCACACATGACTTGCACTGTCAGTCATGTTGAGTGAAGCGCCAGCCTCCCCTGAAGAGGAACCGGGAGGCGGAAGAGAGTCATTCCAGTCCACTGCTTCCTCCTCGTCGTCCTCTGTCCCGCATCTCGACCTCGAGCAGCAGCAGCACCCAACCGACAACCGGCTTTATTTCACTCTTTTCAACCCAGCTCCCATCACATACTTTATATGTGTGTAACATCGCAGGTTAAATGAGCGGCGACCTTGAGTATCTGGCCCTCCTTCGGCTCGTTGTTGTCCATCTCGGGAGATTAAGTCCTTAATGTGTTATGTAGCGTTAAACACAGGTTACATAACGGTGATCTGGGTTTACGTCCTTTCGCAATTACTGGGTCCTTCATTTGTCAAGTAACTCTGAAAATAAGGGAATTAAAAACATCCGTCGTTGAGCTGCAAGTAGCAGAGACTTTGGAGCTGCAGCGAGAAATGTATTAATCAATTAGACTATTAGTGTTTCTATAAGAAAATGAATCAGCTACTATCTTGATAACATTTGCTTTATTTTTAATGACATAAAATATGTCTTGCTTCCAGCTTCTCAAATGTGATGATTTACTTCCCACAAAACAGCAGGTGAAGAAAGTCTCTTTGGCTTCTGGAAGTTGAGATGGGCCTTCTGCAAAGTAACATTTATACAGGGGTTAATGCATAATACAAAAATAATCATTAGCTTGCATCTCTTAAACAATCAGAACGCCTGAGATGACATGCAGATGTGCAGCCGCCAATCTTCATAGCACTCGTGAAAAAAAGAGGGATTTTCTTTTGGCAGACTGGTTGATGTTTGATTTGTTTGCTTGTGTGCGTCCATGTGTGTGTGTGTGTGTGTGTGTGTGTGTGTGTGTGTCAAATAATCTCTCCTGCATTCCTTTCTGATAACCCTCATCATCATCCCAGAAATAGAAATAGAAAGAACAGACCAAAAGAACCATTTACTGGACAGATTGACCGCCATCCGTCTCTGTGAATTCATTTAAAACGCATTAATAAAGTTAAAAAAACAACAACTGCTCATCGAGCATGGCAGTGCGAGTGAGTCCGACTTCATGGTTTCACATTTCAGATTTCTTTGAGGTGTTATTGCCAATTAGACGCAGCTCTTTAGTTTCCATGGAAACCTTATTTTCTCGGGCTTATAAATACACTCATTCTCCACACGGCTTATTTACAAACCTACTTTCTTTTTAGCTCCGTGAGACAACAGGTGGGTCTCGCATCACGTAGGAGGGGAGTTGGCGGTACAGTTAAAATAGGGCCGAGCAGCGTGGGCCAGAGGTTAAAGGGCGTTAACAAAGTGGTGGGCTGGCAATAACCCGCCTTCGGAGGAGCACAACGTCCTCCATGTTTACTGGAACCAGTCTGGATGAAAGGGCTGCAGCAGTTTGACGGTTCAGAAAGTTTTTAGGATCACACACGAGGTGGCACTTCCACGTGAGAAATGAATGTGGGTTGCACACGTTAGTGTATTAACACAACAGAAGCATTAAGATGGCCGTGTGTCAGCAGGTACCCCACACTCTGAAGAGAGAGTGTTAAGTCGGGCATCGGACTGAGGCGAGGGAAAGACCCTCTTTCCTGCCAACGCGGCCATCTGTGTATGGAAATAGCTCATGAATGCACTTTAGTGGCATGTTTTACTATCACACGCGTAAACGCATTACACACAGACACAGCCCTCTTTGGGGGTCAATGAGAAGCCCTCAACGTCTTTGTAATAACTCCTCTGATAAAATAGCGGGCGATGGGAGCTATTTTCTGTGGTGCGGCCATGACTCCCCCTCCAATGCTGCGATAGAGCCGGTTTACTCTGAAGCAGGCGGACGCCTCATCGCTCTCTGCGAGGGCTGAACCAGGTCAACATGTTTTTAGAAAAGCAGGCCGAGGGGAGGAGGGCGAGAGGAAAAAAGAAAGAGGGGAATGGTTCCCAGCGGATGAATACATTACTCTAAATATACAGAACTGGAAACACCAAAAGGAGGTTTTGCGTAAGTAAGTGTCGCGAGCGTCACTTTAATTTCTCTAAAGGCATGAAACAAAACATGTAAATAATTACACCTATACTTCATTTAACTCATATGCAGTAGCACTTTATGCACACTCACTATTTTACTTTTATAAGCAGCATATGAACAAGTAATACATGGTTGATGAAACACTGCAACAGAGTATAATGTAGTTGTTGAGCTGAATTCTTCATCAGGAGGTTTTCCTCACTCTCCAAGTCCTCGTACTCCCATGAATCGATACTAGAGCCACTGATGTGACATAGCAAAAAATAACTGCACAGCCTGGCCTTACAAGAGTCCATTTTACATGTTTATAACACAATTCAACCATAAATATGAACATGAATCATAAATATTACTCGAAAGTGACTCAAGAGAGCTCCCCAAGTTATGAAAATATCAATGTTGTTATCCCTAGCTTGATGCCACAGCGCCAAATCCACTGTCAGGCAAAGCCTCAGCAAGATATCAACCATATTCCAGCCAAATAACTGAAATATGACTTACTAATGGATTAAACAATATTCCACACGGCCTCGCTTGGTATGTTTTGGTGCATCTGCTTGAGCAGAGCCCCTCTGTTGTGAAACCAGAGGCGTCCAAGGTCCAGGAAGAAAGTTAGGGCATTTCTGCTTTCAGCGGACCTAAATCTACGGTACACGAAATGTGCACTAAATTAATTACTAAAAATATTTAACTTCACTTAATCAAAGTGAAACTTTGCAGAGATACTGCTAACACATAGTGCTATTTTAGCGATGATATGCATAATCAAAAAGAGGAAATACATCCTGGAAATAAATTTTTCTTTCCTGTGTTCAATCGTAGACCAATAAACCAGTAACAGATATACTGCTATATGAACCTCTTAACTAGTTCAACAAGGGTTTCCTGTATATTATACCTTTTGAAATTATTAAAATACTCCTTGTAGTTCAGGGGATATTCTGTATTTAGTATGGGTATGCAAAGCATTTGGAATTTTTGAGAAAAATGTCTGGGGCTTAAGGGGGTTAAACGAGTTAATTTAAGGAAATGATCAAGTGTTTATTTATGTATTTGTCAATTGACAAATACATTAATAAACACCATAATTCCTCTTGGGAAGCATCCAATAAACATTAGTGACAATAAAATAAAATCATACAAAATATGTAATAATGTAAAATATGTCTTTATATGTGTATGGTTCATTTAAATTAATGTAGTATATTTTCATAAATGTTTCTTTAAAACTAATAATACTCTCCATGACCACTGAGCAAACTCCGTCCGCTGATGAAGATGCAGCTGAAAGCTCAAGGACAAATCTAATATTTATATAGATGGTTCTTGTTGTTTCTTTGGACAAATTACAATTTCAAGAACAAAAATATAAAATAAACTTAACATCTCTTCATGGCTTCTGAACACAAACGGTTTTAAACCTGCCTGTGAATGATTTATACAAAAACGAATAATACATGTTTAATAAGCCACTGTAAGTTAATTCATGTGTGTAATTATATATAACTAAATATAATTACAGCTATACCACAAAGGTAATAATGGACTGCACAGGCCATTCAGCCACGTCAAGTACGATTTCAAACTGGGAGTAAAAATGCTCAGTTCAAAAGGGAACTGGGAACTGTGGGAGGAACACCAGGAACGGCCTTTAGGCTATTAACTCCAGTGGGAGACGAGAACGTGAGCACAAACTATCACCGATTAACACTGAAGAAAATGTTGCACCACATCTTCTGAACACCCTGACACTAAAATTACACTTTTCAAAACAGACAAAACAGGAGAAAAATGTACAACACACGAAAACGCTTGACCACGCCCACTGAGAGGACAGGAAGTGCACCGGTTCAAACCGGACGCTTGTCATGCGACTTGTTTGTCACAGAGCTTTTTTTGGTCAGGCTTCAGAGCGGGGTCACTGACGGGTCACCTAAAGTAAAGGTTTACTTTTGCACGAGACGCGGGTCTGTTAAAGGTTGATCATGATTTGATGGAATCTCTGGTAAATGCATAGTCAACGCAGGACTTTCGGGGAATAAAGAGAATTTATTTTCCCACGAAAAACTGGATTGGACTGGCTGTTAAAGCTGTAGAGTTCAGAAGGTTGTCCTGAGCAGTAATACTGGTCACGATCAATACGTGCCCTGGGTGCATCAAGGTTAGGAGTGCTGGATCAATTGTTGCCCTTTAGTCTGAGGGGATGGATGATGGGGATTTAATTAATCATCTATGATTGGTCTTATTATGAGAAACTCTGCAACAGAGTTCGTTTCTCTGTTTTTGTCTATCAAGTGGGGCTATTTGTATGTTATATATAGACAGAGGGACGCGATCGATTACATGTGATCGTGTTTTTAAGTCTGACGCAAAACCAAAACTCCCAATTTACTAGAACTTTCATAAAGGAACCAAATACAAAAGTACTCAATCCCACAATGCAACGTTTTGCATCTTATAGATGCACTAAATACACTAAACTAGTTAATGATGATGGTGTCCCACTACTGAGAGTCTATTCTACACATTGAGTTGTGAAAAAGGAAACTGTGGAAGTGTTGCTCAACTACTCGTTGACGCAGTTATGCGGTTAATGAGCTCTGAGAACTGACGGAACGTTATTTATTTATATTTGAGATGGAGCAGAACAGGGCGACACATGGTTGGTTGTCGTTCCAGCGCGTCACTGGTTGCTGTGTCGCTCGTAGCGTGAACTCGTGTGTTGTGTAGATAGGACAGGAAAGGAGCTCTCAAATTATTGCAATGATACTGAGATGTCCTAATAATGAACATGAAGACGCTTTAAGACGGTGACTGTGGTGTTTACCTTCCTGTTTGTTTGAAGTTGTGTCAGCTGAACTTTTGCGACTGCATTTCCTTGGATACTGGCTCTTTTCTCTCATTATGTGTCAGAGAAGCTGAATGAAGCTGTGACCATGTGACGCACAGCAAAAGACAAAAATATGTCCCCTTAATTGCCATTTTACTTCCCAACGTTTAATTATCCTCCCGTGTCTTGGAGGTTTATTTAATAAAGTTACATGAAGTCTGTCATGTAACTTTATCAAATAAACCTCCAAGACACGGGAGAATAATAGGCTTACAAAACTGTAATTAAGTTATCACAAACTCAGGACAAGTTATAAGATCATTCAAACACTGAAAAACAGCCTCAAACTGAAAAAATCTATTTTCGTTGTTTTACGCATTAAGAATCGAGGCCTTGCTTCATTTTTATTGGTCTCCCAGAAATGTGGTCCTCCTCTTTTTGCTGACTGAGTGATGATCATTCATCTCACTCTCTGTAGGAAAATAAATCATCTAAATTAATTTCAGATAAACTGCTGCTGCCTGTTTGTTTGTTTTCTTATTGTGTGTTGTAACAACATTTAAATGATGATTTTATTACACTTTTTAAATTCCCAGACGCTGCTCTTTTGTCTCTCCTCTTTGTCAGAGGAACCATCTGTGCAGCAGCAACCACCACCAGACACCTGTCGGGACGAGTCCGTGCTATGTTTCACTATCTAGAGATGATATTTGATAGCACACATCACCATATTGGGCCAATGTCAGAACCTAGCCTCCTCGATCCCGACACAGCATTTCAGTCCCGCTGTGAGGAAACTGAGCTTTCAATGAAGGATCCTCTCTTGGAAAGAAGACACAATTTTACTGCAAAAATGAAGATTTTGGATCACATTCATAAGGTAGAGTGTCACTATTAGAAAAGCGTATACGTCAATAGTGGTGTGCGTTTCATCCAGCAGAGATACTTAAGAGATACTACATTGCTAGTGACAGTCAGGCTTGACTCATCGAGTGCTATTTCTAGAATAAACATCACAAATATACAAAGAATTAGCCTTTAATCTCTTAACGCCTGCCTAAGCACAACTAATAAGGGTTTTGATGATAGTTGTTATTGTTATTATGCTAATGCTACTGAGCCTCCTGGGAAATAACCAGATCGATTGAAAATGAAGGCTGCTTGAGTGCTGAGGTGCCCGAGAATACGCAGCCAACCACCTCAGATGACAGATTCAGCAGGATGGACGTGGCGCCCCCTGCTGAGGACCATTACTGCCGCCAGTTCCAGCCCAACACCTTTGACCCCTCCCGCTGCAGCCGCTGCCTGCGGCCGGATCATATGCACCTCAGCAGCAACACTACTACTACCACCGCTGCTGCTGCTGCTGCTGCTGCTGCTGCTGCTGCTGCTCCACAGGACGGCTCACGAGAGTGGGTAGGTAGCCGTTATATAGTTCAGTAGGTGTGTGAGAACTTCCGGAAATGACATATGAGATGGTCTAAAAACTAATTTAGAAGTAAAAAGAAAGACTTGAATAATAGTAAAAGCATTTACACACTCAGGACGTGACTAATAAACAACATCAAAATGTGAAATACTAAGAATTCTATTGTAGTCTTGGTTCAGATTACGGCGCCTCAGTGTTGTAGTTTCACATTCCTCATAAATAAAAGACGCAAGTCGTCTCGCTCCACACAACTGGATCGGTTGATGCCTTTACTCGCAGTGCGAATGCTACGGAAAAAATCATCCATCAAATGTATTGATGTGCGAATTAAGCGGAGGTCAAAAGAAAAGGCCCAGTTTTGGCCTTAAGGCCGCGCTAACAGGAGCGTGAATTCACTTTGCCGAATGCTTGACGCCCTCTATGGAGCGAAGGGGCGAATTAAACGTTTGTGTCCGATGGCAAAGCTAAACTTTGGTTTTGTTACTTTTGCTGAAGTAAATTAATTTACACTGTTGGCGACATACATTTATGCTAAAAGGCTGAGGCTAACGCAAACAGATCCCAGCTAAATATGTTAGCATCCGCCAACTAATCATTGTAATAGTAATTAAAGAAGCAGCATTGTTTGTGCAGTGCGGAGTAGAGCTTTCAATCTAAAATGTTCTACCAGGAATAAAAGTGGAAGATGATAAATTGACGCTCACAATCAGCAACAGACACGTTTATGTCACAGGTGATGATTGTTAAAACATTTATGAATGCAGGTGCATCAAGATTCAAAATGACATATTAAGGTCAAGATCTATTGACGTTGGGTCAAGTGCTTTTGTAATGAATTGCACCATTCAATACAACCGGTGTGTTACAACTGTCCCACAAGTTGCCACACACCAAAGTGGCATTTGATTCTGTATCATTAATTAATGAAAGCTCATTACAGTCCTCAGGGAATGGGTCGTAATCTGATATGCCGTATGACACATTCAAACGTGTCCCCTCTCACAGCGCTGGCCCGCTTAAGTTGAACCATGCAGCGGATTAAAGTCAAGACAGTTATTATCAAAGCTGTGACTGTAATGTACGCTGTATTTTAATCTCCAAACAAAAGGCGACACTTTTACACCCTTTAAAACTATCAACAGATCAAGATTTAAAACCAGCATAACTTTTGTGGTCTGCCTCTCGATGAGAGGTAGAGCGGAAGGAGGGATCAAGACGAAGATGAGAAAAGAAGCTGAGTGGGCGGTTCTGGTGATGCAAAAGCACCAGAGCAATGAAATAATCATGAGCGTGACCAGAGACTAGCTTGAGTTACGTCCTGTGCAGTCTAAAGGTATTGGCTTAGCTGGGACGGAGGGAGAGAAGAAAGGAGGGAAGGAAGGAAGGAGGGAAGCTTCTGAAAAGCCTCCACAGCGGATGTAGCTGAAAGGACAGCCAGCCGTCACAGTGAGTGAAATATGTCCCAATGTCTGGACTTGTTAGTTGGCTTCATGTTAGTGTCTACAGGGAAAGTGTCAGTGTGTTGTTGCTGCTCTTTGAATAAAGGAAACCAGACTGTGCTTTTGTCATAATGCAATGTAAGGGATTGTGCAGCTGATAGTATTAAACATGATGACATGCAATAGCATCAAAGCATTCTCTTTGAGAACGAAGTGAAAATAAACCTCAACAAATATGTAATTTACAGACACAACCAAATTAAATTGGGCCGCGAAAATTGCCTCTGTGAAAGAATTGTTCACAATTCAAACCCTTCCAATTTGATCTAATTTGTTTTGTGTGAAATACTTTGACTGGATTATTCATGTAATGTTTTTCCAAAATAAAAGTGTTTCTGTGCTCCCCCAACTAGGAAGCCGATGAGGACACTCTGTCTGAGGCGACCACAAGTGCCGGTAGCGATGATGTCAGCGGAGGGTGGACCTACGAGTGGAGTCTGGTCCACAGTCTGAGTCCTGAGTTGGAACTTAATATCTGTGACACTGACATACAAGCCAGGTGACTGTATCCTGTATCCGGATTTTAGAAACCACTTTTTTTTTTACCAAGAACTGCTCTGCCTGAGCAGCGAGCGCAAGAAAGACACCCAAGCCTGCAGGGATCATTTCTGCTAGACACTAGCCTTCAAGGAGCTAGCTTAGCTTGATTACATGTTAAAAATATGAGCTTAATATTGTATATATACAATTGATAAATCAATGAAATGAGAGGTTGCTTATAGTTAAAACTTTTCACCCAACTCTGCAGTTCCTTCAGCTCGAGAGAACGTGTTGGCGTCTTTCTCACGGTTTTATTTTACGGCCCACAACTTCACTATTTTAGTTTTGCTCTTGCCGCTCTCATAGCTCTGTTTTCAACCAGAGCAGGCAGCTGTTTTTAGAGAAAAAGTAGGTTACCTGATTACCAGATAGTCAGCAACTAGTTGGTGAACACGGTTGAACATTTACAGTCGCAGCTAAAGAGACAGATATTTCCCTCTGGTGATGGTGGAGACCAAACACAGAGCACAAAGGAAAGAGAATATTGGACGGCCAGAGCTCCAAATGAACGCTAATGCTCCTCTGTGTCTGCTGGAAGCGTAAATGAGCAACTGCTTGCCAACAAGTTCACCATAGCAACTTTATTATGTGTCGGTGTTGTGTATGCAGCTTCGTCAAATGGTCAAATAAATCAGCTAATGCTGCTTTAAGTTGCTTGCTGATTCAATTTATGCTCATATCATGTTGAGATGATTAATCAACATGAAGCTAACGTTACAGGCAAATTCACATGTTGGCTTTTTACAGAAAAGGTTGCCATGTGCTGCGATACATTTTTAAAGAGAACAGAGTTGCACTAAAAAAGCTGTTTCTCTGATTTTTATTTCACCTACAACCAGATAATTTGTTGTGGTAGTTACATAGTTCTCAGTGTTATAATATTCACATCTTGTAGCATTTGTAGGACTCTTCTCCCTGGTCACCAAGCCAAGAAACTGTCCAGTGAACACGATTTACAACTCCATGTTTGTACCAGCCTCCTCTTCTATATATATCTGTGATGACCTTCGACTGCCCTCCTCCAGCTCTCCAAAGCAGTGGGACTGTCCAGAGAGGAGCAGATCCCTGAGCTCAGAGGGGCACCGTGTGGATATGACCCGGCTGGACCCGTCCAAAGCTGAATGCTCCATGATGGATGAGAGGAGGGGCGGAGACAGGACCCACCGGACCTCAGGTACCATAAATATACGCTGACTAGACATTCGTGACCACCTCTTTTACAGGCAGCGGCACATATTAACCTTTTAGAATCCAATAGACTGAGCGATTGCTATATAAAACTGTAAATCAGAGCTTGTTTTATGAAAAAGCACAAAACGGCTGTATTTGGATGTATTGAACACTATAAGTAATATACAAGTGAAATATATGGTTTGGTACATGGAAATATTCAAATATCACACATGTGCCCCGATGCAAATGTTGGAGTCCTCGTCTGAATTTTCTCTGTACTAAACCCTCTCTAACTTTGTTCTGCTTCACTTTATCAAAGTCAACCTTTGCAGAGAGAATGTTCACATATTGTGTTATGATCTGGGTTAGAGTTGGACCTTACAGCTGCATCATTTCAAACAAATAATCATCCTGAAAGTGCTTTTCTTCTAGGCGGACCTGAAACCTTTACATTTTTTTCTGTGTGTCATCTTCATTTTCTCTTCACCAGTAACATATAGACTGATATCTACACATCTGAACACAATCTCACATGTGTACCTTTCAATATGACACCATATGATTAAAATGGCCCTAGTGGTTGCAGAGATATACCCTTTTTAGTTTGGGTAGGACATTTTCGAGGAAAGGGCCTAAGGAAATGACCTCAGGCTTGTTTGATTTTCAGAGTCCAGAGGAGACAGACAACAAGAGAGCGGCTACTTCTCTCCAGACCGAAGAGGTGATGGTGAGCAGCAGATGGAGGAGGTCTACAAGCGGTCATATCGTTACTACGAGAGGGGGCATCCTCTTCCCAGCAACTATGTCGTCGAGCCAAAAGCCTGCGTCCCCTACAGGAACGTCAACCTCGGCACGCCCTCGCAGCGGAGGAACCCAGAGACGTACATTCAGGAAATTTGGAGGAGCGAATCCCCAGAGAGGTACACGTACCACTCCAACTTCAGACGGGGAGCTGATTCACAGAATAATTCCCCAACACGTCACAGCTCTGTGAGCCCAGATCGCTACAAGCTCACGGAGTCTCAAACCCAGCGGAAGAGCTCCCTCTCCAGGAGTCAGGCCCAGTCTCACGGCTCCTCTCCACTTCCACCACATGGCCTTTCTCGGCACACGTCCAGCAGGTCCAGTCCATCTCGCCGGAGGGGGTCCGTCGCCTCTCGGACCGCCTCGCCCACGAGGGCCACCCCTTCTCACAGGCACGCAGACGCTTTCCATTTACAGAACAGTGAGTGCGATGGTCAAAGGAGGTGCAGCCGGGACTTGAGGAGTCCATCGCAAGCTTCAAACAGACACAGTTTGGACTCTGAGAAGCTGTACAGGAATCTGGAGTGTATCTCCCGCAGAGGCTCCTCAGCCATCCAGCAACACCCCTATGAGGGATCCCAAGCATCTCCTCCAGGCAGAACGGCCGTCAACAGCTCGGCGGAGACTCGCACTCGCAACAGTCGCGAAGTATCACCGTCCAGGAACGGCTACAGTACACACAGCCACACCCCACAAAGGGAGCCCCAGTCCAGAGACAGCCGACTCCAGCAGAGTCCAACTCAAGCCTCCTGGCAGGGGTCATCGCACTCGTTACTCAGCCTCCCTCCCTCTCGCGGTTCCTCATCCAGACGAGGTGCGGACCCTCAGATGCTTGGCGGTTCACTTTCTCATGTTGCAATCACAGAAACCGACAAAAGCCATGAGGGGAACAATCAGGCCAGCGGTGACAAAAGCAGGAGCAACATGAGGCGAGGCATGGAGGCCTTGCTGATCTATGAACCCAAGAAGGCTGCAATAGAAACAGAAGAGGTACGTATGCCAGGTAGTTGGGTTTTAGCCAAGCTAACGGCGTGGATGAACGTCGATCTGCCTGTCACTCGGTCATCCACTTTGGTACGGACTGAAATAGCCACAGTCTTTCAATTTTGTACAGATATTCATGGTCCCCAGAGGATGAAACTTCCAGTGACATGTTTCCACGTCTATTGGATGGAGGCTAATATTTCAATCTGTTCAAAACTTTTTTATGACTAATCACCTGCAAAATTAATGACATTCCCATCAGCCTCAGCTAATTAAGAAATACCAGCATGCTAATAACAAGACTTTGAACGTCGTAAACTTTATACCTGCTAAATATGTTAGCATTGTCATTGTAAACCATACAGTCTATGTTGTCATTTTAGCATTCTAACAATGCTAGCATTTAGCTCAAAGCACCCCTGTGCTCTAAGTACAGCCTCACAGTCACTAGCATGTCTGTAGACTCTTAGTCTTGTTATGTTTTGTGTCAGAGAAAACTCTCTGAACTGTCTTCGGTAAAGGTTGATGTAAGAAACGTATCCTTCAGCTTTACAGACAGCTTGACCATATATTCTCCAGCACCGTATTCTCCAAGGAACAGACAGGTTGTTGTGGTTGGCAGAATTTAATGGAGGAAAATATGTAAGTTTTGTAAAACTGAAAAAGAGCACAAAACACATGCATTTGTAAGGAAACAATAATACATCTATATGTAGTTGATAGTAAACTAAACATCATCAAAAATACTGTATTCAACCAAAGAAATATTAAGCTAATCATGTTAATATAACTGTAAATAATTGATGATTTACAGATGAAGCCGATTTTGTGGACTTTAAGGCAAGGATTGCGAAGATTGTAATCTGAGATTCTCACTCTGTGAACTCATCGGCTAACGGAACTTCCTGCACATCACTTCCTGTTACTTGTGTATTTACGATTAGCTCACTTCCTCTTCAGTGCGGCTATTCACAATCACCATTAGGTGTTGCTAAAGGACATATAAAATAAACAATACATCGGTTCCAACACACTCTCATTACGTATATCATGTAAAACGTTGCTCAATCTTTATGAATCTGAGGTGGGGATGACCATGGACGACTACATTGTCCTGGCTAATATTCCAACTATCATGCTGGAGTCTGAGGAAGAGTCTCCAGCGATGAGGAGGAGGAACCAGAGTCCCAGCCCATGTAGGGACAACCGGCTTAAGGCCGACAGGTTGGTGGAACCATGTGGGACTATATGCTATTATTGTATATCTATTCAGTTATAGCAGAAGCGCTATAACTCTGCATATATTCTGCATTCCTAGTGTACATGTTCATTCAGGCTATTCCTTTGGCAGCTGGAAGATTCTTAAACGGCTGTGTAGGAAGTAGAAACTACTTTGAAGATATCTTTTGATCTGACCATAAGTAATTGCCTTAGTTGCGGCCAAAGAAAAGAGGAGGGCTCTAAAGGCCTTTGCAGAGGAATGTGAAAGTTCAGTGACTAAAAGAATGTCAATTGAGCCTTTGGTGTGTTTATGGGTTTGTCAAATATTTCTCTGATTTGGCTCTGAAGGTACCAAGATGAAATAGACGTCTACAGTTCGAGACTTGAGTCCGACGAGAGGGGGAGAGTCAGAGAGAGAGGCAGAGACAGGCGAGAGAAATGCCGGGACTCTGAGAACGGACGGTCATCTCGAAGACAGTCAGTCGCATCTCTTCATTCACAGGTGGGACGTGAAACACACATGTTCACTATGCAATCCATGTTGAAAGTAGTAACTCAGGAGAGTACAGATCTCCACTAGGTGTGTCTGCAACGAGCACTGCTGTATTGGCTAAGAACTCGTCTAGACCCTAATGGGCTGTGAATTTGCTTCGTAATACACTTCCTCCAATGTTGCCTAAAACAAACTCACCAAGCTGTATCCCCGCTAAGCAGCAACTAATATGCAGCAGATTAGTTTTGTTAGATGTTAGCAATTAGCCAAACATACCGTCCAAAACAATAAAAGCGAGCTACAGAGCAGTGGCCAAAGTCTATAACAGCTACGTTTCCTTAGCTGTTATAGATAAAAAGGTATTTCGAGAATGCATGAGTCCCCACAACCTTGAGCCATGATTAGCCACCCCAAATATTCAGAGGACAGACACAGAGATGCACAGTCACTCACTCACCAACTCACCCACGGACGCACACACGCGACTGATCGCATGATCCTCCTGGTGGAGATGCTACCAACAGAGCTTGTAACGCTGTCTGTTTATTCTCTCAAAGAGTTCAGATAATCTCAGTGGAAGACACAGATCTTCAAAGGTGAAGGAGCGCGCTCCTCCTGAACGCCCGCAGACACAGGTGAGCCCGATCCCCATTCTGCATCTGCATAAATCACATTAGTGTGTGGAGGAAAATGGGCCATTCATTATTTAGAGTAGATCCCTGATGTTTATTTCAGCTGCTTAACCTGAGGCGTCCCTCTCAGGCAGGGACAAATCCATTAGTTAGCACTCTATGTTTTAGGCCAGCATGTTCATATGATTTATCATGTTCATATTAATAGATTAAGGATGTATCCTACAGTGTCAGCGCTCCAGTGTCATGCCTAAAACTGCCGAGTCGGCAAAGGCATAGGGATGGAAGACCACAAAATGAAACAATATTTTTTTTGTTATTTCAATACTGTGAATCACATGCAACCAATCAAACGTCCTAGTTGTGTTCTGAAACCCTGACATGACATTGATATGAATGCATGTGATCTCACATCACGCATTTATGTCTCTCACAATGCCTCTTTCTTCCTCTGCTTCTTACACTGTGCAATGTGATGCATGCCTGGTAAGTACGTTTTTATTACGCTAACATGCTTTTAATATCACCTGCTTGCTCTTACGTCTGTCTCATAACGTCCCATCAGTTCCTCCAATGACGATCGCTGTTTGCTCTTCCTTTTTCTTACGTTCCCATTCTGCAGAATGTTTCCCATTTTTTTGTGCTCTAAAGTTCGGCCTGCCTCTCTCTGCGTGCTTCAGAAAGATGTGGTTATCTCACAGAGACACTCGTCCGCTCTGACGGTTTCCGTTTCCTCTCGTGTTACAGTCAAGCGCGAGACAGAAACCATTGCCGAATGCTGCCAAAGAGCTTGACCGTGATGCTTTAATTACAGGTGCTGTTGCTTGAAGGGGTGGATGTCCATACTGGATGAACATGGCAAGGTAAAATGATGGTTTTTGGAATTTTTATTTTAACATATATTGTTCTAGTTAGTCATTTTACTATTCTAATTCCTGTCTACACTACATAGACAGTACAAAACTCCAAGAGCGAGACTTGACCTTGAAACTACGTACAAAGGCGTCCATAGACGACAGTAATTAACTTAATGCTGTGCATGTTACCTGTGTTTTGCTCAGGGGAGGAAACACTGGTTTGTTCTGGTTGACGCCTCACTGAGGTACTACAGAGACGCAGATGCTGAGGAGGTAGGAGCTGATGTGTGACATAAAGCCATTTCTGATTTGTTAGAACATTTATGTTAACCTCAACTCATACAGGGATACACGCAGACTTTGCCACCATAGCATGACCAACATCATCAGCTGTTCCAAAAGAGGATTCTATGGTTACTGATACATTCGTCTTGGTTTGTTGTTTGGGTATTCATGCTGCAGTCAGACGATCTGGACGGAGAGATCCACCTGACGTCCTGTGTGAATGTGTCGGACTGTGATGTGGAGAAGAACTACGGACTCCAGATACAAGTATGCATTTATTTACTTGTTGTACTTGGCGTACAGTAAACCATCAGACAGATGGATAGTCAGACAGACCACACCGCCCATTTCCACATCGATTACAAGTTTGGCTGCTTCCTGTTTAACTCTGTGTGTGTGTGTGTGTGTGTGTGTGTGTGTGTGTGTGTGTGTGTGTGTGTGTGTGTGTGTGTGTGTTCCTTTGATCTCCAGACAAAGAGAGCAGTGTTCACTCTCTCCGTTATGACCTCCAGAATACGGCGGAACTGGCTGAAGTTACTAAAGCAGGCGATCCAGAACAACGCGCAGTGAGTCCCACTTATTCTGGGAGATGGTGGTGGAGGAAATATTCAGAAGCTTTGCTCACGCAGCAACACCACCTGTAGGGAAAATGCATCTTAAGTAAAAGCCAATTGGTGTTATTAGCTAAATATATCTAAAGTATAGAAATAAAAAGCACTCAATGCAGATTAATCTAATTATTATTGCTGATGCTGTTAAGAATACTAATAACATTGCATAATACACACTTTTATCCACTGTACAATATCTCTCTTTATTGTAGTCCACTAGAAGTATAAAGTGGCATGAATAGTAGACAATCAAGTAAAGTATAAGTGCCTCAAATTTGCACTTAAGGACAGCACAAGTCCCGCTGAGAGGCTGCTGTGTACTACAATCAGGAATAACATATTAAAAATAACATTTCAAAGTAGCAAAGCCCATAAAATGACTTAACATGCTCGGCAAGGCCGACATTCCAAATATATTTAAATGAATTGTCCCTTCGAGGGTGATCTGAAGCTGGTCTGCAGCCATAAAAATATATAACCATGACAATCCCACATAAAGATAGATGCCAAACATAGTCATATAAAGACAAAATAAATTCTAAATTAACATTAAAAGTTAGAAGATAAAAGAGTTAAAGGTCTGTGGCCAATTGTGACCAAACATTGTCCAATACTGAAAGGACACATTATGTCAAAAATACAAATGTATTAGTCGTTAAAGAGTGAACTTGTGATTTACTTTAAGTGATTATTACGGAGCTTGTGATCACAAGGGAAATACTTCGGCTGACAATGCTTAGAAAACTATATGTATCATAATATATTACTAATTAATCATAATTAGTCATGTACACATTACAAAACAAGTCATCCTTCATTATATTATTCCAGCAAAATGTGCTAAAATCTTAAATCTAATTTTCAAAAACCGGCGTTCCAGTGAACTGACAAAATGCAGACGGTGTGATCGGGTGGTCCGCCTGTAGCGCACCCCCTCGATCATCTTTCTTTCAAAGCGTAACACTAGCCTCCTGTCTTTCCCTCGCTCCGACCTCAGCCAATCGGACGCCGGCAGCGAGAAAGAGAACCTCCTCTCCCGGAGACCGTCGTCATGCCAACCCCCCGCTCGGTTCACCTGCGAGGACTCCGGCTATGAACCGACCACTTCCACCTCCAGCGCCGCGGCTGCAAACCCCCATCAGGCCGACCACCACCACCACACCGGAGACCGGGACCTGGACTCGTCTCCGTCCAGTCAGAGAGAAGAGGGGGAGGGCCGGGACCGCGAGCAAGCCAAGCGATTGGAGGAGAGGAACAAGTGGTTTGAGGAAGGGGTCGCCTTCAGGGAGATGGGCAGCAGGTGGGACTCCATGGAGCTGAAAAGGGGGAGTGTACCCGTGCCTGTCATCGAGACCGTGGACTCGGACGTCAGCAGGAAGTGGGTCGAGTTTGAGACGTTGACGTTTAGGGAAATGAGCGAGCGATCTCTCATTGGAGCCCAGACGTATCAATCCAGCCCTGAAGAGGCCGGACGGCCGGCCGGCGGATCACAAACTGATGTATCCGGCCCATCCGTAAATGGAGCGCAAACAAATCAAGAGGAAGCTCTTCAAAAGGAGGTAAGAAAGACCCTGAGAGCAGGAACACATGTGTGTTTACACATACATGAAATTTGACTCCGGTTTCACTTTGGTCACTTATACACAATATACAATGAACAAGATGCATATGAAAAGACAATAAAGACATTAAAGACAACAGTAGTCAAAAAAGTGCAAATAGTTTTGGCGTGTTAATATCCTTATCAATATTTCCCGCCCCCTCTCTCCATCTCCCAGGCCGCCTCTCTTCGAAAGCAAGTGGAGAGCGTCAAGAGGGAGCGCGCCGCCTCGGGGGTCGAGGAGGACAGCCCGTGTGGCCCCGGGGCCCCCTGCAGGGCCCGGCTAGAAGCCGTAGAAGCGGCCCACCGGAGAGCCCTGCAGGAGCTGCAGGAGGCGCACGCGAGGGAGCTGGAGGAGCTGGAGGAGCGGAGGGACCGGATGCTGCGGGAGGAGAGCCAGGCGGCCGCTAAAGGTACGGGACAGAGCGGCGCCACGGCGTCTCCCGCTCACAGGAACCTAACTTAACAACATGACCCTCATTGCTCATCACAGCTGTGGAGGCGCTGAGAGTGGCTCATGCGGAGGAGCTGGAGCGGGCCAGGAGGCCGGCCGGAGGAGCTGCACAGGCGGACGCCGCACGCGGAGCCCACATGTAGGTTCACAATCTCGCCTGCCGTCATGTCGAGAGCGCTCTCCATCTCTCTGGCTGTGGCTGCAGGCTTCAGATGTTCTGCTCTTGACTGTGACCGTGACCGCCTCCTCCCTCCTCTCCCTTCCCCCCCTCCCGCATGACAGTGCATTATTACAACTCACGCCGCATCCTCGTGTGTTTGCGCGTGTCAGGTCCCCGGCGGACGTCTCGCCCGGCGAGCTGGACGCGCTGTCAGAGCGCTACACCCAGAAGTGCCTGGAGCTGCGCCGAGCAGAGCAGAGCAGCCGGGGCCGAGAGGCCGAGCTGGAGCTCAGGGAGGGCGAGCTGGAGCAGCTCAGAAGAGAGAACCAGGTTCACACACACACACACACACACACCCACACACACACACACACACACACACACACACACACCTCTTCAGGGAACAAACTATTCACTGCTCCATCACTTACAGTCATGAAAGATAATCACACATGACTTGATTGAGGCAGAGCAGAGCTTCCTGACACACACACACACACACACACACACACACACACACACACACACCTTGTGGGGGGTCAAAACCTAATGAAAAGGAACCATGAGCATGCATACCAGTTCACATTACTTCTCCACCACATAATTTGAGCTCCACATGTCTTTCTCAGGAGCTGAAGGCTCGACTGGCGGAGGAGATCAGCCGCATGCGCCATTTCATCACAGGGCAAAGGTCGGAAACGGCCTCTCTTGGCGGTGCCGGGCGCACGGCGTCCGAGTTAGAGGTACCGATTATAGCTCCAGACTAAATTAGGCCCTGCGTCATCTCCTCTCATGTGGAAGAAGGTGGTGCTTATTAAACATCTTAACTTATTGCTGCATGCCAACCCAGTTTCTTTTAATCGCACCTGAAGGTTTGAAGGACAAACGTGGACATGAATGTGAGCAGAAAGCAGAGTTTGACCAAAGAGCCGTGGGGTTTTCAGCCCCCTTTGATAAAACCAAACAAAAACCAATTGATTTTGTCTTGTGTACCCATGTAATGGCTCCCTGTAGAAACATCGTTACCCATTTCTTTTTTTTGGTGGCCTCATTTCATTTGTTTTGAGCGTCTGTGCTTGGTCCCACTATACTACAGCTCACACTGCCATCTACTGCCGGATACCAATCCTGCATGGCTCATCAGACAGCAGAGCCTTTTTTTACTTGCGTAGAAATACTCTACTGCAATAATACTACTGCATTCAGAGTATTATCTGCAACAACTAGATAAAGTAGAAGTTTCTTTAGAGCAGACAAATTAGTAGCATTTTACTCTCGTGGCAGCTTGCACTATAGATAATTTTGAACTACATTGTATACGGTTGAGTAGTTTCATCTATAACGATATAAGATAATCATATGTCTTGCATGTAAAATCTTAAACAAAGTAACTGTCCAGTCGCTGTCTAATTTATGTACTAAGAATGAAAGTAATTAAGTATGAAAAGTGGAGTACCTTAAAATTATACTTGCAGTGCTGTGCATATGTTGTACATTGTTTTAACTGTTAATATTAAGATGCAGCATTGTGTTTTTCAGACATTACTCAGAGCGAAAGACAACGAGGTGCAGTATCTTAAGAAGGAAGTCGGCTGTCTGCAGAGCGAAGTGCAGTCTCTTACAAAGGTACATGTCACGGTCAGACCTCTCCACGCTCACAACTTTTAAAAAAACGCCAGCTGACGCATCCACCGCACTTGTTCCCACCCTTTTCTCCAGGAGAAAGCAGCGGCCTACGAGCACTACAAGGAGGCGTACGTGGAGCTGAGTGACGCGAACACTTAAGACTGGCCACCGCAGCCCTGCAGGAGGGGGCGAGGCCGACCTGACCAATGAGGACGAACGAAAGGGGGGAAAAAACATGCTTCAAGGAACAATGGCAGCGATACAACAAAATCATGACATCGCAATAACGACATGTGCAAAGACTGTGAAGAGCAAATAACAACAAGTGTTCTTCCACGTGTAATCGACTCCCTTTATTGAGTTGTCAGACAAACATGCAAACAAGAGTGAAGGCATAACTAGTCGTTTTGACAGCCTCACATGATATGAGATTTTAACAGAGTGAGTTTAGCAAAAACCACGATGAATAGCAGAGGGGAGAGGGAGGAGACGGGTGGAGGTGGACGGGTGTATTTGGATGTCAAAGTGCCCCATCTTCCCCTTCTTCCTTGTGCCGGCTGGTTTGCGCTCACTCGATATTGCAAAGCACCCTGTGGATGTGAATAAAAAATAAATTAACTGTCAGCTTTCTACACATGGATAAGATTGTGCATGAAAAAAGAGGGTCAGCGCACCAGTGTTCACTGTTGAAATGCTAAATAAGGTACGGCTAAAGTACACTTTGACTTTACCATTTGTTTTCTGGAGCGGTCTCAGTCGTCGTCGTCATCGTCCTCGGGGACAAAGATGTCGTGCTCCTCCAAGAGAGCAGCAAAGTTCTTGCTGATCAGAGTTCCCACGTACAGGAAAGGCACCACCACTGCTGTCATGCGGAAGAGACCAAACGGTGTCTGGAAAACATTGGAGGTGGGGAGAGACATATGAAGACGTTAATGTAAGGCATGTGCTTTTCAGACAATATTAATCTCCACCTCAGTTTGCTCGAGGATATTTTGGTCCAGATTTGTGATTATGAGTAAGTATTTCTCCCAAAGCCAAATACAAAAATCTAATCTTCAGAGTTACTGCAACAAATAAATGCTGTACAGATTGTAAAGCCCCTTGAGGCCGATTTGTGAAATCGGGCTATATAAATAAAATGTACTTGCCGAGACATTGAGCGTAACAAAGCCCTAATACTTCAAATACAGGCTACGCAAAAACTGCATTTACATACATTTTCAAGTTTAAAACAGAATTTTTAAGTATTTTTTAATCAGAAAAGCTTCGATTTAGGCACAAGATTAACTGACGTAAATGTGGCTTGATGGTAGATCCTGTTTTACCTCATTTCTAATTCGAGGCCCTGTTTGGAAGAGGTCCTGTGTTATCTCAATTATCTCTGGGCATGCTGCTCCATCATTGCCCTTAATCAAATTATCCACAGCACATCATGCACCAGCTAGCATTCTAGCAGAGAAAGATAGAAAAACAGCTTGAGGAATGTGGTGGTTAATGGGAGCTCATCAACTCAGTTTTGTCCTGGGGCCTCAGAGACAGGGTATACAGCCATGAGTTGAACAATTCTTTTAGACAACATATTTCTTTTAATTTGGCTCTTCGTAATGGCCTTGGGTGGATTTTCTTTCACCCGATTTGTTCCATTTATATTGAATTCTCATTAGAGTGCAGTTACAGATAACATTAACTGTATAGATGCTATTCTGTTCGGGTTAGAATTGCGTGCCGAGGCAGTTTTATTCGCATTAGACATTAATATAGCTAGTTCCAAAAAAAGACCAATATAACGTTATATATATATATATATATTATAGATATATACCAAAACGTATTATTTGTATTGCGAACGTAAAATGTCCCCTTGAATAAATACTGACGTGAATTGATCAAATAAGTCATAATTACTTCCTGAAATATATCTCACGTTCGTGTAAACATGCGCTCATTGGCTGACTTGAATAACAGCGCGTCTCCTTGCCTTTCTATTCGCTACAGCTCCTGTCAATTCAGAATTAGGTCCCGCCTCCGCTGTCAGTCATATTCCTTGTCGGTTTTTCGCTCGGTAACCAAAGCGGAATAAAACTCACTTTGTCCGGTTTCGGTAAGACTGCCCCCGACGACGATGATACTGCGGTCCTGCTTTGAGTCTTCCTGGATATGTTCGATGTTTTCGAGCCGGTGTTACGGCTCACTACGCCCGCATTTCTGGTGAAAAGTCGCAGCGGGAGCCGCAGTATACCCGTCGCCATTTTTTCTTCTCCAGTAATGTGATGAGGGCTGGAGGGTGACGCCTCTATAGGAGTCACAGGGACGCGTTATGGGCTTGACTTCTTCTTCGGTGGTTTTAAACGACAGCTTGCATCCCTTCTGTTGCATTACTGCCATGACGTTTGACCCACAGTAATAAATAGTTTATGCATCACTTGCCTTTATCACTTATATACGGCAAACATCTGCCTATGGGTTGTGGTTAACTCGTTAAAATGTATTTATTAAAAGTATTTATCATTTATTTAAATTATTTAAATTAAATGCAAACAAAAAACTAAGCATTAACAAAAGGGTACAACAAACATAATGAAAAAGTGCAGTGAAGTAACATCCAATAATCGAAGTTTATTTGAAAGGTTAAAAACTAAACAAATTCACGATAAATATAAGGTTCTGTTCAGTGCTGATATCGAGAGTAAAACATTGGAGGTTGTCCATTTATGTTCATGAATGCTAAATTTACTCAAGGTGATTTGATGACGTAAAATGATCACATCCACCCCACTATAGCCTTCAGAAACAACAACACATCTAATCCATCAATCTGTGCATTAGTCTTACTGATTAAACTCTGCATATCCATCCACAACACATGGCTGTGAGCAAAGGGACAATAAATAAATAAAAAAAATGTATTCTATATAAGTATATTTAACCAAATCAACGTATCTTCTCTGTCTGTGTTTTACGTGCAGGATTTGACTTTACTATGAGTAAGCCTTTACCACTTTATGCCAAATAGACCACAATAATGTGACTGCAGGAAATGTAACAGTAGCTCGCATAATGTAATTAGCTGGAGCTCCCACGCAAGGCTCATTATCTCAGTATTGGTATTCTGGGAACATGGGGTTTCACAACAAGTTTACATTCTCCAATTACAAACGTTCACAAGATAGATGCTGTGTACGCGAATTATACACTATTTATTTAAAAAGAGACTATCTTCAAGTCAGCAAAAATACACAATTCTGCATTTTTCCACTAGAATTATATTCCTGGTTTTTTGTTGAGAGATTTTGAAACGGCATTTAGAGAAAACACAAATGTACTGTTCCACATTCAAATTATAAAAATAATTAGGGAAGGGGTGCACTTAAGGGGTTCTTGAATTCACCATTTCTGTTTTCAAAATATACTTCTCTCGAAAATCCAATGCTCAAACCGAGCAATAAAACAGCCAGTTGTAGAGTCTATCGTTTTTATTCCAGATAAAGTATCTGTGTGGACATGAAGGCTGTTTATGTAAAACAGAAAATGTCCAATTAAACAATAAAAACAATGTAAAACTAGATACATAATGTAATACAAATATATTCCAAATACTGGTGAGGTTTTTATACATTCCACAAATCATTTGTAAGGTATTCAAATACCCAAAAATAATATTTTCGAACATTTTGACGTTTGATTGAGGCGTAGTAACGTCACTAAACCGACAAGCGCGCGAGGCTGACTGCAGCACTTCCTCGAGGCGGAGAGACGTGAGCGCGCTCCGCGGCGACGCGCACGGAGGGGAAGTGGAAAAGGCGGAAGAAAGGACGTTGAATAAACTTGCCAACTTCTAGCCGACTGGCTAGAAATACAGTTAGAGGCCATATTACAGCGGAGCTGGTGACTTATTTCTACACAGACCCAGTTCGCTAACCCACCGCCCTGTCTCCACTCAGTCACCGCTCTCCGCGCGACACACGACACGGCCACGGGACTCCAGTTTTCAAACAGACGTTGTTCAACCGACCCGAAGCCATCCACCGTTACAAAGTCACATTTAGCCGCCGTTAAAGTGCCGCGATAACCCGCCACTTGCACCGGCGCTACACACGACCGGTTGGCGGGCTGCGCGGGAGTCGGGCTGTTTCCCTCCCTGTGGGAAAAGTTGTCCGCGGTCGGTGGAGGCGCCGACGAGGCCTGCAGTCAGGAGGCTGCATGTGTGAGGAGGACCGTTGCTGGCGAGGAGTGACTCACGCAACGTTAGCGCCGACGCTTTGAACCATGTCGGCCCAGGCGCAGATGCGAGCGATGCTGGACCAGCTCATGGGGACGGGGAGAGACGGTGAGCGCGGCCAGCCTGCCGGAGTTGAGACCGGGCAGCCGGTCCGAGCAGGACGGGAGTTTAGTGTTGTTGCTACTAGCATTAGCCGGGAAGCTAACCGATATGCCAGTCGGTGTGTGGCATGCTTTGCAAACAGAGCTAGCTAACATGAGGGTAGCTAGCCGGCTAGCGACCTGTTGTGTTTGAGTCTTAGAGTGTAAATGGCAAGTTAAGTTGTTGCTAACATCCTCTACTAAATACAAAAACAACCATTACTAACATGTTCGCACTGTATTTAATCCTGGTCCGTGTGCTCTTTTATCCGTGGCTCCCTTTCTTTCCACCAGATGTTGTCATTTTATCAGACTATGAGCAGTTAACTTTTAGGATTTACTGGCAAGATGACTCGTTCATGGCAAGTCTGAACCTCCGTGATTTTTAGTACGTATCATGCCACGTTTTAGTCTGTGCGCTGGCTGACAAGTGCTCTTGTGGTTTTCTTTTTCTAAAGGAGATAGCATGCGGCAGAGAATCAAATTCACAGACGAGCGAGTCTGCAAAAGTCACCTCCTGGATTCCTGTCCTCATGATATTCTGTCTGGCACCGTGAGTATCATGTTCACACATTATCATATAGCACACAGTGCAATCAGAAAGAAGTAGGACAGCTGTTATCACTTTTTTTGGGGTCCTTTTCTGGGACATTGAACTAAAAGCGACACAATGTTCCCTGCACGTTTAGGTTGTGCACAGTGGAGGAAACATCCGATCCCCATTCAAATGTTTGACTGTTTTAGGATGGGATGGAAGGCATAAAGCCCTGATGCTGATGGAGGATAGCTACACTATAAGCCTGACGGCATCAATAGGAACCGTTTCAAATGTCGGCTGCGGTTTGGTTCACAGAATACAGACAGATTTAGCCTGTAAACTATTTTATATAACTTTTAACTCGTCCAGTTACCTTTTGTCCTCTTAAATTGAGACTGTAAATGGGGTTGGGAGGAAAAGGGCTACATTTCCAACACCATTCATCAAAATGTGAACACATTATGGGAATTATTGGAAAGACAAATGTCAAGATGAGTGATGATGCATACAAAAGCAGTACGTTGACGTCTTTTGTGTTTTCTGCAGAGGATGGATCTGGGAGAGTGCATGAAAGTCCATGACCTGGCCCTCAGAGCGGACTTTGAGATCGCCTCTAAAGAGCAGGAGTACTTCTTCGAGCTTGATGTGAGTAGTACGCACACATCCTAACACCCCATCATATACTACTCAAGTGAGACAAACTCTGGCTTCATGCGTGCGTCTCACACTTCCAAGTAAATCAAGAGTTTGGTCTAAGCACTGCTGTGAAATTGTGACTCACTGCATGAGAAGTTGGAGTTCTAATTTAAGCAGCACCAAGAAAACTCCAAATAGTCCGTTGTCTCCGAGTTTTTTAAAGGAGAAACAGATGCATGTACAGCAGATCTTTCTTGAAAAAAACGTTTTAAGATTAATTTAGAAGAATGTAAGCTTGTCTATCCAACAAAGACTAACACGTGTGTGTTTTCTCGCAGGCTGCCGAACACCTCCAGTCTTTCATCGCGGACTGCGACCGCAGGACCGAGCTGGCCAAGAAGAGACTAGCAGAGACGCAGGATGAGATCAGCGCTGAAGTGGCAGCAAAGGTGACAAACTCCCTGTCTTCTTTTATGAAAGCTGTGTTCTTCATGACGGGCAATACATTATCTCCTGGAGGAGGACATTCACACCACCTGGTTATCATGAATCTTTGCAAAGTTTTTTGAAATAAAAATGTCTCTCCTGCTGTGAAAAAGGCTGAACGTGTCCACGAGCTGAACGAGGAGATCGGGAAGCTGCTGGCCCGGGCGGAGCAGCTCGGGGGCGAAGGGAACGTAGACGAGGCCCAGGAGGTGCTGGAGATGGTGGAGAAGACTCGAAGCTTGAAGAAAGAAGCAGAGGTCAGAAAGTTGATAACGGCTTTGTTGTGACTAGTTTGTTGTTTTAGAATAAATACATATTTGTGCGAAACATTTATTTCAGACTGAAGACGCATGGTGTACTAATGACATAATACTAATAATCAGGGACTCATTAACGGCGACCAAAGGCAGGAAAACACACGACAGAAATCTGTATTTTGCAGTCGTGATTAAAAACAAGATAAATCTTTGGTTTGTTTGGTCTGTACTTTAATTCCAGCTCCACGGTCTCATAACCTTTTGCCGTTGCAGGATGTGTACAGAAACTCCATGCCAGCTTCCAGCTTTCAGCAACAGAAACTCCGAGTGTGCGAGGTGTGCTCTGCCTACTTGGGTCTTCACGACAATGATCGTCGTCTCGCCGACCACTTTGGGGGCAAATTGCACATCGGGTTCATCGAAATCCGCGAGAAGCTTGAAAAGCTGAGGGTGAGCACTGCAACAGAATAACTTTTAATTTCCCCGGGAAATCTTTAATTGTGTTTCCATTTGATGTGCTATAAACCGAGTGCCGTTTTTCAGTTCTGTTCTATATATTTTTTTTCCCCACAGAAAGCAGTTATAGAAAAACAAGAAAGAATGCGATCCAGGCGGCGAGAGGAACGCGAAAAAGATGACGAAAGGGAGCGACAGTGGGAGGTGGAGCGGGAAAGCGAGAGAGAGCGGGAAAGGGAGCGGGAGCGAGAAAAAGAGAGGGAGCGTGAGTCCGAGAGAGAACGGGAAAGAGAGCGTGAATGGGAGAGAGAACGCGAGGGAGCGAGAGAGCGGAGGAGGTAAGGAACGGTCTGAGTTGCGTTGTTGCTGCGTACAAAAGGAAAAGACTCTGGTTCCCTCTAAACTGAACTGTGTTCCTGTCTTAGGTCCAGATCTAGAAGTGGAGAACGATACAGGTATGTCTGCTTTCAACCGACTCGCTTTGGGCCTCTTCAGAGTAACATTTGACTTCACAAAATGTAAATATATGTATATAATTGGAAAAGAGTACCAACAACGATGAATTGATTGTCAACTATTACATTTATTGGCAGCGGTTTTGATAATCAGTTTGGATAAAGTTCTTGGATTCAAGCGTCAATGTGAATATTTTCGGATTTCTGTACTCTACCATGACAGTAAACTGAAATATATTGATATTGTTGATATTTGAGTTGCGTATAAAGCATTCATCAGAGAATCTTTAGCTTATAGCAGTGCAGCTAGCTTTTTTTCTTCTTTTACTTAAATCTCTTTCTCCTGAAAACAATTTTTCTAGGGCCGGAGGCACCTCGGCTTCGTCCTCCCATCGCTCAAGACGCCACCACTCCTCTCGTTCCAGAGAAGAGGGTGGCGACCGGGATCGGGAGAGAGAGAGGAAGCATCGACACAAGGAGCATCATCGCTCAAGCTCTCACTCCCACAGGCCCAAGAGGAAGAGGTGCAGCGTTTATCCTTCGGCCCCGTTAGAAACTGTGATGGACATTTCACCACAATTCTCAGCCATTTACTAGAGTAAAATAATTAAATGATCATGACAATATTCCACGGACTAATCAATGGTCCAAATGATTGTAATTCTGCTGTAAATACTTTTTTTTGTATTGATCTGATCACTGATTTTAACATCACTACTGTTTTGCTTTAATGCAACAGCCACTGACTTAACATCCAAGAATTAAAAATCTAGTTTTACAGTGTTTTTAAAACACTGTTTGTACTGGGAATAGATCTAGTTCTCTCGCGATGAAGTTTAACTTTCACCCCGCTAGTCTGACTTGCTCCCAGATATGGACAACTATCTTCCATATAAGAGATACCAAGTCCTCGATGCTGCACGTTTCATGATGACAATGATGCTGATGAGTTTCTCTCCCTCCCAGGTCTTCCAGAGAAAGATCGTCTCACACCCGTGACGGAGAGCCCTCGCCGTCCCAGGAGATGTCCAGACCGGGCGCAGCAGGAGAGGGCTGGCGTGAGGACAGGCCGGAGTACGCCGACTGGGAGGGCGGGGAGAAGCCCCCCCCAGCGGACACGGCCTCGGCACCAGCCACGGCCAGGCCCAGGGAACGGGAGAGATCCCTGTCGTACGAGCGGGACCGGCGCTCCAGCTCCGAGGAGCGAGAGTCCGGGGAGATATGAACAGGAGTGGACACCTCCGAAGTCTTCGTTTTGGATACATTACTTACTAAAAGGAGCATGGGGAGACGAGTGTGTGTGCGCGTGTGTGTGTTGGTGCGAATGTGTGTGCGCGTGTTCATGGTAAGAGCGGGACGTACATCAGCGGGGGTGGACGGTGGAACCTTAACATGGGTATGAGGGAACAACTTCTGTGGTGGCGGTGAAGGAAAACATGCAAAACCAACTTTTATAAGTCTGAATTGTGGAAGCAGTATAGTCTTTTTTTTCTTTTTTCTTTTTTTTTTTTTTATGCCATCTTGTCGATTCTATGTACAGTTATTCTGACCATGACGGGTGAGCGATGAGACGGCAGCCCTACGTTGAGTCTCTTTAGTTTTTTTTAATCATTAGTTGGAACCTTTAATGTTGACACTGTTTTCCTGTTCCGTATGAAATTCGTCGGTCTCGGTGGCTGTGGATTCATTCACACGGGTTGGACTCATTAAATGTGGCGTCCCTGGCAGTAGTGTCTGTGAATGACCGAAGGCACTTCTGATGTTTGTCTTTGATTTGCTGCCTTCAAGCCATAACGATCTCATTTGGGAAATCCGATACGCATCCCAGAGCCTGCCTTTAAATTCCGGCTGCAGTGATGAGCTCGTTTTACTTAATAAATCTCACCTGTCCCCCTCCCCTCCCCTGAAAGAAGTCATCCAAATAGTTCCACTCAGTTCCTGACATGTGAATGCATATAGATGCATATTTACTTACCAACACTGAAAGACCCAGGGACTCCTGTTTGCTGTGACACAACCTGGATGTACTGGGGGAATCTACTTTGCTGTGCCACCATTACGTGAATAAAATGTTCTGCTTCTATTCAAATACAATGTGTTTATACAAATTTCTCTTCGGCTTCACTGCCCGTTTGTGTAAAAGAGTTTGGACAAATTAAGCATTTTTGTAGTATTTGTGGTATAACTTTAGTGTTGTGGTTGGTGCCAGTGTGACAGTTTTCTCCCTCTTATCTCTTTTTTTTAAATTTAATTTGAGCTTTTTGGTCCTTTCATTTATCACTAGTATAAAAATAGATATAAATGTAAAATAGTTTTTGGCAATAAAAATCGCCCTGATGAGACCAGAAAATCATCTCATTGTAGGATCATGGCTCGGGATGAATAGTGCATGGTACAAATACTGTTTACTGCATGCAAAACAAAGTTTAAAAACGATTAATCATTATGCATATCACTATTATAGGGTTATAATTAATGATATGCTATTGTTATGTTATGCTATGATATGTGTAAGCATCACTGATGTAGTAGCTTGTAAAGGTGGGGCTATCTACTTTATGTACTGCCGGGTGTCTTAATTCATTAAAAATACATTATAATGCATTAATTTAGCATTAATGCTAGTTAACAAAAATAGTGAATTAAAGAAATACAATATTTGCCTCAAAAGGTGTGGAGACTTAAGTACATAATATGTAAAATATACACAAGTACCTCAAAATTGTATTTATAAAGTACAGTAATCCCTGAATTACTAGTTCAGCATTTGGCTCAAAGTACAATCTGTACTCGAGACGTTGGACTGCGAAACACCCAGCGGCCTGTAGGTGGCAGAAAAGAGCTGCGCTTGTTGCGGGGAAAACGTCACTACGTCGACTGCCGATGGAGGGAAAACGTAATGACGTCAGACGCACATTCAGAAAAGAAGCGCGAGGCGACATGAGAAACGACCAGAGAGCTAGCTTAATTTATTGGTCTCGTTAGCTAAACGTATGAAACGGGAGCCGTTTGTTTCAGGATGTCGCTGCTGAAGCCGTTCAGCAAGCTGCCCGCTTTGAACTCGGCGAACATCTTGGTGAGTTTGTGGGTCGTTGAGACCAACGGCAGTGGTCCGACGTGACGTAACGGCTGCTCGCGAGGAGCTAAGAGGAGAGGGGCTGTTTTAAAGGGAGCGGACGCACCATCAACCACAGAGACCGCGGTCTGGTCCGGGATGCTCCACCTGAGCGATCCCGTGGTCTGCGTCTTTATACTTCTAATACCCCACTAATGTCACGTTGTCTGCGTCTTTATACTTCTAATACCCCACTAATGTAACGTTGTCTGCGTCTTTATACTTCTAATACCCCACTAAAGTCACGTGACCTGTCAGAATCACAACCATTTATTTGCCAGGTATATTTCACATACGAGGCATTTGTCTTGGCAGGTGGTGCATAAATTAGACAAACAACAATCAACACAGTGCAAGAAATACATATATCTGGTGGCAGATATTGTACAGTTTTACTCCACTAACGTTACATTCCTTTGATGCTTTAGCTGTTACTGCATTTATAACTTAATAAATTAGCTCTGCAGTATATTAAATAATACCCATCACACCACACTGAAGTGATTACCATGTATCAATAATTATATTTCAGTAATATATTATTCAGAAATTGGTCAGGCTCTTCCCATTGTACTTTTACGTATCTTTTTATACTAATACTTTTGTACTTTTATTTAATGTAGTACTTTAACGTAATAGGGTTTTAACATAGTATTGCTACTTTTACTTCATTAGAATTTTTTTTAAATGAAGAAAAAGATTTTGCCTACATACAACTACACTATTTTTATGAAATAATGGATAGTTTTACTATTCATTACATTTCATTTTAAAATAAGTGAAATTCAACCGCGAGTACAAACTCAGAACAACAAGAATCAAGAAAGTACAGTTTCTTCAACAAAGTTAAACCATAAAGTGCTATTAGTAAGTGCCATTTAAGTGCTACTAATGTGCTACTACTGTGCTACCTTCCCTATTCAAGGTGTAGTCGAAAAATAAGTGTTTTTAGTGTGCAGCGTAGAGACTTTCTGCTGTCCTGATGTCAATGGGGAGCTCATGCCACCATTGAGGAGCCAGGACAGCAAACAGTCGTGACTTTGTTGAGTGTTTATTCAGGATTAATAAAGAATTTAAATTAAATAACGTACATAAGCCATGTTTTTAGACTGCCTCTTCAGAAGTATTTTTGATACTCTTTATTTCTTATGGCTGTGTGTGTTATAGTGCAGGGTTCTCAGGCAGTTATGTGCTGACTTGGAGTGTTTTTCCTCCAGCTGGTGGAGAGCAAGGAGCAGTTTCAGCAGAGTTTGGCTGACGCTCTGGTGCAGGAGACGGCCTTCACTGTCAATGTGTGAGTACTGATGCGCCCGTTTAAACTGCAGTGGTCAGCGGTTACGCTAGAGGACATGGTCATTAAGCACACAACTGGAAACGCCACCTGCTATTCTCTGGAGCGAGTACCAATACCTGAATAGTGTCATTTCATCAGTGCATAGCATTCCCCCCCAATACAACCCGCTTGATTTATTGCTAGCCTCTTGCACCATTGATCCCATGTGACCACAGAACTGCCTCCTCTTTGCTACATATCACACTCTGCCTTTATTGTTCCCGTCCATCAGGAGACTGGCCAAGAGTCTGCCTCTGCCCATGGAGAACGAGGAGAGCCGTCCGAGGATAGACCTTGTGGCGTTCATCATCGACCTGACGTCCGAGCTCAGGTATCTTTCAGACCCTTAATCAATATTTTAAATCTCCACACCGGCACACATGGGTCAAATATCTACTTTTATGTTGTCCGTAAACAAATTGAGTCTCTCAGTTCCAGCTGTTTCTTTCTCTTAAACCAAATATAAGTGTCGCACTTACCACATCTGTTATTTAATATAGAGATATCTTTACTCTCAAGCAATGCATCCACTTCTTTGATAACTCTAAATATAAAAATACGGTTCTTTATGGAATTCTGAGCATATTTAGTGCCCACACACATACACACACATACACACACAGCTATATTAATGCTCTGAGTATTGTATAGAGAACTTTTAAAATATACTATGTAATAGTTTATCGTGTGACCTTTTATCATTTTGTTTTTTTCCACAGTTTCCAGTCGGCAGAAGCTTCCCTGAAATGTTTGGACCCTGGCTATTTCCTTGGAAAAGTCTGCTTCATGGTCACTAATGGTATGGCGACTTATTTGTTTGCCCTCCTCTCAGCTTCTTGAAGGAGTAAAAGAGGTGAAATGGATTTGTGTTGTTGTAATATGCCCCATCCTTCCCAGTGTTGTTAAAATTACCCCGTCTGTCTCCTATAGCTCGTAACGCTGCGGTGCCCGTGGAGCGCCTGGACGCCATCAGAAGGCTAGCTGCATCGCTGCACTGCCCCCTGCTGTTTGCGGAGGATCAGGTTGGTACCATTGAAGGTAGTTTAGACCCAACACATCATTTCAGAGACCAATCTGTGTGTAGCATGAAGGACATTAATGGCCCGTACATTTGCTCAAGAAAAAGAGGCTGTGAACAGTAATGTTAGGGATAGGGCTGCAAACTAAAGATTATTTTCATTGTCAATTAATCTGCACATTATATTCTCCATTAAGCCTTCCAGGGTTCTTACGGTCATGGAAAACCTGGAAAAGTCATGGAATTTAAAAATAGTTTTTTCCAGGCCTTGAAAAATCCCCAAGGTTTTGGAAAAGTCATGTAAATGTGTTATATTCATGTGTTCATGTCGTTCATTTATGCTGAGTTTGAAATAATTAATATGCTTTTAAAAGAAAGACGCTCAAAATATAAGCAGGCATACATACAGGCATCTATATACATTCTTATAATCAAACTATTGTCTCATTCATTTGTGTCATTTAAGGTTTACTGTATGCTTTGGAATTCTCATTGTTAATTTAAATACTACATTTTCTCACTTTCATGTTTACACAGAGATTTCACAACGTTTTGATCATGGTAATGTGGTTTAAGTCATGGAGATCCATTAGCCAAAATGTGTATGAACCCTGCCTTTTGTCTAGAAAGTCAGAAAATGGTGAAACATTTTAGAGTATCTTGTTTTGTCCGAGCACCAGTCTAAAACCCAGTGATATTTAGTTTACCGTCCTACACAAGAACCAAAAGAGGAAGACACTGCAGCACATTTGGGAGGATTACATTGAGCCTCCTGCAGGAACCCATTTGTACATAAATAAATAGCTGTGTATTCTGCAGTCGATAACGCGTCTTTGTTTCTTTATAACGTGACGTTCTCCCCTCCAGACACCAGACGGTGTGGGCAACGCTACAGAGAGGCTGCTGACCATCCTGAAGGTTTCAGCCGGCCTTGTTCCCATGGCTACCGCTCTCTACCTGTCCAACCTGACTCGCAGCACCGTGCCCCCGGATATCGACCAGCCGAGCTTCGATTAGCCCCCAGCCCGGCTGTTTTCTCTGGAAGTGTGTGTGTGTGTGTGTGTGTGTGTGTGTGTGTGTGTGTGTGTGTGTGTGTGTGTGTGTGTGTGTGTGTGTGTGTGTGTGTGTGTGTGTGTGTGTGTGTGTGTGTGTGTATTTATAGTCGTGGACTCTTCCAAACTGTTAGCACATTTCTGTATTTCCTTCTCGTCAGTTCACATTACATGCTTGTGCCTTTTTGGATTTTAAGCTGCAGTTTGTTTCCCCCCCTGAAAGTGCACATCAGCAGAACTGGTGGCAGAGAGGAGCTTATAAACCACATGTGGAGTCTGGATTTTATACAATATCTTTAACGTGCTAAAACTGGAGACCAAGTGTATCGCAACTCACCGTAACGAGGTGCGCGAACATGTCTGTCTTCCGGCTCTGAAAAACACAGAAGACATTGTTTTCCACGGTAGGAAAACGGGTCCTAGTGGGGTGACCACAGGTGTGACTGATTAACAATTAATTATGGAGCCATTCCTGTGAGCCAGACCAGCCTTAATGCAACAAGGGCCCTAATTAGTGTTATTGATTACACCTGTGTTCACCCTACTGTATGACATGCCCACATGGCTGCAGAGCCCTGTTAATGTAATTAAAGACAGCTGTGCTTTTCCTGCAGCAAACCATCACAAAGCAAAGCCCTGTTTTGGTTTTAGCCTCCAGCGACTTTAAATGTCCATTCTTTTTCTTTTATGAATAGTCCATCAGTTAACGATTTTGCACACTCATGGAACACACCCACGCAGATGATATGAATAGTTTTGGGCTTATTTAGCTTGCTGGACTGTGCGTGTTTACACTAACCTTCGTCTAATCAGCCGGATACATTTCTTTAAATAGATTATATATACTGTGCAGCAGCAGCAAACATCAAACTGCTCGTTGTGTATCGAGGCCAATAAGAAGCTGATGATGCACAGCTTCATTCCAAGCCGCCCCATTATTTCCATATTGCACAGTGTATTTAATTATAATACAGCACAATATGCTGTTTTTGTGTATAATGTGTCGAGGGATGTTTTTGACAGCTTTGTGTCAACACAGTGAAATTACAGAATAAATGCTCCTGCTTGTCACACATTGGGCCTGAGTCTTCTGTCCCGTTGAATGTAATGTGTGACCTCTGTTAGATCTACAGTTGGGTCAGGAGGAGGAGGAGGAGGAGGAAGAGGAGGAGGAGGAGGAGGAGGGAGCGGTGCCGGTGTGTCCTTCAGAGTGTGACCAGAGGCTCTGTGCCGGCTGTCACGTCTGCATGCATGCACTGACGCACACACACACACACACTATTAATAGTTAGGTTATCATCATGGCAATTATCCATCATTCAAACAAGCCGTGTTCAGGCATTAAGTCAGAAGGAAGGGTAACGAGGTCAGTGGGATGTGAATGTCAGCGATAACACCGATGCATCCCACCGTCTTTTAGCGCGTTGAAGTCGACATGAATATTCATTATTGAGCCTAAAGAAAAGCGGTGCTTCTGAGCTAAACGCTGACACGCTCACAGTAATCACACCGAATGCGTGTAGATGGGGTCACGAGTTAATAGTCTGTTTGTTTCATCCGTCTTTTTTAAACATTCAACTAACTGACAGACTAAGTATAGATCTTGTTTTCATATTAGATTATCACCAAAAAGATGGTGAGGTGCAATGAAGCAGAGGTGTGTGTGTGTGTGTGTGTGTGTGTGTGTGTGTGTGTGTGTGCACGTGCGTGCACGAGGGACTCTGGTGACGTTGCTGTGTAATGCGTTCAAGTGTTTTTCTGCGTGTGTGTGTGTGCAGAACGCTTTACTAAGACATTCAGACTCGACCTGATTCCCTTCCGTCAGAAGCTGGATTGTCTTTGTGCAATGTTTTGACAAAGACATCCGTCCCCTCATACAGGTTATATAATATATATATATATATATTATTTTCCGAATTAGCAGTAATTCATTCTAACAGGAACGGTTTAAAGCTCTATTGCCCCGAGCGTCAAGGACACAGGAGGTGACAAGTATCAGACTCTTTGTGTGTGTGTGTGTGTGCGTGTGCGCGCATGTGTGCGCGTGTGTTTTATATTCGCAAAAGTATTAAAAACTTGGAAATGTGACAACAATTTAATGAGCAGAGTGGAGCCATTGCTTTTATTTAGATTGTATTGGTATTATTTGACAAAGGGTTTATACAGGTTGTTGTTAGTCAAGAAGAGAACAATCTCATTTAATTAAAATAAAAACGTGGTTATCATGAAAGGTACTCCATCTTTCCTATGATCCTTAACTCTAGTAATACATGAGTCATTCTTGGTGGTGCTGTGATTATATATTTCCATTGCCTTTTAGTGAATGTTTGTCAAACCTTGTCTGTCATGTGACCCTGTCATGTGACTCTGTCATGTGACCCTGCTCTGACTCAGTGTGACTCTCAGCCGGTGAAGCCCAGCTGTTTGTAGTCGGCCTCCATGTCGGCGATGACGACGTCCATCACGTTCCTCAGGGCTCGCTGCCCGGCGGCGTCCAGCCCGGCCTTCTCTCCCATGACCTTACCGATGACCTCTGCTATCAGCTGAGGAGGAAAATCACACGAGCTGCTTGACTGCGAAGACAAAATGTGGGATACTAAAACCACGAGACGTTCCCCTGCGGGTGCGTGGGCCTCACCCTGAAGTTGTGGAGGGGGATCTTGTGCTGCGTGGCGTGGCTGCGGGCCAGCGGCTTGAGGATGGCGGCGTGGCTTCCTCTGGCCTGCAGCAGCTCGCCCAGCTTCCTCAGCACCGTGGAGCCGTGGGCGGAAACCCCCGCGTCAGCAGCCAAGTCACCCTGGGCGACGCCGGAGAACTTGGGGAACAGCTTCTGGGTGTCAGGGTGCTCTGTGAATAAACTGTGTACACATACGCACACACACACACACACACACACACACACATGCACGCACATACGCACACACACACACACACATGCACGCACACACCACACACACGCACCATACACACACCACACATACACGCACACATACACCACACGCACACACATACACACACACACACACACACACATACCCACACACACACACCAGGGGTTGCAGATAAAACTGTCACGTCCTCACACTGGGAAATAAAACTCACAAACCTAAAAATATGACTGAACAGATGAAATAGCATAAGATAATAGATAGACAATAGAATAAAAGCATCCTGAGTGTTATTCCCCCGCGGCCCACCGGCCCGAGAGGGAAGAGGAGTCGGAGCCACTGACCGGGTCAGAACCAGACCCCCGTAGGCGGCGTAGTCCGCCTCCACTGGACCCCAACACTTCAGCACCAGGTCAAAGTCAGACATGATCTGAGGAGATGGAGGAACGGACATAAAGAAAACACTGATTTGAAGAATAAAATCAGATTCCGTCACGGGACACGAAGGAACAATTAGAGAACGAACTAAAAGCCTTCATCACGTCTCCTTTCTGGTCCTGATGCTCTGAGAGCTGAGACATGGTCATAAAGAGCATGTAAACTGAACACATCTTCTCTTTCACACAATTATTTTTTGTATTTTGTTGTTGTTGACATAATCAGATGACCTTGGAATTTAAAACTGATTTATTTCTCTATGTACAAAACAATCTCCATCAGGACATTTTGATGCTTCCATGTATGATGAGCCACCAAATTATAACCAAATTCAATTTGAACCTATTTTTGTGTTTTCCCAGAAACTCTTAGCACTTTTTATTCCTGTCCGTATGGCCTAAATCAACACATGTATATCAATACATGTGAATTATTATTATTAACATTAATAAATACATAAAAAAGACAGTACCTACCTGCAGAGTAGTAAAATATCCTGTGTGATTAAACCAAATTCTTCTTGGCCTGACTTCTCCTCCAAGCTGACCTTTTATACTCCCTCCCTCCCTCCCTCCTGTCACCAAATGAATCCAGAGCTGTCAATCATCTGACTCATGCGTGTCTCACCACACCTCTACGTTAACAACACTTCCAAACTTAATCTGGAAACTTGATTCCACGTTTGTGTTCAGATTGTAGACAGCCAGGTCGCCGGTTTAGGTAAAGCAGTTACATTTAGGAGAAGCTTATACAGATTTCTTCATTTAAATGTTTTTTTTTCTCAAAGGGTGAGCCGTTTATCTGATGGATGTATTCATGTTCTGTCTGCCATGTTGCATTAAAGTGATTTTAGGACGCATCAGACCCAGCATGAAGTGTAGACTGTGCTATAGATAAAACTATTGCCCTACAATGAACCCTGAATGGATGGATGAGTGTTGAGAGACGGTGTGGAGCCAATAGATATAGACTCTAAATGTGGTATTGAGCACTTTCATTTGAAACCCTTAGCACATACATTTGACCTACCGTTGGTAACTTTAATAAAAAATACATTATTACATGTGTATCCAGAGGAGTATATGAGATTTTATTTTTTTATCTGTGAAAATATTCCTTTTAGTGGCCATAATGGCCTGAAGAAAAACAACCAATCAGGAGTCTCCAGCTGTCAATCACTGCTCATGAACTCTGATCAAACTTGGCAGCGCTGATCAAATATGAATCCAGATGTTGTTGTTGTTGTTAGAGCACTGCTTGTGTCTCACCTCAAACATATGTTAGTGTTTTAGTGTTGGTTTAAAGAGTACTGGGTGGTTTAGGGCCTGAATGCATGTCTGAATTGCTGCAATGTTATGACCCATAAATCAAGACGAAATACTTTTAACTTCCCTTTTCCCTGCTGTCACTTTTATTTGACCATATTAACTCTTCATTCAGTTTTGTCTTTTATTTTTACTCTAATCTTTTAAAGTCCTACTGTTTATCTTTATAATTCAAGGCATCTTGAAAAAAAAGTTTAAGTTCCCTGCAGTCTTTCTGTTTTTAATCTAATACATAATCTAATAAATAAAATGTAATGTTGGTTCTACATATTCTCTCCTCGTCTTTAGGAGCAGTATTTTCACAGGACACGTGCAGGAAAGTTGGTGAACTTTGAACACCGGTGGCAGTAAAAGTCACGGTCAAAATAAAATGCCAGGTAATCTTGTGAAAGATAAGCCCCTCCTCTTCTCAAAGATGATTGGTCCAGACAATAACACCACGTGGCCTATTATCCAATAGCATCTTTAGCTGGCGTCACGTGGGCTTTCAACACCCGGAAAAACACACTGAGCTTTGAACGTGTTTCAGTTCCAGGTTTAAAGATATTTCCCCACTCGTAGAGGGTTTTATTAGTATCGGTTGTTCAGCAGAGACATGTTGCAGGCTTTGAAGGGCGTCAGACACCTGCATGCCGGTGTGAAACAAACCGGTAACGTGTGTGTGTGTGTGTGTGTGTGTGTGTGTGTGTGTGTGTGTGTGTGTGTGTGTGTGTGTGTGTGTGTGTGTGGACACTGTAGGAGTGTTTCTTTTAGCTGACAGTCGCTGTCAAAAGTAGTGGAAATGTTTCACATAGTTTCATAAGTGTGTGTGCGCGTGCACTTGTGTAAACAAGGTTATTTTAATGTCATAAAGCAAAACTAACTTCTGTGTGGAGGATGAGTCTGACAGCCAGAGGAAAGAAGCTGCTCAGGAGTTTAATGTCCTTTGGGCTCTTTGCAGGCATCTTGTGTCACCAATTTTCTGATTTATTTATTAATGCTCTTTATTGAACACAGTAATAAGACGGCCGATGGGAAGAGATGGATAAAAGGGCTTTTCTCATCGTGATGATCTTATACAGCATAAGGCAGTGAAACTGGGTTGGACATGAATGTAGGTAGTAGGCTACTTTGTCAGATTCACTAAAAAGAAGAAGCACTACTAATGATTGAATATTGAATATTTTTTCGTTTTTGGACTGTCAGTCGAACATAAAATGAGGAAACAGCTGTTCACAAGCATGACCTGTGTGTTTTCGGTCCAGTTTCAGAGCTCTCTATCCCGGTCCCATGGGGACACATCAGAGGGAAAGTCTGGGGTCCTGATCACGGCCGTCCCGTGCTGTGCCTGCACGGCTGGGCGGACAACTGTGGCTCGTTCAACACGCTCATTCCTCTCCTGCCCAAAGGTGATTGCTTTTCATGTAAAACTTACTTGCATAAAAAACAAAAAAAGATATCTATTTAAACTCACATCCCGTTATTTCCGTTTTGTGTGAGGGGTCCGCCTTCATTTATAATAAATGGCAAGCTGTGATTGCAGCTGTAGAAACACAGCTGCATGAGATGAATCAGTTATCACTTGATAACATGTTTAGTTTATCCTTAGTTTAACACAGGTACATGTTTGCTTAGAGAGACAGTAACTCGGTGACACTCGGCTCTCCTCCCGTCAGAGTGCAGGTACGTGGCGGTGGATCTTTCGGGCCACGGCAGGTCGTCTCATCGCCACCCCGGAGTCTTCTACTCTTTTCCTGCGTACGTGATGGACATACGCCGAGTCGTCGACGGTGAGTGACTTCAAGAAGTTGTGGAACACGGTCACCCACAGACTCAAAGCCCTGGGGCCGGCTGCTATCATCTGATATCTGATCAGTCGAAGACTTTTGTTTCCATTTTTATTTATTATTTAGATGACACAACATGATGATAACCAGCTTTCGCTCTGTGGAAGGATTACTATCGTGCTCTCCTGTGACACAGCAGCTCTAGTGCCTCTGTGTTGCAGTTGAACCACAGCAGCGCCGTTGTCTCTCAGCTAGAAACAGCCTCAGTATTCTGTGATGATACTGAACCTGGTTGATGATCTGTGAAATGACTCCCACAGCTCTGCAGTGGAGGCACTTCTCCATCATCGGCCACAGTATGGGTGAGTGCAGCTTAACGGCAACTGGAGCGTTTCAAATGTTAATCATCTCATATTGACGGTATAAACACTTTTTCCTTTTACATGTTTGTTATTTTAGGTGGTAACATTGCTGGAATGGTAAGCGATCGTGTCTATTCTCACACTCCACACATATACTGACTCTGGAGAGAGTATTTGGCTGTTCCGCGTGGTGTTTAGTCTCCATTGTGTTTCCTCTCAGTTCAGTGCTCTGTATCCTGAGATGGTGGATGCTGTGGTACTGCTGGACTCTTATGGATTCTTACCTACAGAGCGGGTACTTGCAGTTTCTAGACTTTGTTTTCTACGAGGCAGTAATTCGTTGCTTAGTTAACAGTGAGGGGAAATACATCGTAATATCATATTTAGTTATTTCCACCAGGTTTCAGAACAGTCCTCCCACATGCTGAGAATCCATTGTTACAGTCTTTTACTATAGAAGTATGTTTTTATTTCAAAATCGGACCATGGAAGATGGCTTTTTAGAAGCTGAAGCCGAGCACGGACCGATTTAATAGAAGTAGATTGTTTTGAGGACTGTAAAATACTTCATCAAGATGTCTAATGAACTCTAGATTGTGAGTAAATGGAGAATAATATAGAGGTTATTTGACATTTTAAAAGGCATCGCATTTAAAATAAATTCAAATGAAATTCATAATAAAAGCTTTTATTCACTATTGTCATTAAATCTGACACAGTTTTGTCCTCTGGGTCGATGCTCAGCATTCACATGATGTTATTGCTTTACTCTATAATAATCCTCTGTGAAGAGCTGTGCTGTACAATCCCTCATCATTGATGTTTGTTTAATTTTGTTGCAGAAAGAAATGGTAAAGGTGATGAGGCAGGGGATGGATCAGATGTGCCAGTTTGACAAACAGACGGAGGAGACGAAGAGAAGAGTTTACACTTATGAGAACGCAGTAGAGAGGTGTTGCAGCTTTCCGCTTCGCCTCTTTTGACTACCGAACATCAAGTGTTTTTTCATAAAACCTTTCATTTTTCTTCCAGGCTGTCGGCTGCCAACCCGACTCTGTCTGAGCGGTCTGTGCACATCCTTTTAGAGCGAGGTCTAGTTCAGGTGGAAGGAGGTAATCCCTCACACTCCTCCTCTGGGCTTTTGTGTTGGTTAGAACAAACCTGGCTCACTTTGAATAAGTTTGTGTTCCCATGCTGGTAATACAATGTATTTATTATCTCTTGCAGGTATGGCGTTTACCCGAGACTTCCGCATTAATCTGGTGGGTTTTTGCAGAACTGCATTTTATCTCTCCTACGGGTGTTGTATGCAGCCCTTTAAAAAAGCAGCATCGTGCATTGTATGGTTTTGTCCTTTTTTTGTTTTCAGAAAAATATCGTCCGCATCAGTTTGGAGCAGAGTCTGGAGATGATGTCCGAGATAAAAGCCCCTGTTCTAGCTGTTCTGTAAGTAATTCCCCCTCCCAAGATTCTTCTTCACATGTACTAATCTCAGTGTAAATACACATCTTCTTCCTCTCTTTCTTCTGCGTCTCTCCAGAGCCGAGGACGGCTTTGACAAATTGATGACAGGAGTGAACAAGGAATTCGCTTCAACAATTGTCCAGGCCTACAGGGACAGAAAAGTGAGTGTTTTTACAGCGCGTTTGTGTAAAGTGAGGTACGCTTGCTTGCATCTTCGGGTTTATTCTTAGCCGTTAAGCCGTTTGAGCTCAATGTCTCAGAGGCAGCAAAAATCTTTAGCTGGGAACCTCAATGCTGACCTACATACTGGGGCTTGATCAACAGAACACAACTCAACTTCTCTCTGCAAGTGATGGGAACACTTTCAGCTGCTGTGCAACAAAAGAGAAGCTTGGTATATGTCTGAATAATAACAATAATGTTTTTTTTAAGCAAGCTGTAATCGTTATTTCTATTATAAAAACATATCCAATGACATTGTGAAAGGGGTCTCTCATAGTGAGTCTTTCAGCTCATTGTTTAGCTGGTGCAACTGTTCTGGTTCACGCTCTTGGTGTCGCTGCCAGCAGTTGTTTTCAGTGGAAAAGCCCTTTTAAAAGTCCATATAGGGGAGCATTTGGCAGCTACAGAGATATTTCCCTCAGGAGTTGGTGCAGACCAAAAAACTGCAGTAAAAGACAGAGAGAGTTGGACTAGGATGCATCACGTGACCAGGAACACGACTCCAAATGACTGCTAATGTTGCTCCGTAACTTAAAAGTTGAATATGTCAACGTTGTGTTCACAACTTGTTTCTGCTGCCCCCAGGTGGCCAGAAAAAGACCACAACAGTTATTGCAGGTTACAATGTGACACTCGAATCTCTTTCCACTCGTCTGATATCCCCTCTCTCTCTTCCAGCACGCGGTGGTGACGGTACTGGGCGATCACCACGTCCACCTGAATCAGCCGGAGGTCGTCGCTCCTCTTGTGTCGGACTTCCTGCAGACCAAAGTGTTGACGCAGCCATTCAGACCAGACGAACAGACCTCCAAGATATAGGGAACGCACAAGTGTCACGTTACACTGCTGATTCAAACCACTTTTTAATATGTTTGTATTCATACTGTGCTATAAACACTCACCTTGCTGCTTTTAACCTGGAACACTAAATTATTTAATGTATTTTAATAAACATTACCGGAGAGCTGACAGTTGAAAACATCTTTGCATGGTACAGTACGGGATATGATCTTCTTAACGTGTTGGACTCTTAACGGACTCTTAAAGGAAAAAGGATCAAGATCAATGCAGCAGAACCAGAGTTGTCTTTTATGTTTCGAGCATTCTTCTTCCTTGTCAAAACTGGGCGCCTACAATACCCACAACTAATAATAATAATAACGAATATTAGAGACGACACTGGAGGGATTCAGTCGGTTGGAGGCGTCATGTCATTAACTAAAGTGCTGGGTGCATTTAAAGGTGCAGTGCGTAGGATTTGGCCTCATCTAGCGGTGAGGTTGCAGATCGCAACCAACTGAAGCGTAAATGTCTCAATCTAGAGCCGGTGTTCGGTTTGTCCGTTCTGATTTCTGACAACAGACGTTTAGTTGCTCTTCAAGAAGAGAACGTGAAAGCGCTTCAATAAAAATAGATCTGAGGACCACTTACTAGAATTCTTCTGCCATAATATTGTTATGACGGTGTAGGAAGTGGAACTAATGAGACATGTTGCGTCCTTTCAAGCATGTAGATGAAGTCTGGTGAAATGCAACTTTAAATTATGGCCTCAGTAATAAACAGAACTGTAATTGTCAACAAAGATTGTGCAGTGTTGTCTTTGTAAAGATGGACACTATGAGCTGTCGTACTGGACCGTACAGGTGATAAAGTCCTGAGTTCTTCTGCCTGCTGGACTCTTCCTGCGGCCCTGCAGAGCAGACTGTGAGTTTCACCTTGTGGCTTCTGCCTTTTGAGGCAGTGTTTGAAATGGACTGTGGCGGGCCAGGTGTCTTAGAAGTCTGCTGCCTGCTGTTAATATTTTAGCAGTTGCACAGTTCCTCTGAAGTGTGTGCGCTCCTTCGTGTTTAATCTCAAAAGTTGGTGAGCTGTGGCGCGGAGGAGGAGTCTGGACTCCACAAGTACTTGTCTTCAGTAATGCAGCTGTGAAACTATGTAGAAGATGGCTTTTATTTTGAAGGACTATCTGTTGGTAATCCATGAAACTGCAATGTTTGGCAATATAAAAAATAACCGCACATTTTAATGTGTTTTCTTTTTTTCTTTAAGCAAACTATATGATATGACGGGGATGAAACAATCATAAATGCTGGTGTATGCATTCAATAGGGACAAACTGCTTCTGCATAACAGGCACCTTGACCTTTGACCCCCTGATTATAGATCCGCTGCGTAGGGCCAGAACACCATGCTGGATTGCGACATACTCCATCTTTTTCTGCCATATAAATAGTGTGGGTATTGGATCGTCCATGGTTTGGGACTACATCATGAAATAAAAGAATGTTAATGCCCTCCAATCAGCGTGAGGTGGAAGGAACAGGCCACTGGTGTAAATATTTACCCATAAATGTTATTGTTGCAGTTTTCTTTTCCCCTCAAACGTCTAAATGTTCGTATTTGATGCAGTTGTTGAAGGGCTGCGGACGATTATGGAAATCAGATCAAATACATAATTGGAGCACAGAATACGATTATAGGGGAGGGAAAACAATGATGTTGTGATGATTATAGCTTTAGCTAATTTGTAGCAATGAATTATTTAGGGGTGCCGTAGTTAAGACATATTTGAGCCTTGATTCAGGTTTTAAATAAAAAACATATATTGTTCATATCATAACAACCAAATGGGATCATGTGTGAAGAAAGTGCAGCATTGAACTTTCCTTTTGTGTACTGAAACCATTTTGGGTTGAGGCTTTGAGAAGTTCTTGGTTGACGAGACGAGAAATGGGGGTACTAGTGGTAATATATTTAAGATTACTATCAATTAAAAAATCCTGTAAAAATAGTTATTTCATAAATATTCATTACATTATAAGTGTAAATTCATAAACTGAATTGTATATATTCTATTTTAAATCAGACACTGATGGTAGAGCGCTGTGTATTACATCTTTGTATTATTAGGCTCGTTCGAGATGAGCCAGTTCTGCGCAGAATCGATCGGCGGCGATCGGCGTGCAATGCATGCTGGTTAGATTTGTGTCCGACTTGCTCTGACGTCATGCACACGTGGTCAACGATACTCTCACGAGACTAAGCCGACCGTCGATTTCAGAGGCAGGCGCTGCAGTGGCTCTCCCCCGACTGCTTGGCCCAGTGCATGATGGGAAACGCCTGGCTGTCGCCACATCAGAGAGCTGATTGGCTCTTAGATCTGACAGCAAACACCACGTGTTGTAGAAAATTCTTATTTTATGTGTAGTTGGAATACTAAACGCTGGATTGTTGACTATTAGTCTCATGTTTGATCTAAAAACATTTATTGTGTGGTTGTTAATACAAAATCGTATTTATACAACAAACATCAAAACTACTAGTAATGTATTTCACAGGCAGACATCAAAAGACCAAAGGATGCAGCTACAGTCATTTTTACATAAATATATATTTATAAACACATATACTCACTGAAAAATCACTGAAAAAAGGTTGAGGACCACGTGACTAGAGGATAGATGTCCCTAAATAAATCAAAACGTGCATCCAGTGTATTGGTAGTTTAGAAGATGGATCTCTCAACGGGGGAAAACAGCTACAGGTGAAAATAATATCAACTGCCTGAAAAACAGCGCTGAGGGACACAAAACACCCACGAGCCAAAGAACGCGGAAGTGACTTCGTACCGGGGGGCGGGGCTTATTCACGTTCTGTTCACGAGGGGGCGGGGCCTGTTCACGGCTCAGGTTCCTGCGTGGAAAATGCGAGTTCTGTAGCGAACTTTACGCGGAGTTGAACACTGCGCAACGTCCACGACAATGTCTGAAGAAGGTAACGAGGTCAGACCACGCAGAGCAGCCACACGTTTCACGTGACGACCATTAATAATAATAGTCGTGTTGACGTCATCAGTTTGAGCTGTTAACTCTCCGTTATTGTTGTGTAGCGCGTCCAGTGTTTTCGGACCTCTCCGTCCCGGTCCCGTGGGGACACATCAGAGGAAGGGTCTGGGGTCCTGACCGCGGGCGTCCCGTGCTGTGCCTGCACGGCTGGGCGGACAACTGTGGCTCGTTCAACACGCTCATTCCTCTCCTGCCCAAAGGTGAACATGGCTCGTGGGTGGCACTTCAATTTAAAGGCAGGGGTGTTACGGTCATGGAGAAAAGTCTGGAACTGGAAAAGTCCTTGAAAAAACTTTTAGAAAAGTCATGTAAATGTGTTATATTCATGTGTTCACGTCGTTCATTTACGCTGAGTTTGAAATAATTAATATGCTTTTAAAAGAAAGACGCTCAAAATATAAGCAGGCATCCATACAGGCTCATACTGTCTCATTCATTTGTGCCATCTAAGGTTGACTGTATGCTTTGTATTCTCATTGTTAGTTTAAATACTACATTTTCTCACTTTTTCAAGTTTACACCGAGATTTCAATATGTTTTGATCGTGGAAATCCATTGGTCAGAATGTGTATGAACCCTGCTGGAAAGAGCTTTGGAGTTTGATGAGGCCCAGCTCTGGGAGACACAGTAGGCTCGTTCAAGATGAGCCAGTTCTGCGCAGAATCGATCGGCGGCGATCGGCGCGCAATGCATGCCGGTTAGATTTGTGTCCGACTTGCTCTGACGTCATGCACACGTGGTCAACGATACTCTCACGAGACCAAGTCACCGTCGATTTCAGAGTCAGCCGCCGCAGTTGCTTTCCAACGACTGCGTGGCCCAGTGCATGATGGGAAACGCCTGGCTGTCGCCACATCAGAGAGCTGATTGGCTCTTAGATCTGACAGCAAACACCACGTGTTGTAGAAAATTCTTATTTTATGTGTAGTTGTAATACTTAACGCTGGATTGTTGACTATTAGTCTCATGTTTGATCTAAAAACATTTATTGTGTGGTTGTTAATACAAAATCATATTTATACAACACACATCAAAACTACTAGTAATGTATTTCACAGGCAGACATCAAAAGACCAAAGGATGCAGCTACACACTCATTTTTACATAAATATATATTTATAAACACATATAATAAATCCAAACGTGATCTGTAAACTACAAGTAAACAAAAGTTTGGAACTAACAGGAAGTACTTTTTTCTGTGACTTCCTGCGTATACACAGCTCACAGCTGACAACTGTCCGACTTGATTGCAGTTTTTTGTCAACGCCTCCTGCTGCGGCCGCTGCTCTCTCTGGGTTCCAGGCGAGGCGCAGCTCTAAGGAACGAGCCTAATCTTTGGATCAATCCCCTTTTTAAGTTTCTTTTGTATAAACTCAACTAAGCTCTCTAAACTCTCAGAACTTTACCTCTTTAAGTCCCTTTGCTCGGTAGGTTAGATATCTCTCTTTTCAGGAAACTTCCTTGGAATTTATTAGGAAATAATTTAGACGAAGAAAAAAAATCAACCCATACATTTTAACTTTGTTGTGTGAATATTTCCCACATCTCCTCTCAGAGTGCAGATACGTGGCGCTGGATCTGTCGGGTCACGGCCGGTCATCGCATCTTCCTCCCGGAGACTCCTACATCTGTCCTGCATACATGGCGGGCATCCGCCAAGTCGCAGACGGTGTGTGTGTGTGTGTGTGAGAGAGTGTGTGTGTGTGTGTGTGTGTGTGAGTGTGCGTGAGCTCATAATGGTGTGCAATAATATTGTCCCGAAACGTCAGTGTGAGTTTAATGCATCAAAGTGAACCGCAGACGGACTTGTGGCAACTCTGTGACGAGATACCGAAACCCGGTTGATGATCTGTGAAATTAACTCCCGCAGCTCTGCAGCTGAAGACGTTCTCCATCATCGGCCACAGCATGGGTGAGAGCGGCTTCACGGCAGAATTCATCTTAATCTGTTGCTGTGCTACAAAAAAAAAAATCATCTCAAGTGCAAAATCACGCGCGTCTTCTTTTTCATTTGCAGGCGCTGACGTCGCTGCAGTGGTGAGCGTCATCGTCTCATCTCTTTCCAATTACAGAGACTGTGTGTGTGTGTGTGTGTGTGTGTGTGTGTGTGTGTGTGTGTGTGTGTGTGTGTGTGTGTGTGTGTGTGTGTGTGTGATTTCCCCATATCATCATACGGTTCAAATTGTGTCTCCCGCAGTTCGGTGCTCTGTACCCGGAGATGGTGGACGCCCTCGTGTTCCTGGACTCCTACGGATTCCTACCTACAGATTCAGTACGACATCTGTTCGAAAAAGTGTCCCTCGACGCCGGTTGTATAATCATTAATCAGGCCAATTTATTCTTCGCAAAAAAAAGGAGCAGAGCCAGAGACACGTGTTACTTTACTAATTGCATATCTAGGTCTGCTCTCCGAACGAGAGGAGAGTCTTTCTTATGCACAGAAGCTCTTATTCAATTCAATTCAATTTATTTTATATAGCCCAACATCACAAATACAAGTTTGCCTCGGAGGGCTTTACAATCTGTACACATGACATCCCTGTCCTCACATCGGATCAGGAAAAAAAAACTCCCCTTATGACGTCTTGCACTTATCGTGAACCTTCCTCCCGCCATCCCATAGACATGTTTTAAGCCTTAAGAACGACAAAGATGTGTATTGTCTTCAGTCCGGAACATACAGATATAGCAGATCGCTTGACTCCGAAACTGAGCTTTGTGTAAGGGAAAGTCCACGCCAGAGTCATAATTAGGGTAAAGTTCACCCAGGAGTCACAGCCCATGAAGCATCATATATTTGGAGGAAATCAGTTTTTCTCCAACAACATGCTTTTGACTCCCCGGCTCCTCTCACTGGGAGCTGCGTGGGGTTCAGGAGGTTGAATGCTCGATCAGACAGCAGCAGCAGCAGCAGAAGGAATATGACTGATAGCAATAGAAGCAGTGGGAGGAGTCATGGGACATGCCATGAGGTCATTAGCAATAAAAGTAGAGGCGGAGCCAGCGCTCACGATAACCGTGACCAGAGAGGAAAGTGAAGCCTGGGAGCTGGTTCAACGGGAGAGGAGAGAATGTACTTCTTTATTTATTTATATATTTTGTTTGCTGCAAGTAGTTCAATTCAGTTGTGGCTCTAAAAATGAATCCCAGAATCGAGACATTTAGGGCCCACCAGATGTAATGTATTGACCTTCCTCCCCAAGACCAATGCAGTGCACCTGTGTGGCTCCTCCGACAGATGGTCTTGCACTTTGACTGATGATTTTTTTAAATGTATTTTATTTATTCCAAAACCAACATAAGAACTTGTGCCTCTTTGGGGGAGTCACGGATAATACCGTTTCTTTCTCCATTCAAAAATTGACCATAAAGCTTTAGCCGTTAAACTGCGCACTATGCAACTTCCGTTTGCCCCCTTCAAAATAAAAGCACCGCATCGCACAATAGGAAACCAGATAAATGTTGCTTAAGATAGACAAAAAACATGGAACAAAAACAACTAAATTGATTGACAAACAGTTTCTAAAGCAGAACACAAATTGCGTTCCTTACAGCCTGACCTCCGTGTCCTCGATGCGTAATCTATATGAGATGTGTGTGTAATATATCTACCGGAGGCCTTCAAGGGAAGAGCTGAATGCTCTTCGGTGACAATGATTCCTGCAATATCTTTATCACTGGGCTTCATTTGTCTTCATTTCCATCCTTTACTTACTATCTTCTTGTCTCTTTCCCCGCAGAAAGACCTTTCCAAAGTGGTGAGGCAGGGGATGGAGGAGATGCTTCAGTTTGAGAAAAAGACCAAAGGCAAACAAAGAGTTTACACCTATGAGAAGGCAGTCGAGAGGTAGAGATCAGATTTATTTCGGAGAACTTTGTCTCTTCTCCAGTCAGCTGATGTCTGAAGTGTTTTATTTCTTTCAGGCTGTCGACTGCAAACCCGACTCTGTCTGAGCGGTCGGTGCGCGTCCTTTTAGAGCGAGGGCTAGTTCAGGTGGAAGGAGGTGCGTCTTCAGTCTCTCCTCCTCCTCCAGAGAGGAATAATCTCCCTTTGCTTTTCACCTGAATGTGTTTCTCTTCTGCAGGGTTCGCGTTCGCCAGAGACCTGCGAATTAATTTTGTGAGTCACCTCCCAGACCTTCCTGCTCCCTCTCTGTCAGCTTCTGTTCTCACAGCGTTCACTTGTGTGTTTTATTGTGTGTTTTATTGTGTGTTTCCTCAGAAGAACACCTGGCGCATCAGTCTGGAGCAGAGTCTGGAGATGCAGTCGAGGGTTCGAGCCTCTATTCTCCTGGTTCTGTAAGACATCGCCCGCCACACTGAAACGTCTGACGTCCAGTATTTCCTGCCCTGAGCAGAAAGACATGTGAAAGTCATAAAGTCTCACATTGTATGTCTCACATCAAAATATGTTTCTCCAGAACCGAAAAAGGCTTCAATAAAACATTTTCTGAACCATCTCAAAGGAAGTTTGACTCGACGCTCCGCCAGTACTTACGGGAGCGAAACGTGAGTTTGCAACTTGGGACCGAATGAAAAAGCAATTAAAAAAGTAAACATCTCTGGTTATTGATTCTGTGTCTGCTCTCCCTCGCCCTCTCCCTCTCCCTCTCTCTCTCTCTCTCTCTCTCTCTCCCTCTCCCTCTCCCTCTCTCTCTCTCTCTCTCTCTCTCTCCCTCTCTCTCTCTCTCTCTCTCTCCCTCTCTCTCTCTCTCCTCTCTCTCTCCCTCTCTCTCTCTCCTTCTCTCTCTCTCCCTCGCCCTCTCCTTCTCTCTCTCCCTCGCCCTCTCTCCCTTTCCCTCTCTCTCTCGCCCTCTCTCTCTCTCCTTCTCTCCCTCTCTCTCTCCCTTTCCCTCTCTCTCCTTCTCTCTCTCTCTCCCTCGCTCTCTCCCTCTCTCTCTCCCTTTCCCTCTCTCTCTCCCTCTCTCTCTCTCCTCTCTCTCTCTTTCCTTCTCTCCCTCTCTCTCTTTCCCTTTCCCCCTCTCTCTCTCCTTCTCTCCCTCTCTCTCTCCCTCTCTCTCTCTTCTTCTCTCTCTCCCTCTCTCTCTCCCTTTCCCTCTCTCTCTCCCTCTCTCTCTCTTCTTCTCTCTCTCCCTCTCTCCCTCTCTCCCTCTCTCTCTCCTTTTCCCTCTCTCTCCTTCTCTCCCTCTCTCTCCTTCTCTCTCTCTCCTTCTCTCCTTCCCTCTCTCTCTCCCTCTCTCTCTCTCTCTCTCTCTCCTTCCCTCTCTCTCTCCTTCTCTCCCTCTCTCCCTCTCCCTCTCTGCGGCTGCAGCACACGGTGGTGACGGTACCCGGCGATCACCACGCGCATCTCAACGACCCGGAAGTCGTCGCTCCCATTGTGTCAGACTTCCTGCGAAACAAAGTGTTGTCCCAGCCAATCAGTGGACAGCACAAGTTATAAGATGCTCTCACACCTTCCAGGTCTATTGTACTGTATGTATGTCTTCCTCTTCAGCCAATGGGATAGCAGCTTTGTCTTCTGTAATTTGTTTGTCCCACTCATTGCAGAATCTGAGTTTTGTAAGAGTTTACGTTTTTTTAGTTTTCAAGGATTTTAATCATGCTCCTTTCAATAAACAACAACAGATGAAGTCTGTGGGTTTATGAATTCTCCCAGGAAGAAAGTCCACAAGCAGTTCTGCCCTTCTTTTCCTTTTTCAAGTTCTTAATGACTACAATTTGTGTGTGTTTTTTTTTTTTACGGTGGATTAACTGCCAGACTATTTCTAAGGATTCTTAAGACTATTTCTATTTCTTAGGACAGAGACATGCTAGCTGTTTCCACTCTATTCATTGCATATATGTTCCAGGTGTTCACGTTATAACACAGAACTATTCGATCCTTCTCCGGAGTTCACAAATCTACTTCCGTTTTTGGCCATCAGTGAGGATATGGGTTCCGCTAAACATGTAAAATGCTTTGACTTTGGAATAGACATGAAGATGTCTGATCAGAGACAGATATTGGCCGTGCCTGGGCTGAGGGTTTGAAGTCTCTGTTATCTTGTGATATTCAGACATGCTGTATGCTAGATATTCAAGTTATTGTTGGAAGTCACCTTTTTACCTCCCAGGCCCCCACGTCCTACACTACAATGAAAATAAATTCACAAAAAAAAATCCTTTCTTCTAACAACATCAGCCTTCAACTCGTTCCAGATAGACTACGGGTTCTCTTAATAAATAGACGGGTTCTTTCACAAGGGACTCACAGAACCTGCTGGTCCAGTAATGAGAGAAGAGAGGATGTGTATCAACTCAAGCTTCTGATTACAGCCTCGTCTCTAATTACAGTTCAATGAGAGATCGGTTAGAAATGTTTCACAGTATTCAGAGAGAAAAACATGAAAGGAAATAAAATGTTCTGCTGATACTAAGAAAAAACATTCAAGACTTTATTTAGAAGTGACATTTGTGACGTGTTTTCTATCTTTATTAATGTCACACTGTGGTTTTACTTAATCCACATACTTGTTTTAAACATTGGACACACACACACACACACACACACACACACACGTCTTTAACAATACTATAAACAACATGATTCAGTGTAAACCTCTGAATCCACTGTTGCTGAAATTGCTGCTGATGAACATTTGCAAACTTTACATGTACAGACAGAAGTACTAATGATGTATTAATTGGGTTATTAGTTTGGTTGTAATGGACATGCCCTCTCGTTTGTCTGCTCCTCCAAACAAATTGGTAACTTGATTACTCTTTTTCTTCTCTTTGTGGTCTATAATTTCTAAAGTTGTTGAGTGTCTGCATCTCTGTTGAACTGAAGACACCAAGGGCCATGATGGAAATAAGAATTTAATCAACAATCGTAGAATTTATTTTATCTTTCCAAAAAACGTTAAAAAAGACTTCCTTCAAGGCTGCAATGTAAAAATCATCAAAACCAATTCCAGCAATAAAGACAAGACTTCCTTTTTCTATCCCTCAGGAAGTGTAACAAATATATGTTAAATGATCTGAATCAAATCAGCTTCATCCTTCATGACGGAGCACATCGGTAAAAGCTTTAAATGGAATAAAATCACCAACCGATCAAATAATCTGCCCCGTTTTTCTATGCCTATAAACTTGTCATCATTTTTCATTTGAAGCGGATCTGCGTGACATCGGCTGCTTCCTGTGAATCTGACTCTAGTGCGGAACGAGCTAAAAATGGCAGTCATAAAAAAAAAAAAAAGAGATGACATCCTCTGACAACTTTTCATCATGTCGTCTTCGGTCTTGTGAGCCAGCAAGACAACAACAAAGAGAGAAGTACATCAGTCAGGGGAGTGAGTCCATAAAACACTGCAGCTGCTGTCAGTCAGAGCAGATCTATGCTCCGACTCTTTCTCTCAATGTCACATAAACTGTGACGGCCTCGCTGTTAAATGGAGTGGAATTGATTTTACGCAGCGAGCAGCGAGGCGGCGAGCATCCAGACATCTGAAGGGGCTCCTCCTCCTCTTCCTCCTCCTCCTCCTCCTTCTCCTCCTCATCCTCTTCCTCATCCTCCTCCAGCCCGTCTCCCCCCAAAAAGATGATTATAGTTATATAACTTTCCCTCCCACTTTCCTCCAGCAGCAGGGGGTGTTGTCATGGCAACCCCCACCCTTCCTTCCATATTTTTTTTTTTTTTTTTTTTTGGTTAAACGTCAGAGCCAGGAGCTTGGAGGGATGAAGCCGCATGCAGCGTCTGTGCCGCTCAGAGGAGCACATGCAACAGTGGGAGCTGCGGCGCTGCAGAAACCAGTCTGGTGATCTGAGTCTCTGCTCATCACAGACCTCCTGACTCCAGGACGCATCGGACTCAGCAGCGTCCGCAGGTAAGCACGGGGGCTTTTTTTTTTTTACTGCCTGGCTCTATTTTTAGAGTGCAACACCTGCGTGTGTTTTCTCCGAATGTTAAATCGTTGCTGGGAGCTGATTGTGTGATGTCGTGGTTCCCTAATGAGGAAGGCTTTGTGAGAAATGGCTGAAAATGATGGGATGCTGCATTCTGTCACCCTTAAGGATCACTTCTTTTTTTAAACTCTCCTCTCCTCCTTTCCTTTCCTTTCTTCGTCATGTCCCCTCCTCCTCCTCCTCCCCCATCCCCCTCCCCTCTCCTCCTCCAGCAGCGATGTCGTGGCTCTTCCTGGACTGGTTCGTGCCGCTCTACCTGCTGGTGTCCGTGTTGGTGCTGGCGGGCTTCGGAGCGTGCCTGTACTTCCTGGAGCCCGGGCTGCAGGACGCTCACAAGTGGAGCAACAAAACGGTCCGGCATCACCCGCTGGTGGCCAGCGTGAACTGCAGAGACGACGACAGCAATGCCCTGATATGATGGAGAGGGTGAGGCGGAGCGGGGCAGCGGGGCGGTGGTGGTGGTGAGGGGGGGACATCTGGACATCTGGACAAGGTGCTGACGGGAGCCAACGCCGTAAAAGATGAAGAAGGGAAATGGAAGAGGAGGAGAGATTTCCCCGTCTCATCATTCCAGCTTTTCTCTGATCTCTAACATACTTTATGTTACGATGAGGGGAAAGTGAGGAGCAGGAGGAGGAGGAGGAGGAGGAGGAGGAGGACAAGGAGGAGCAGGAGGAGGAGGATGAGGAGAAGGAGGAGGAGACTTCACGCAGGTGGATGGAGGACATGTTGCCCCTTTCAGAATGTGATGATGTAAATTTCACCCCCATCTTATACTCGTGCCAACTTTTACATGCATTTTTGTATCCTGACAATCGCTTTGCATTCACAACACAGTCGACTCTCATTGTGCATTTCATCGGTGAAGCGAGCGGCGTGAGCGACGAGGTCGTCCACAGCTTTGGGGAGGTGAGGGTTTCTACATCCTCTCTCTCTCTGCGGTGCTGAGAAGCATCGTGGATCGTTAGTCGTGACTTTATTCAAGGTGCCAAGATCACCCGAGATGGACCAAGATTACAGAAAATCAAGTATTTAAGAATGCTCAAAGTGTTTGTTCTTGTTTGTTTGCATTGTTTTTACGTGACCGCATGGTGAGGACACGTTGGGCGTGTAACGGCCTTCTCTTGGTGATCATGCTTCCTTCGTTGACACAAAATAAAACTGGTCAATCCTCAACTCTTTGGGTTTACTCTCCGCATGTTGTTATGAAGTTGATCATGAGTAAAATGGCAGTTTATCTACTCAGGTACTGCACTGAAGTACAATTTGAAGGTTCTTGTTCTGTACTTGATGATCTGTACTTATGCTACTGTATATTTCACTCCACTACATTCATCTGAAAGAACACAAAATACCGATTAAATATGTTATTTTTCAATAACAGTTTGAGGCCCAGAAGAGGTAAAAGTATCCAATATTTTACAAATTAACCGAAAGGAAAATAAATACAGATTTGTGTGGCAGAACTTTGTTTTTATTCTTTGCTTCCCCGTCAATGATGAATCCCGTGGTCCTGTGGAGGGTTAATATGGGTTGAGATAAACACTACAAACAGGACCCCACTGAGGCTCCACAGACGTCCCATGAACCAAACGCAAACAGAGACCAGAGTGGGAGTGGAACAGAGCGGCCTCAGTGTGGAGGAATGGAGGGAATGGCACTTGGAAGCCCACGACTTCCAGCTGCCGAGCTCCTCCAGGACTTAGTTCCTCCTCCGGGTGCACAGCAGAGACGTTGCTTCAGACAGCAGGTTAGTGTGTGTTTCCCTCGTTGTAAACATGTGTCATGTCATGTGGTTTCAGACTGCAGTGTTTGAAAGTACATTTATTTAAGTGCTGCACGTAAGGACAATTTTGAGGTGAGTATTTCCATTTCATGATATTTTATACCTCTACTCCGCTACTATTCAAACAGGCAAATACTGCACTTTTTACTCCAGTTTACAGCGGTGCTTTATAGAATATGATGCACTGCTGGTTTTAACTACCCAACAGTAAATAAAGCAGGTAAAGTTGTCTCTACCTCGACCAGCTACAGTAGTAAAATATAGCCGCACATGAATGCATTAGTATTAACAATCTAATAATATTAAACTATACCTTGAATAAAGAAAGTAGCACTTTAGTAGCACTTAAATGGCACTTAATTATAGCACTTTGTAGTTTTGTTTTCTTGAAGATTGATTGAGTTTGTACTCATAGTTGAATGCACTCATTGTAAGTCGCTTTGGATAAAAGCGTCAGCTAAATGAAATGTAATGTAATGTTAATAGAGTGAGTTAACCCTCACAGGAGCTGTTTAACTGCGTAATGCAGATATTTATTTGCTTTCAAGTAAGATTTTGAAAGCAGCTTTTACTTGTATTGTAATACTTAGTATCCGTGCTATATCTTTTATATTTTGTGCCTTATTTTTATTCATAAAGTTTATTCTAATTCTGTGTGTTAGGAGGACCCAGCAAAATAAGCTTTTCATTGTATAGAATAACTGTTTGCTATCTGTGCATATGACAGTAAAAACATCTTGAATTGTGGTATTAATACTTTTTAACATAAATAAAAGATCTGAATGCCGACTTTCCTCAATTTCACCTCTCAGTCTTCCTTTTCATCTCTTCCTGCACAACTCACAACAGAATGAATGTTTCTGACCACCTGGCAGCTTCGATCCCTCAAGTATCAGCATCCTCCAGACGTCCATCCGTCTGCTTGTCTCCTCCTCTGTCCCTGTCATCTCCTGTCATCAAAAAGAAAGCCATCAAAATCCCCTCATTTGACGAGAAGGGGCTCATCTCTGAACAACACAACACAAAACAAAACGCTGACCGGTAAACGGAGCTTGTATTCTATTCTCAGGTTTATGTGATACAGTAAATATTGTGCTGAATTCATTTTGTTTACACTTTTTTCCCCTCCCTCTTGTGACTGCAGGTCTTTTGTCCCAATTTGTCCCTTCAAGACATCCAATCAGCCCACTTGGAGTAAACCAAGTGCACAGGGAAACCACGGAGAGAGAGCCTCAACGCTCCCGAGAATCAAACCCAGAACCCCCAGCGCTGCAGCTCTCTCCACAAAGCCCAGCGTCTCTGTCCGTCCCGCTCCGAAGACAAATTCCTCTCCCACTCTCAAACCGAAGCCAAGGGACTTCCTCCGTCTCCCCGCCTCCCAGTTCAGCGATCCTCCGCCGAGGCCGAGCGTGTCTCCGACTCTGACCGTCCCGACACCCAGACTGAGTCCATCTCTGATGAGTCTGGATGGCCGAGGAGGCAAGCAGCCTTCTCCTGTCGCGAAAGAAAGGCAAGCGAGATCGATTGCCATATCGAACGCTAAAGTTGAGCCCGAGTCCGTCAAACAGAGGTCTCCAGACGAGGCAAAGCGGGACGTTCTTGATCAAGAAGCTTTCCTGGACTTTGCTCACCCCGCGACGAGGAGAGCCTGTCCCGTCTCTCGACACCAGACCGACTCCGAGATCCACAGGCAAGCAGCCGCGTCTCGGCACTCTGGCTTATCGCAGGTTGCTTTAAGCACAAAAGAACATATTCCAAAAGATAAACCAAAGCCTGCGTCTGGGGAAATAATCATACCTTCAATCCCTAAACCCAAGTCAAACATCACACAGCAGCAGGAATGTCTGCCAAGTGGAGCGACAGGTACACAAACATCCCTGTCAGAGTGTGAGGGGATTAAGTTTGCTCAGGTTGTTCGGAGGGAGTCTCAGTCGCTGTTTGATGTACCGGCTACTCGCTCGAGTCTGAGCTTTCCCAGGAAACTTACAGACTTCCCCAAGAGGAGGACTCTCGCCTCCAGTGATCGCCCGTATGAACTAATGTGTTCAGAGGGAGGTGCAGCTTCACCAACGAGTCCCAGAACGACCCAGTCGCCCGATGTCGAGAGCAGGAGAAGACGCTTTGACCTCAACGATGACGCAAAAGCGGACGTGGCCTTTCTGTCTAATCTCAGGAGACCCAAAGAGGAAAGCGACCCACGGACGACTACGGAAAATCCATCTAAACACCCCCAACACACCGGGGCGTCTCGAGACGCGAAGTCTCCTCCGACACACCGATTCTGGTCGAAGGCTCCGGTTCCCGTGAGTCAGTCCGACTGTGTCTCAACGGATTACAGCTGCCAGTCGAGAGACATCGATCGTGAAACGGAGTCTCATCGTTGTGCGGACAGATTCAATCGGTTTAAGACACGCCTGTTGGCCGCTCGGACACAGGAGGCCTCCCGAACCGCTTCTGTTGAGTACGCCGCGCCAAAAACGGCCCTTTCAAGACCCGATGTCCCCTCACACAAGCGTCCGTCCGATCCCAAACTAAACAAAAGCCACAAAGAGGTGACCTTCCGTGACACGGGACTGAATCAAACAGATCTTTCTGCACCATCTGACCATCACGGGTCGCCCGCAAAGCTACCAGAATATCCCCCAGAGGAATACTGCCCATTCAACACAAACAGTTTTGGCGTCAGCTCAAAGGGGGTCTTTGGCCTGCCGTCGCACAGAGCGAGCCAGAGACCAGAAGAGACGACAACAGCAGCCTCCGCTCCGCTACGCCGACCAAATTACCCTCCAGCAGACAGAGCACTTATCATGGAGGATCTAGAGGACCCCTACTACGTCACCATGTATTACCCTGGATCGGTGTACGTGGGTGAGTATCCAAACCACTTGGAAGAGTTTAAATGAACACAGTCAACACATCCCTCAAAGCACACATGACAGACAGGGACTCTCTCAGCGCTCATGGTTTAATCTTTGCAGAGTTCGATAATTTTCTGTCTGCGGGGTAAAAGAGCATAGCAGGGGGATTTAAGACGTCAGTCCTTATCAGTGAGTAACAGACGTGCTGGAGAGACACGACAGCGTTGGTTATCCCTCCGTCAAAGTGACTAGTCCAGGAGGACATGCCAATACAGTCCTTAGAGACAAACAGACACAGACGAAAGCAGCAGAGAGGAGGAGAAAAGAGGGGCGACAAGGTAAAACTGTCCAGTATTTTATTTCACAAAACCAACCCAGCTCTGGGTCCGCTTACCAGCTGCTATTTCCTGGAGCCGTCAACAACAGTATCACAAACTCTATCCACCAACGGCGAGTCGGTGGATAGAGTTTCAGTAGTTTTAATAGAGATGGATCTGTTGGTATGCAAACTTAATAGGATAGTCAACTTTGTGTAGCAGAGGGAACCATTGTTGTAGAGATTCTTCATTGACCTGATTGGTTTTACTGGTTAAATGTATTTGCGCAGTTTAATTTACTTGAGTATATCAATTTTATAATTTTATATATATATATATATATATATATATATATATATATATATATATATATAGTTATTTAAAGTTTGACATTTAAACACAAAACATGATCCGTTTAAAACAAATAAAAACGGTCAACTCACACCAAAACAATATAAATAAATAAACTGAAATAGCTCTGCAGGTAAGATTTGTGCAGGTATTTTTGGGATGAACTGTCCCTTTAAGTAAATTATCTGAATACGTATTTCACCAAGTAAATGTGTCTAATTATAAAGCATCCGAAAGGATCCCCTAAAAATAGTCTGCACCACTGACAGAAGACGCTGTACCAATTAATGTCCCTTTGAGGTGAAATCCTACTGCGCGTGCGCGCTGCATCTCCCCACTCCCTCTCCTCTTGTCGCCACGGTAACGGCTTCGGAGGGAGGGGGCTCGCGGCCGCAGGGAAGGCGAGGAGAGGTACCAGCCTGATCACGTGACCGCCGCTCATCTCGTCGCCTCTCTGTTTTTGGATGCACGTCGTTCGCTCTTTGGACCGAGAGCCACCATTTGATCCTCCGCTCCCACCGACAAGCAGACTCGCGGCGTCAACTGACCGGGAATCGGTGAGTGCGACGCGGCCCGTTACACCCGACGATCGGCGCCGCGAGCCCGACCGTTTAGCTAGCAGCTAACGAGGCGCTGCCGCTAGCCGTTAACGTCGTTACCGGGCGGGGACAATGGGGGTCGGCGGGCGGGGGATGGAGCGAACCCCGCGGGGTGTGTGAGAAATACAGAGCCACGGGGTGTGTGTGTGTGCGGGCATGTGGGTGTGTGTTTGTGTGTGCGCGTGCGTGTGGCCCTTCGCGTTAATTAGCGCCGCCACCCAGAGCCAAAATAAATAAGGTGTTTTCCGGGAGGAAGCAGGTTCTTCATGTGCCATCCGCCCGCAGAGTGATGCTGCCGTGCATCTGTAGATCTGCTTCATATCCGCGTGTGAAGCACATATATATATGTGTGTGTGTGTGTGTGTGTGTGTGTGTGTGTGTGTGTGTGTGTGTGTGTGTGTGTGTGTGTGTGTGTGTGATGGATGCCTCAGTGACCCGTATGGCTGCGGATGCACTGACCTAAAGCATGGCAGCAGGCTGATCCATGTGGACACCCTTGGGTGGGTGATGGACCTCGTGCCTGTTACTGTTACCATCTGCCTGCACTGTTTGCTTCACTTTGAAGGATCAGCTCATAAGAAACATGGCGGTATCATACATGTAATACTGATGTATCATACATGTACTGATGTATCATACATGTACTACTGATGTATCATACATGTAATACTGATGTATCATACATGTACTGATGTATCATACATGTACTACTGATGTATCATACATGTACTGATGCATCATACATGTACTGATGCATCATACATGTACTACTGATGTATCATACATGTAATACTGATGTATCATACATGTAATACTGATGTATCATACATGTACTGATGTATCATACATGTACTACTGATGTATCATACATGTACTGATGCATCATACATGTACTACTGATGTATCATACATGTAATACTGATGTACCATACATGTACTACTGATGTATCATACATGTACTACTGATGTATCATACATGTACTGATGCGTCATACATGTAATACTGATGTACCATACATGTAATACTGATGTATCATACATGTAATACTGATGTACGATGCACACTTTAATCACTTTTGGCAACTTTAATTACATTCATCATCTGGTGCAATGTATATTACATTTAAATACTTTCCATATACTTGTTTTCATTCCATCTGTATACTTAATATTAATATTAAGTATTCTGCTTTACTGTTTTTATTACTGTTTATTTATATTACTTTATTTTTATTTACTGCTGCTGTAATCCTGCAATTTCCCCACAGCTGGACTAATCAAGGATTATCTTATCTTAACTAACTAACTAGCTAACTAGCCAGTTTCATTATCAGTTGACTTGATTGCTATTTTCTTGATTAGTCAGAATGCCAGAGTCCACTGTAACGTCCTAAGATGTATTGTTTTGGTTTATTTGGTTTGCTATCACAGTAGACTAAGAAAACAGGGGAAAGCTGATCATTTCTATCAGAGCAGCTGTTGATACATCCGCTAATTGTTGCAGCTAAAGAGCTCAAAGTATTAAAAAAGATAACCTAAACTCTGGGATCATTGAGGCAGATGCTGATATTTGATACTACATTGTTAAAAAAACCTTCATATGCCGGGTATAGGGATTTTAGTGTTTATTGTAACCAAGACATGTATCTTAAAAATAACCTTGTCAGTGCTCTCTGGTGACCAACACTTGTAACTGATGATGACACTGTTCCTTTAACAACTTCAAACACATCTCTTGCATGTCTGTACTGAAACATCGGACGTACATCACACATGTACATTGTTCCTTTTGGATGAACTAACCCTTGAAGACGTCCGTAACCCATTTTTTTAAAAGTAGAACGAGTCAAAGGGAGGCGTGGCCTCGGCCTGCTCCGCTGGCCTACTTCCTTGCGTGGCCGTGTTTCCTGTCGGTGAAACCCTATTGTGTGTCTCCTTTCCCCTGCAGACATGTCAGACGTAGGTCCTCCAGAGGTGAGACCCAAACCGGTCGTCCCCGCCAAGCCCCCAAATGTTGGGGCTCCTTCCCCATCCAACCCCTTCCCGCCCCAGGGCTTCGGAGGGGGAGGAGCTTCATCTCTTCCTCCAAGCGCCATCCCGGTCCCCATCGGGAGTCACGTTGCCAGCCACGGTGTAGGCCACAACGCCGGGGGTCTCGCCGCAGCACACAACGGGGGTCAAGCCCACGCAGGCTCCCACAGGTCCTCCAGCGGATCCATTTTGCTGGGCTACATTGGTATCGACACCATCATCGAGCAGATGAGGAAGAAGACCATGAAGACGGGCTTTGACTTCAACATCATGGTAGTCGGTAAGTCACAGACTGTTGTGTGTGGAGCTGGGAAGAAACCAGTTTTACAGGAGTGTTCATTACTCCCCCTCCCTCTCGTCTCAGGCAACAGCGGCCTCGGGAAGTCCACTCTGGTGAACACGCTGTTCAAGTCCCAAGTGAGCCGGAGGAGTGCAGGGTGGGCCCGCGATGACAAGATCCCCAAAACGGTGGAGATCAAAGCCGTGTCCCATGGTGAGTGAAGCAGCCGCGAGAGCTCTGTAATCTGTAATAGTTGTACTATAAATCGATAAAAAGGAAGAAACATATCTGAAAGTTATTGAATGCGGATTGGCTTGAAATCTGGATGGACAGACACATGGCAGATTGTTTAAGATTCAGCCAACTGGATTTTTGTGATAATCTGAGTCTGGGATTTCTGCTATTACTCAATTTTCCGAAGCAGTTAAATCGTCGGCCCTCGGATGTCTAACTGTGAAAAAAAATCCTTTTCTCACTCTCTTTCACACAGAGATGAGACACTATTCAACACAAGTCGCACACTTGCACAGAGCTAAATGTGACCTCATTAGCCAGAACACACAGCAGAACACACACCTTTCCCCTCCAGATAGAGAGCGATACTCCAATACAGACGCGGCTGCGTAGAAGTGATCGCGTTTCCACATACGAAGCAACAGCTGTGTGTTTTTTTTGTTTTGTACAGTCCTGGAGGAGGGCGGTGTGAAGATGAAGCTGACAGTCGTGGACACCCCGGGCTTCGGAGACCTAATTAACAACGACAACTGGTGGGTTTCTTTCCACTTCCTGCATCGTCAAAGACTCCTAAATGTCATCGTCACGGCCCTTACCTCAGTCTTCTCATCGCTCCCCTTTTCTGCCGTGTCCACAGCTGGGAGCCCATTTCCAAGTACATCAACGAGCAGTACGAGAAGTTCCTGAAGGAGGAGGTCAACATCACCAGGAAGAAGCGCATCCCCGACACCAGGGTGCACTGCTGCATATATTTCATCACCCCGACTGGGCACTCGTGAGTTCACCTTTTTGTAGTGCAGACGACGCTCTCGCCTCTGAGCGCCTCACAATTAGCGTCTACTGACAGCTGTGAAATTGTTCTCTGACGGATAAACGGATTCACCTCTTTTTGTGTATTACGGCCGTCCTTCTTAGCTGGTGTAATTGACACTGACGGGATGTTTTTGTGTGCAGGCATTAAGAAATATAGAACTGGGACACAAACCTTTGTCCAATGATAAGCCCACTTTTTCAAATAGCATCCACACGTCTTTTGTAATTGCTGCAAGGCTAGGGTGAGGTGTGAAAGAAGTATGAAACATGACATATTACATCTCTGTGCCTCTCTCTGCCGTTTGTTATCCCGAGCCTCTTTAATCACGCCTACTCTCTCTCTCTCTCTCTCTCTCTCTCTTTCTTTTCTCGGCCCTCTGTCCGTCTCTCTCAGTCTTCGGCCGCTCGACGTCGAGTTCATGAAGCGCTTGAGTCACTCTGTCAACATTATTCCCGTCATCGCAAAGTCGGACACGATGACCATCGAGGAGAGGCTGGAGTTCAAGCAGAGGGTGAGTCTGAACTGATAAATCACCTACATATCAGCCATAATCAGCCTATTTTATGATTATAACATTATTCATTTATATGTCAACGTCTGTAGTTAGAGAAATGCTAAAGTTATGCTATGCTACGCTATAATATGTTTGTTCTCTACGGAGACAAATGTATTTTACATCTCCAAGATGTCCTGAGCAATATACATTTTGGTGGAAAGCTGCTTTAGTCAATATTTGTACATTAACAATGGATTAAATAACGAAGGTGAAAGGTGAAGCTCATAGCGACAAACTACAGACTGTATATCAAAAGGGAGGATATGACATCTCCCCGAAAGTGAAGCTAATATTTTGGGGTATTTTAGCTTCATTCTTGTACATTGAGAGAAAGTGGAGACTGAGTAGTGAAGCCAATAAGGAAGTGCATTGTCTCTAATGGCCAGCAGGGGGCGACTCCTCTGTTTGTTAAAAGAAGTCAGATGTATAGAAGTCTGTGAGAAAATGACTCTACCTATCACTTGATTTATTCCCTCAGTAAACATTGTGAGTTCATGTCTCAATCTCTAGTTTCATGTCTTCTTCAATACAGCATGATGTTCATTTAGTAGATTATGATCATCTAGAGTCAAATAGACCATAAAGCAGGGGACGCTTTAGGGCGGGGCTACCTTGGGAACCGTCCGTGTTTTCGTCCTAAAGCTTTAATCTTTTCACAATTTTCAGTAGTTTTTGGGGGTTTAGTTGAACCGCTCTCACAGCAGGGAGCATCACCTCAGAACCAAACCAGCAGACAGACACAGTTAGCAACCAGCTGTTAGCGATAGTGGGGCATTTGGCAGCGAAAGAGCCAGATAACAAATGAAAGCTACGGTAATCTTGTTTTCTGTCTGCTGGATGTGTAAACATGCAGCTGTTTGCGAACAACTTCACTGTATCCGATTTATAAGGCGATAGTTTGTCAATGTTATTTTTATTGCTTGTTTTTTCTGCCCCCGAGTGGCCAAAGAATTTAAGCGATCCAAATATGGATTATTAGCTACCCTGGCTTTGGCTTGTGTTGTAGGTAAGGAAGGAGCTGGAGATGGGCGGGATTGAGTTCTACCCACAGAAAGAGTTCGATGAGGACATGGAGGACAAGAGCGACAATGACAAGATCAGAGTAAGTGGTTGTGTTTGTTCTTTCACACACGTTTAACGCGTGGAGTCTTTGCCTCCTTCACACAGTATGTCGGGTCACTGGGGCATGTTGTGTATTTGTTTCATCTCATAAACGTGTTGAAACGTCTCCGTCCATAGGAGGCGATGCCCTTTGCTGTGGTGGGCAGCGACAAAGAATATCAAGTGAATGGCAAACGAGTTCTGGGGAGGAGGACGGCGTGGGGCATTGTAGAAGGTGAGTCATGTGGCCTTTCAGTGCACTAAATGCAGCTAATATGGATGGCGTCAGGTAAAGGACGAGGTATGACATTTCATTCTGTTCAATTTCCTTCTTTTATTCCTCTTTGCAGTTGAAAATCCAAACCATTGTGAGTTTGCTCTGCTGAGAGACTTCTTGATCAGGTAAAATAGCTTTTTAAATGTACTCACTTGAAGACGTACAGGTGAAATGTGTAACCAGCTCCTGTCTTGCTTACAACACTTATACCTTAAGAGGCGATAGTGGGTCACTGTAGCGTCCGGTCTTCCCTTCGTCTAACGAGCGGCCTCCAAGGCAGTCAATCACGCCGGAGTTTCAGAGTTAGTTAGAGTTTTTGTTTTTTTTGCAGAGTGGCAAAATGGCAAAAAACAAGAAAACGCTTTTTTTCTTTTCGTCTTTGCAACCACCAGGAGTTTTCTGTTTTCTGGCGGAGACCTGGTCCAGTCCCCCGGGATCAGAACCCTTGGCACTGGGGATTGCGTTGGATAAATTATAGTTGCTACAGCTAACGGCAAATTGAAGAATGAATTCTGTGTATTCTTTCCCTGCTGTTGGTCAGTAGTTGGCTTTTTTTAAATGAGGTCGTACGGCCCCCTATTTGTTGGCTAGATATTACACATAGCACCTTTAAGGAGCAATAGGAGACGATGGGAAAGGCCATATCATATAACTTAGAAGTATTTTAACACATATCGTATCGTGGGCCACAATAACAGGGCTGCAGCCAATATTATTGTCATTATGGAATAATCTGCTGATTATTTTATTCGGTAAGTAAAATGTCAGGAAATAGTGAAAAATATGAACTTTCCAGAGCTCAAGGGGATGTCTTGAAATGTAATATTATTATAATGTATTAATATTCAGTCTACTACCGCAGAAAGCTGAGAAAACCAGCAAATATTCACATTTGAGAGGCTAGAACCAGGATTAGTTTGTGCGTTTTTTGCTAAAACAAATGATTCAAATGAATCAATGATTACTTTTCTGATAATGGACTACTCCATTAATCAACTAATAATTGCTGGTGTGACACATAATAATGTTGCGATAATAAGCATAATAACTGCATGCTCTGCATTTTGAATGGTTCGGATTGCTTCCTGGTTCCAGTCCTGCAGTGGGCAGCCTTTCACTAAAACATAATCATGCTGATGCTTCCTTGTCAAATAGATTATATCTATATATCTATATCTGTGCTCCTTCTCAGGTCTCACCTCCAGGATTTGAAGGAGGTCACTCACAACATTCACTATGAAACCTATCGTGCCAAGAGATTGAACGCGAACGGCGGTCTCCACCCCATTTCCTCCAACGACACCCAAGAAAGCAACCTGTAGTCAGCTCAGTCAGCGTGAGAATAAAAACAGTGCAATCAAGCTGATAGAGGAATCTACAGAATATTGTTATAATTGTCACCTCGGCATTGATGCATGCTCGAAAAAAACATTTCAATCTGTAAAAATCGTTGTCATTCAAACATGTGATTTTTTTTTCTTCTTCTTTTTCTGCTCCCTAACTCTTCACTTTCGTCCCCACAAACACATCAAACCCCTCTGGTTCAATTTCCAAGTCGTTCCGATGAGTATTCGGAAAGACCAATCCCAAACAGAGAACTTGGTGCCATTATAAAATGAACAGCTGCCAATGCCTTGTCATGTATCGTCCAACGGTTAGTGTAGTTATTATGTGCATCAGAGGCAAGGTTTAAGTTTTAGTGTCGTGAGTTCAGACAAATTAAATGATTTGCTGAAAATGTTGCAATTATTAATCCTGCACAGCTACACATTGCTTCTTTAGAATTCTCCGCAGCAACAGCTGAATCAAGGGAAGAATCCCCGCGGCTTCGCTGCTAATCAGATCAAGCTGCTCTGTCTTTCATGCCCTCACGAAGAAACCGAGGAAACGTTCCCCGACCGGTTTGTGTTTATAAATAGTTAGACGGAAATGAGAGAAAGCTGCAACATCATTCACATATGAAATGCAACTCTGTGGGCATCAGTGTGTGTGTGTGTGTGTGTGTGAGGAATTCACAAGCTGCATGGCTGTGCATACTGCGGATGCACAGCACACAAACTGAACCCAGCGCAGCACGCCCCTGGAGGATAATTATAAAACATATCGGTGGTTTTAATAAATATGACATGTTTTTTTTTTCTCTGATTGACAATATGCACCCCCCATGTTAATGTTAATCTAAATGGCCACAGCATGTCAGTAAAAAAAAAAAAAAACACTACCCTCTGCTTGTGTTTTTTTTTTTTCTTGATATATTTTATGCATTATTCTCCTCACCCTTCCCACTCAGGAAAAGAATATTTTCTTACCCAAAATAAAGCCCACCAAGGACATGGTGCAGGTGGACAGAAAACTTTTCAAATTGTTTGATGTTGAGAAAATATAATTTTTTGTGTGAACAATACAGAACTCTATTGTGGTGACCAGTATTTGTGTTGATGCCATTTTAAAATGAAGTTCATATTGTTGGCCACTTGGGGGCAGCACTCTGCCACGTATGAGCAGGGACTCGCTAGGCGCCTGGACCAGCTCCATGTCCTCAGACATTCCGACCAGATTTTTTTTAGGTACGTTTATACACAGTCCAGTGTTATTTCCTGATGACGTTTACAGAGTCTGGGTCCTCCGCTGCTATCAGTGATAATTTGTACACCTCTCCAAACCAAGTTTACAAGAAACTTTAATTATATTACCCCAGTGGGATGCACTCAAAGTGTCGGTGCAATTATTCCAAATCAATTTGATTAACGAAGTTGTAATTGTGTTTACCGAGTTTTCCTCCGGAGCTCAACAGTTACGCTGCTCTGCAGGAGAGCAGAGCACGCATATGCCAAAACTAAGAGTAATTCAATCTTTCGCCATCTATCTATCCATCAGTCTTTCTTTGTTTTGGGTTGAGTCCTCATTTTTATACAGTCATACACGTTTGTGCGATTTTGATATATGAAATGTGATTCGTCTGCAACACGTTGCTAATAGTCGTCTGTGATTGTAGTGCAGTGAAAGGTTTCAAGCGGAGATTTGAATCGCTGTTCGTGTGCATGCTTGTGTCCATACTGCCTGATTGCTCACAGCCGATCAGTTCACACACGGCTGCAACTTCAGCTGATCGACTCCTTCTGAATGTGTGATGTGTACATTGAATTGCTCTTTCATGAGGGGAAATCGCTGCTGTCTTAACTCCCTGTAACTAAACTGGCAGCCCAGTCCACATATCACTCATCCCTTTTGAATCGGTAGAACTTCACAATGTACATTTAGTTGATAACCACTTTTCTCAAAGTTGCCGTGACACGTTGAGATATAGTTCTCAGTGTTATATTGAGTTATTTATACATTAATGTCTTATTATTGTAATTTATTCTTTATTTAATAAAATCACATTCCCATGTTCTTTTTGGAAAAAGCTGTTTTTATTAATGTCTCAATGCATGATCTATATTATGAATATTTATATAATGCCTTTAAAATGCTCAAATTAATATTTGGGGTATTTTTGTTGTCTCCGCCAGGACGTGCGGGAGTCTGTGAGTGACTGTCCACCTCGGTGTCCGTCCACGGCTAATTTCGCATGCTGCTGCAGATAACTGCGTACATTTTCGCTAATCCTAACCGGCCAGTCGGGGCCGCTAGCGATAACACAGCTGAGTGCATCTCCGACTCCCAGCCCCTCCCCTCCGACACGGGCAGCGCTCATAAAATGTTTGGACAGTGTGTTTGGCGAACTGCTAACAGAACTACCAGTACACACGCTGACTAGTACATCGCCAGCTCTCAAACGCTAATCTGCGCCCAGAGACACGGTTTGCTTACTTTTACTGCTGACAGCTAACGGAACCACCAGTACACAGTCTGCTGAGTACATCGCTGCCACTACGCTGGCACACAGCTCGGGGATTTTGTCTCTTGTACGACGACAACAAACAGATTGCCGCTTGTTTTTTGAGTTTGAATTAAAAAGAAAATCTTCAGTGCTGGGGGATTAGCCAATATATATATATATATATATATATATATATATATATATATTAAAAAAAAAGGATCCCCCGTTAGCGGATGCCAATGGTACGAGTAAAGTCTTCCTGGGGTCTGAAATCAGTACATCATATCAGTGGCGGCCGGCCAATAGAGGGCAACCCACCGTGAGCCACCAAAAAAAAAATATATATGTATAATAATATTAAGTGTTTTTGAGCTATGGAATATACCCATTAATATTTGTAAAATAGGATATCTGAGCAAAATATATGCTTTTCTCTGCTAGTGCACCTCTGAGCTGCTCCAGTGCACGTCTACTGCTCGTGCACGTGGTGGGGCTGAATCGATTTTGCCCAAGGAAGACGGGTCTATTACGCAGTTTAGCCAATCACTGATTAAAGAAATAAATGAATGACATACAATTTATCCAATCAGTGCCCTAAAAAACACTTCTGGGAGGGCCATTCTCCTCTGGCCCCAGGCTGCGCGTTCCCGTGTCTCGTTCTCCTGCGGGCAGACGAGGCGCGCGCCACCTATGACAACAACATGACAGCGGCGAGTGCAGCAGGAGCCACTGCTCTACAGAGGAGACCAAACGCTAACTCGGCATAATCTCTCCTCCAACACCCGTTTGAGAGAAGAACTTTGGCGGATAAACTACAGGTAAAGCACCTGGTCCCAGATCAACCTGACCTCACCATAAAACAAAAGACTGGCGTGAAAGAAACCAGCTTCTGTGGACACAGCTACACCAGGGCTACAACTGGCCGCCAGCGTTTCTGAGATGCGAGTGAGACACGGAGAAAAGCTGATGTTGTGATCTTCGCAATAAAACATCTTTGATGTGACGTGTCGAGTCTTGGCCAATCAGCGTTAAGATGTCTACAGCGTCTTCATTTTCCTACAACCAGTTTTTTAATGTTAGCTAACGTTGTTGCGTAGTGTTGGTGTTAAAGTTACTTTATGTTCCGTTACAGTTCAGACTTGCTTAACGTGATGAAACATGCCGTAACCCCCCGGTCTGGTTCAGTCCACGCTGTCACTCGTTAACGTTAAACCAGCATCTGGTTTCCGGATCTGGTTGCAGGATGTTTTTTGTTTTTTTTAACTAAAGACCTGAGATGCAGGTGGAGGTCAAAACAGACGTGAAAGAAGCAGTACACCGTCCCACTGTCCCAGTATTTCCTAAAAATTTCTATAGCAGGGTATGCTAAAATCAAAGCTGTCACCTTTTTCACCCCTTATGAGTTTGCAGGTATGGTATTGTTTCCCGTAACACTGCACCTGTCGTCTTAGCATAATCAATCTTCTTTAAACAGACGTCTGTTTTTTGTGTTCGGGACGAACAAGTGTGTAGTTGTGTCCATAAGCTTGTTGAAATCTAGTATCTAAACTGTTAACATACACAAGGAAATGTGTTCTCAATTATATGTTATATATATTTGTATTGCCATATGCAGGCTTTATAAGGTTAATTCAGTTACTGTTTGATGGACAAATAGAACAGCCAATTAGAGGTGCTGAAATTGACATGTGACAATAAAGTTTTATTTTTTGGATAACAGAGTTCCACTGAAACTGAAGCGATGCCCCACGTTGTCTTATTCCTCCATTATCAGCCAGGTCAGCCAGAGAAAATTATCCAGCGAAGTTCAACGACAAGTTCCAGGCCGAGACTCACTGCGTGGAGTTGGCTGATGCACAAGGTGCAACGGAATCTTGGAGCACAGAGGAGATAAAGAGGTTTGCTTGATCGACAGCAGAGGTCAACGCCACAACACAACGCTGAGGCAGGCATTGTACATCCCCTCATACCCGCAGGACATCTTTTCTGTAAAAGGCTACAGCCAGAGGAGCGACTGTAATCTTCAAACAAGGGAAAGACGTTCTACAAGACAGAGACGGTACAAAATTCCACATTCATGAGTATGACAGCCTATATTACCTACAAACAGTAGATGATCAATCGGATGAGCAATGTAAGGGGTGTTTTGATATGCAGACATGGCATGAGATTTTAGGGCACTGTAATTATGATGAAATTCAGAAGTTACAGAGTGTTGTTGAGGGTATGACATTCAAGGGTTAAACAGAGACCTGCCCTTCATTGTGAAGTGTGCACTCAGGGAAAGTTTATCCAAACCAGGAACAGGGGGACCCTGATGTAAGAGCAACAGCAGCTCTAGAGTTGGTACAGATGTAGCAGGACCAATAGACCCAGAGTCCAGAGACGGGTATAGATTTGCCTTATCATTCACTGATGATTATTCCAGTGCAGTGTTTGTGTACTTTCTAAAAAGAGTGACACAGTAACAGCAACAGAGAAGTTCCTTGCAGATACAGCTCCATATGGGAAGATAAAATGTATCAGATCTGACAATGGTACAGAATTCACGGGAAAGAATTACCAGGCACTACTCAACAGAATGGTACAGCTGAGTGAAATTGGCGCACCTTATTTGACATGGCTAGGTGTATGCTAATAGAGAGTGAGTTGCCAAAGGAGTTATGGACCTATGCTGTGCAGACAGCAACGGTAGTGAGGAACAGATGCTTTAACAATGGAACAAAACAGACACCCTACCTAATGGTGACATGAAGACGTCCTAACCTTTCCAGGATGCAAACGTTTGGGTCATTGTGTTATGCAAATAAACATGACAAGAGAAAGTTGGACCCAAGGTCTTAGAAGGGAATCTTTGTTGGGTACAACAAGAATAGCCGAGCATACATGATCTACTATCCTGACATGGGGAAAGTGCAGAAGCACAGGTTGGTGAAGTGTGACGACCCTATCTGCCACTGGCCGTTGGCGTGGCAGACAAGGTCGTCAGGAGAGTGGGGACACCTGCGCTCGTTAGGGGCAATGAGCTAAAAGGTCCTCGGGTTGAGTGTTCTCACTCTCTCCGCCACACCAGTGGGCTGGTGTCGGGAACTCGGTTCGTACTCATTTTGGCAAGATAAATAAACCTTTTTTTCTGTTAAACCATTCAGTGTGTCTGTGTCCCCCTTCTTTTGTCTTGGCCGTGCGGCCCGGTTCGTGACAAGTGGGGGCTAGCCTGTCTGAATTTGGTTTGTTTGAGGCTGTTTTTTCTATGGAAATAATAGTTTTGTCTGAGACACGGGGTGTCTGGGGGATACATTATTGAGCGGCATTGGATACAAGGTCCTCAAGTGTGCTATTTTGTTTTTGTTTTGGAGTGTCCATAGATAGGTTGAAGATACGTGGTGCGTTGGATCGCATGTTTTTTTTTGGGCGGGGGCTTTTGGGCTTTGTTATTTTTGTGTGGGGTGCGGCCAGAGCAGTTGTCTCGGGGACACATCCAGAGCTGTCAGGTGGGTAACCAGCTTGCTGGGGGACGAACAGAGCTACTGGTTTCAGTGTTTATAAAGCCTCCCCCTAATCTGCATGAAGACTATAGGTTTAGTGAGGAGTTAGTTAGTTTAGTTAGTTTTGATTTGCAGTCTAGGTAGATTGACTTTCACATTAGTTTGGGGGACTTATTGTTTGTTGGGTTGGTTGTGACCTTGGAACTGCACTATTATGGCAGATTTAGAGGTATTTGTTCTGCTCCATGTGAGACTAGAGATCAGCTCTGGTGCAATTGCACCAGTATAAAGGCTGCGGTAAAACTACATTTGTTTAAAAAGGGGGTGCTGGTTGCTAAAGAAGAGGGACTGGTTCAGTCAATAGCAGCAAAGACACTTCCGGGTCCGTCGGGGAGCTTTACCTTTGAGCAGAAAAAGGAATTGCTTTTGTTAGAGTTTTCTCAGGAGAAGGAGAAACAGAAATTGGAATTGGAGAAACAGCAACCGGAAGAGAAATGGAAAGGCAAAGGATTGAGGCAGAGAAGCAAGTGGCAATTGAGGGGTTGCGGCAGAGGACTTAGCTGGCGAAGTTAGAGTTGATCAGCGATGGTAACATTTCTGTGGATGTTTTGCAAGGGAAAGAAAGTCCTTCATCTGGGTCTTCCGGTATTGTGAGTAACTTGCATCTCTTGCCTAAGTTTAATGAGAAAGACCTGGATGTTTTTTCCCCCCTGTTCAAACGGGTTGCAAGGGCAAGAAAATGGTCTGACTGAGCAAACTTTGCTGTTGCAGTGTGTGTTGTCAGGAAAGGCTCAGGAGGCGTATGTGGCTTTAGCTGATCTAACTTGTATCAGTCAAGGATGCTGTACTAAAGGCATATGAGTTGGTCCCTGAAGCATATAGCCAGCGTTTTAGGACATGGGAAAAAAAGTACGTACTCATCCATAAAAAATGACTCTGTGGATCTGTGTACGGTGGGCTTGCAGGAAGGTGGTTTTTGCAGATAAAGCACCCTGAAATGGGAGGAAATATGTGCCATTACTGCCATGAAGCAGGCCACTGGAAGCAAGGCTACCCAAAGCGTGGGCCTAGTAGGCAATATGCTGGGGACAGAGGGGTGAAACCTTCTGCACTGGCTACTAGTATTCCTGGTCCTGTGAGGGGGAGACTGTGGCAAGGTGGTCATGCGAAATCTGGCATGGTGGGCAGCCTCGATGAGTCCTATCAGCCTTTTGTCTCGGAAGGGTTCGTAACACGGACTGCTAGTGACGTTAAGGTGCCTGTTAAGATTTTAAGGGATACAAGTTCTGTCAACTCTTATATTCGGGGCTCCATTTTGACGTTTTCAGTTGAGACGGATATAGGGGATAGTGTTCTGATGCGAGGAATGGGTTTGAGGGTGTTCCAGTGCATAATCTGGACTGTGCCTTGGTGCAGGGCAAAGTGCCTATTGGGGTGAGACAGCTGTTGCCAGTGAAAGGGATTGATGTAGTTTTGGGCAACAACTTGGCTGGCAGTTGCGTTTGGGCAAATATGCCGCCTCTTCTTCCTCTTCTGCTTTTTTCTCTTCCTCCGATAGTCACACCCTTGTCCAGTTACTTGGTATGGTGGATTTTTCCGTTGTTTCGACAGGATTTTTTCTTTTGTTGTGGCACCTCTTACTGACTGCTGAAGGCCAGAGCTCCAGTTGGGTGATTCAGATATATATATATATATATATATATATATAAATTGTTTGTTCCCTATGAGCTGGTTGGTTGCTGTGGGGTTGGCCTGGGGTCTAGCGGCGTGTACATTTTGATTCGTTTGTTGGGGTGATCCTGTGGGACCACCGTCTTATGGGGGGGGGACCCTGTCTGCCACTGGCCATTGTCCTGCAGGTGGGCGTGGCAGACAGGATCATCAGGAGAGTGGGGACACCTGCGCTCGTTGGGGGTAATGAGCTAAAAGGCCCTCTGGTTGAGACTCTCTCCGCCATGAGGCACCAGTGGGCTGGTGTCGATAACTCTGTTCGTACTAATTTTGGCAAGTTAAATAAACCTTTTTTTTCTGTTAAACCGCTCATTGTGTCTGTGTTCCCCTTTAGTCATGGCCGTGCGGCTTGGTTCGTGACAGAAGTTTGTGACCAAAACATGACCCCTAACAAGGATGATTTTGAGAAGTGTTATGGCCCAGAGTGCATGGGATGGCAGTGGGCCCTGATGCTGTTCGCCTCCCTGCCTGGGGGGGTGCTGTTTTGCCGTGCTTCGTTTCATTGCAGGTGACAATATTTAAGAGGGAACCTGTGGAGGCCGGCACTCTCTCCTGTCTCTCCAGTTCCCAACCTGGCCATGCTGCACAACACAGATTCTTGGATGGTGGGGTTAGCAAAGGCGTCGGTAGTGGTAGGGGTGAGAAGCCTTTTTGTTTAACCATGTTTTCTCCTGTTTTTGGTTAGGGAGATAGGTAAGATACCTGTATTTTGTGTATTTTTTTTGAGTGGTCTAGGGAAGTTGTTTTGTTTATTATTTTGGGCCAGGCTCACCCTGAAGATGATGCAAGATACGTAATTCAAAATAAATAAGCAATTGTGAACTATAAACTGCAGCATTGGTCCTAATTTGGGAAGTGGGGAGAAGGGGAGACTCATATGTTACGTAGCGCTCAGACTCCCCTAAGCCGGGTATAACACAAGTCCAGACCAAATACTGATGCAAGTCCAAGACATACTCGGGACCAGGTTCCAGTAACTGTTCCTGAGGTGAATAGCCAAGTACAGACAGAGGAAACTAACTAGGTGATATCCTTCTAGAGAGGAAGAAACCAGGGTATTTAAGGGAATATGTATCTGATGGGGAGAATGATGATCATGTACTGACTAACATAGATTATTGTTATAGATTAATGTGCAATGTACCCCTAACATTCAGGGAAGCTGTAACCTCATCTAACTCAATAGATGAAATGATGATGAAATGCTGAGAGAAAATGGCACATTTAATCTAACCAACTTGCCTGAGGGTAAGAAAGCAGTAGGGTATATGCAATCAAGAACAATGTTGACGGATGTCAATACGCACCACCTAAGGTTTATGAGGATAACCAAGGTGCAATAGCCTGAGCAAAGAACCCTGTAAGAAGACAGAGGTCAAGTATAATTTCTTAAGGTCAACTGTGAATGATGGGAGAATAAGTTTGAACTATTGTCCAACAGACTAGATGGTTGCAGACATGATGACAAAACCTGCAACAAAATTTAAGTTGAAAAGGGACAAAACTGTGTTATGATGTTTTTGTTTGTTTTGAAGATAAGTGTGAAAACAAGTGGGGGTGTTAACATACACAAGGAAACGTGTTCTCAATTATGTTATATATTTGTTTTGCCATATGCAGGCTTTATAGGGTTAATTCAGCTACTGTTTGATGGACAAATAGAATGGCCAATTAGAGGTGCTGAAGTTGACATGTGACGATACAATTTTACTTTTGGATAACAGAGTTCCACTGAAACTGAAGTGATGCCCCACGTTGTCTTATTCCTCCATTATTATATTCAGGTTGACACTGGGTATACACGCCAGGATCGCTATACAATCCACATCTGCTAACATAAACCATTCCAATCAAGGTATTCTTGTATTTGCAAATTAACTTTTCTCTCCATCAGTTTTCTGACAATATGGGTCTGCTGTTCTGCCCAATACAGTACATGTTTATTTGCCACTTTAGGTAAAGACATTTATGTTTTACTTTGCCAGATACTGGGATATAAACATCGAACAAAAAGTTTGGAAATTTGTGTTTGGTAAATTATTTCTCTAATGTAACGATGCTTCTTGGCAATACATTGTATACCGTTGAAAAGCATGTTTATTTCCCTTTCAAACTGTACCCCATTTGGAAGGAATGTGGGATGAGCACAAATGCGCAACCCACATACTTAGCTGTATATGGGTTGCGCCCATGGGCAATTTTCCAAATCTTCTGCTAATGCCAAACGGGTTATTCTGCTGTTGCTATTGACTCTTGTTTTTTGGATTGGATGATTGAAGTCTATCGGTAACCAGGAAGAAACGAGACGTATTGGCAATTTAATAATGTATTAATTTAGCCCTTCAGGGCCTGAGGTAATTTTCTCGATTTTACATAATTTCTTAAATTCACCTTTAAAGGCACTTGCATATGAGATACATACCCATGTGCTCCATCAAAAATTGCAGAACAATCTCAGCTCTCTATATAATGAGGCACCATTGTCCTAAGGCACAAGTGTAAAGAGAAAATAAAGCTGAAAAATGTAATCTCTATTTTGGAATTCTTCATATCTCTTGTGAAAACTTTACTTTACTCATGTGGACGAACGGTTTTGGTGGTTGAAATTGGTTTAACAAAGGTCTTAGGTTCACAAAAGCCATGGTATATATGAATAAAATGGTAGATACATGTAAGTAAATGTCTAAAACCCAATTTTGTATTGTTTTTTGAGTAGAAATGTTGTCTGTCACACCTTTCACCAAAATGATAAAAATGGGACTGAGAAATGACTTCATACTGCAGATAAAGCTTCATGGGGTGTGTGCAAATGAAAAATGACCATTACAGCGTTTTTTTTTCAAATAAATTATGTATTTTACATTAAACACATTAAACACAATATACATGTTCAGATATAGAAAACTGATATGTATTATCTGGTGGGGATGGAGCTGAGCTGTGGACTTGGTGTCCGAGCTGGCTGGAACCTGGAGACAGGGGGAACAGTGTCAGCACGGACTCTGCTCATGGCATGAGCTAAATGTGCTAACTTTGCTAACGTAAATATGCTATTGCAAAAAAAAGTTTAGTAAATACACTTACCCATTTTCAAATGGATCCCTTGTGTTAGCATATTCCTCTTCGTCGCAGGAATCAAATCCTTCAGGCTCTGAAGCTCCTCTGTCGTCCTCCTCGCTACTCGCCAAAAATCGCCGCCACTGCTTCCTCCGTAATAAAGCGCGTCCTCGCCATTTTCTCTCTCTTCTTTTAGGACTGAAAACTGCAGCATGTTTATAAAGCTCAGGTGTGCAGTAGGTCCTTTGTGATTTCTTGAGTGTTCATTGGTTGTTGTTTTTCACAAAATGTCGACAGACACACGAGTCGGTGAATCACGGTGAAGGATTTCGTGTGACGAGTACTTTAGGCACCGCGTCACACAACACATCCATGCTCCCATCTCTCTGTGTGAATCGCCTTCGAGCTCACGGGAGGAAGGAAGCGGAAGCGGAAAGCCTACTGATTCCTCTAGAATTTGAAACGTATTTCTGTGCCGTATTATCGGGGAGATATGAATATTTACAAAACGTAAACATCGTAAAGCGCGGATCCGCATCGCGAGTTCCGGAAGTGTTGACAAACAGTCAGGAGCCTCAGTAGCGTGTGGAAGAACCATACATACTGTGTGGTTTTGATCGGCCACCAAAACAGGACAGAGACAGACTACAACGGATAGTCAGGTCTGCAGAGAGAAATATTGGTTCCAGCCTGCCCTCCATCCTGGACTTGCACACCTCCAAAGTCAGGAAACGGGATGGAAAGATCACTGCAGACCCCTCACATCCTGGACACTTCTCCCCTCTGGTAGGCGCTACAGAGCACTGTATGCCAAAACCACCAGACACAGGAACAGCTTCTTTCCATTGGCCATCACTCTGATGAACAATAATCAGACACTTGCACTACTCTGACTACTCTGTTGTCTCTAATGTCTTTTTTTTAATATTCATGCCATCTGCAGAAGTTCTCTGACGACTGGACGGGAGGAGGAGTACATGGCAGTAGTGGATGACTTTGTGGAGTGGGCTGGAAGAAATCCCCTGCTTCTGAACGTGGCTAAGACCAGAGAGATGGTGGTGGACTTCAGGAGGAAGACGACGGCTCCACAACCACTGAGAGTTCTGGGAGAGGACGTGGACATGGTGGAGGAGTACAAGTTCCTGGGTGTCTCCATCGACAGCAGACTGGACTGGAAGGCGAACATCAACACTGTCTACAAGAAGGGAATGAGTTGACTCTTTTTCTTGAGGAAACTTCGATCCTTCAATGTATGCAGCAAGATGTTGGAGATGTTCTATCAGTCTGTTGTGGCCAGTGCTCTGTACTTTGCCATAGTCTGCTGGGGAGCAGCATTGGAGCTGGAGACACCAACAGACTCAGTAAACTGGTGAAGAAGGCCGGCTCCTCCATATTGGACAACCCGGACCACCGTCTCCATCTATTGCAGGGACAGCGAAGCACTTTCTCCAACAGACTCCACTGTCACATGGACCGATACAGGAGAACATTCCTGCAAACTGCTATACGACTTTATAATGAATCACCTCCGGCAATTGAATCAATATCAATAATCCTAGCATCGTTTTTGTCGTTTAGTTAGTTACTGTAGATACTTCTATTTCACTGTAAATACTTTATATACACTGCATATACACTGTATACACTTTGCATTTTCTTTATTATTGAATTTTCTTAAATTGGATATGCTCTGCTATTTTATTGTGTTGTATATATTGTGTATTTCTCATACTTAATATTTGTATGTCTCCTATGTAACTTTGCTTGCTGCTGCTACAAACAAATTCCCCCCTGGGGATGAATAAAGTAGTTTTCTATCTATCTCTATCTCCCTATACTGTAACGCAAGCAAATGTTGGAAAGTTAGCCTCGGTTTGAAGTAATCAAACTTTGATTTGAACGTGACCATCAACAAACTATTAATGTATATGTATACCTATATATATTTAAGTGCAGTGTGGGACTATTTCTGGAAAAGTCTCTCTGGTGGGTTTTTTGTCTAAGAGTGGATTGTCTTCTTGTATATTAACAGTTTATCTGTCTTCTGGTGTGCCACAGGGTTCCATTTTGGGTCCTATATATTTACAAATACATGCTTTTTTTGGGAAGACTCTTAAATGGAAAATGATTACAGACAGAAATCTTGCATACTGAGTCCGATGCATTTTATTTTTCTATTTGACAGGGAAATGTGCAACCATCGACAGCTTTGTGCTGGGAGTCAAATGGCCTTTTTAGATGAAGACGTTGCCAATGCATTTAAATACATACATTAAATATAATGTGTCTCTGGGGATGCAGGCCTTCAGTGCACACATTTTTTCCCCACTACGAAAGGTATCAGTGGCGGGCCGTGCAATTTCGACCTAGGCCTTCAGTGCCGTATAGTCCACATCAGGGGCGGACTGGGGAAAAAAAGTGGCTCGGGAGTTACCGTCAGACACTCAATACACGGTGCGCTGCTCAATACATGGTGCATTCATACAGACCATGTGTGGACAGCAGACACCCACTCCACCACGAGCATGGAGGGAGGTCACACGGGGCGTGTGGACCGACCCACGAAGCCACTTCAACCACCAGCGGACACCCCCGCCGAGCAACGCGCAATTACGCAGCGCCTCTCGGTCGGATGCCTCCAACCTCGCCCCGGCATTGTTGTGCGTCCTGACTGACCCACCTGACCAGCCCAACCCTGTTGGCCCACTGGGGATTTCCCTGCATCAACAAGAACCACACTTAGTTATAACATGACAAAACAATCCATGATAAAAACAGCACCATAGACACATCAACGCCACCGCAGATGTAAAAGCTAAAAAGCAGTTAACTCACCAGATGCTGTTCACTTAAAGACAAAGTCCATCTGCCTCTCTTTATTAATAAAAAGTTCAGCGACGCGGTTGTACAGTTTTTCGGTGTGCTTCAGTTCCAGCAACACGTGGCCATAGACGCCGATGAGGACAGCCGAGCCTCTCAGCCGCGCCCCCGGGAACACGCCTCCACGCGTTCTGGGGCAGAAAATAACCGCTCGACAGCGGCAGTCATCACCACAAACATGCGTTGTCACCAACTCCGTCACCAAGTCCGCTTCTCCTCCTTCTTCAGCCACCGAGCGCCAAAACAAGCAAAACACTAAACATGTCACAACTTCTCTCGCTTCAGCCTGAACCATTCCAGCTCCCACTGAGCGCCGCCCTGTTGACACATTGACCAATCACAGCGCACGTTAATGGTCACGCCGGGCCACCGGCCAATCACACGTCCACACCATTTCGCCGGCCTGGCATTTCAAAGAATACACCCAGCTTGTCAAACTAAAGATCTGATTTGTTGATTTGTTGAAGACCATGGCAATCAACGACAACGTCCACTCTCCGTGTACTTTAATGCTGTGTTCACATCAAACGTGACACGAATTTGTCGTGCGACCAGATTACATGTAAAGTCAATGCACAGACGCGACAGGTTGCTAAGGCGCGACATTTCCGCCGGGCGACATGACTGACGCATTTGAGGCGGCGCCAATAGCGCGTTTGACGACGGGCGAACAGAGCAAAGTTGAAATATCCCAACTCAGGCGAAAAAATCTCGCGAGTCACAGTTGCGTCAGCCAATCATCGTTGAGAATCAGCGTTGAGAAGCTCCGCCCATCACCACCGCTGTCTTACCGTCGGTGAATCAAACTGCTGCTGCTCCGCCAGAAGTAGTGATGGTAGCGGCTTCATTCAGACGCAGTTGTGGGACTACGGATAATATTATGAACCCAGACACAATGGAGTTTGATTATTCCCATGTATGTGGAATTTACACAACAAGTATACAGCAGAACTAGTGGTTATTTCCATGGTGGATGGCGGAAGCGGTATCTGTTTTATGGAGATAAGCCAGACGCAGTTCCTGGAGGAGTCGGTGAAATTCACAGAGCTGTGTGCGGCTACGGATGGTGTTATGAACCCAAACATGAGGGCGTTTGATGTTCCAACATGTTTGGGACTTCCACAACAAGTATGAAGCAGAACTAGTGGTTATTTATTTCATAGTCGATATCGGAAAAGATAACTCTTTTTCACGGAGAGAAGCCACGGCGATAAGCCACGGCCCCTTTGTCGCGGCGCGATTTGTCTTTGTCGCATTTGGTGTGAACACCCTCATTTCACTCGCGCGAGTAAACTGAAGCGGTAAGCTGTGTCTCTATGTAAGCAAAGCAATTGAAGCAGGCCTTTGCATTACTGCAAAGGCCTGCTTCAATTGCTTTGCTTACATAGAGACACAGTAGAACAAACATCTGAACTCTCCTTCAAACCAGCTGTACTGAAAGAAGTGCTGCTGGCTGAAGGCAGAGCAACAGAGGAAGACAGGAGCTGTGCAATGAAAAATAAGCTGATCGGGAAACATAATTATAATACATATAGTGTATTTGTGAAAAACAATTAAATTATAAAATAGCTATAACTTTGTGATTCTGTTTAGGCCAACAGAAAAGGCTTAGCAGGCCCTGACGGCGCGCCAGTGGTATACATATATATATATATATATATATATATATACGGTATATATATATATATACGGTATATACACTCACCTAAAGGATTATTAAGAACACCTGTTCAATTTCTCATTAGTGCAATTATCTAATCAACCAATCACATGGCAGTTGCTTCAATGCATTTAGGGGTGTGGTCCTGGTCAAGACAATCTCCTGAACTCCAAACTGAATGTCAGAATGGGAAATAAAGGTGATTTAAGCAATTTTGAGCGTGGCATGGTTGTTGGTGCCAGACGGGCCGGTCTGAGTATTTCACAATCTGCTCAGTTACTGGGATTTTCACGCACAACCATTTCTAGGGTTTACAAAGAATGGTGTGAAAAGGGAAAAACATCCAGTATGCGGCAGTCCTGTGGGCGAAAATGCCTTGTTGATGCTAGAGGTCAGAGGAGAATGGGCCGACTGATTCAAGCTGATAGAAGAGCAACTTTGACTGAAATAACCACTCGTTACAACCGAGGTATGCAGCAAAGCATTTATGAAGCCACAACACGCACAACCTTGAGGCGGATGGGCTACAACAGCAGAAGACCCCACCGGGTACCACTCATCTCCACTACAAATAGGAAAAAGAGGCTACAATTTGCAAGATCTCACCAAAATTGGACATTTGAAGACTGGAAAAATGTTGCCTGGTCTGATGAGTCTCGATTTCTGTTGAGACATTCAGATGGTCGAGTCAGAATTTGGCGTAAACAGAATGAGAACATGGATCCATCATGCCTTGTTACCACTGTGCAGGCTGGTGGTGGTGTAATGGTGTGGGGGATGTTTTCTTGGCACACTTTAGGCCCCTTAGTGCCAATTGGGCATCGTTAAATGCCAAGGCCTACCTGAGCATTGTTTCTGACCATGTCCATCCCTTTATGGCCACCATGTACCCATCCTCTGATGGCTACTTCCAGCAAGATAATGCACCATGTCACAAAGCTCCAATCAATCTGGATGTGCATCCCACAAATCTCCATCAACTGCAAGATGCTATCCTATCAATATGGCCAACATTTCTAAAGAATGCTTTCAGCACCTTGTTGAATCAATGCCACGTAGAATTAAGGCAGTTCTGAAGGCGAAAGGGGGTCAAACACAGTATTAGTATGGTGTTCCTAATAATCCTTTAGGTGAGTGTATATATATACATATATCAATATCAATAGGCAGGTGTCAAATGAATGGAAATCTCAAAAGTGTCAGGCTTGGATTATGTATCCGCGCCCACTTACTCACCTGCTTCCCATTTTCCTAATCAGCCTCGTGGTGCATATACCTGTGCTGTGTCCTGTCATCCCTTGCCAAATTGTCTAATTTAGATCTGCACTCGCTCACCAGCCTTCGTTCTGCTCGCCTGGTCCATGCTTTGATAAGATAAAATAAAATAAGATAATCCTTTATTATATATATATATATATTTACAGCAACAGAAGGTAAAGTTAAATCAAGAGACGTCATTTAAAAAAACAAGTATTATAAATAAGCATACCGTTTTTTATTGCTTATTAAAAACAGTAATAAAAAAAAACTGAAATATTATGACTCGTGCCTGTCTCGCTTCAAGTAAGCGGTAGCACAAATCAATCTAACATGCAAACTGTCATGAAAGTAGCCCCGAGCATGTTCATGATCTAAGGAGGACACGCCCCTTGGTTATTTTAATCACCTGATTGTTTTTTCTGTTGAAACCCTCCCCACCCCACGGACAATTGCTGTATGCTAATTTAAACATTATTTCACAGATACTGCAGACACACAAAACAAGAGGAAAATAAACTTGGAGAGTGGGTGTTTTTACTTCTTCTGGATGAGAGTACAAGTAAAATCTAATTCTAAAAACATAGAAGCAGCTGGGCATCATCTCAATGCTAAACATGCCTTGAATCAGCTCGCAACAGTTTGTTATGTTCCCGCTCACTGTGCTGCTGCAGAAAGTCACACACTCATAAATGCCCAACGCTGCCTCTAGATGTCGCTAGACCAAGGACATCTTAGCCTTTTTGTTGTTGTTAATTCCCATTCCAGCTAAATTCTCGATGGATCTCTAGTCTTCCTACACAGAGGATCAAAGTAAGTTTTGAACATTGACGAGTACTCTTTGACTGACCATTCGATATTTACTGTGATATGTTGGTGTGGAGCGACCTGCGGGGGCATCACCCCCTCACCGTGGAGAATCAACAACTGGTCAGACTGCAGTTTAAATGAATCCACATTCGCACCCCTCCCCCGCTCTGACATCAAACAACTACCTCCACCCTTTGTCACCCAACCCCCGCCCCTGCGTTGAGAAGAGGTGTGTGTGTGTGTGTGTGTGTGTGTGTGTCCGCTCTTTCACACATCAGGACTGCACCAGCATCTGCTGGCGTGTCACCCTCCTCCTGCCTTAAAAGTCTGTGCTGACCAGCTGGCCCCTCATCTTGAAGCAGATCTTCAACAGATCAGTGTGTTGAGCCACCCCATCGCTTCAAACGCGCCACACTCACTCCTGGTCCCAGAGAGGTCCCTGCAATTATATTTCTCGATTACAATTTTGCCTTCCAATGATTATGAAAACAAGATAAATCGGGTTAAAGCAATTGTTCCGTTTTTGTAATGATTCCCTCGTCCTATCTTGTTATGAATCTACTGCAAACGTTTCCTTTACAGCGTTTGCCCTGCTTGGCCGGTTCAGGGGCGGCCGATCGGGGGGAGGATCCCCTTGTTTAACCTTCCCCAGGCCACGATTTTATTTGTGGACTTCAGCCCGTCGTTCAACACAAGCATCCCGGAGGTTCTCGGCTCCAAACTGACCCAGCTCACTTTGCCACGCCCCGCCTGTTGGTGAGGCTCGGGGGAAGAAAAAAAAAACATCCAGTGCTGGTGTCCCACAGGGATGTGTGCTCTCCCCACTGCTCTTCTCCCTCTATACCACCGACTGCACCTCAGGAGACCCGTCTGTTAATTAAACTAAGGAAATTTGCAGAAGACAGCAAAGAGGCTAATCGGCCTCGACCATCAGTACGGTGACGAGACTGAAACAGACGGGGGGGGGGGAGCTGGCACTCTGGTGTGGAAAGAACAACCGTAATAAGGTGAACGCTCTTAAAGCGTACAGTCTTCCTGGACCAGCTCAGGAAGTTCAATCTGCCTCAGGAGCTGCCGATCCTGCCCGTTCATACCGTCACTGTGTGGTTTTGGATCAGCCACCAAACGGGACAGGACCAGACTAAAACAGACAGTCAGAAGTTAAATTGCAGGGAGAAATCATTGACGCTGTGCGTCTTAAGGACTCAAACGCCGCCAGAGTCAGGGAGCAGGAAACTTCACCGCAGGCTCTTCACACCAACACAACCCGTTTCAGCTTCTCCCCTCTAGTAGGCGCAGTACAGAGCATGTTTGCCAAAACAAGCAGACACAGGAACAGGGTTTGGGTTAGTGTAGGCCGCAGGCTGTCACTCTGATGAACTGTTAACCACAGGTAAATGACACTGTATTGTATATTTATTTATTTTCTTCATTTTTTTCTAAATATAAATATAAGCTGCTGTAGATGAATCTACTAAACGGACATGAACATGCATGATTGTAATGTACACATCCGCCTAAATCAAAGTGCAGCTTTGGCAAATTAGTCATTCAATATTAGACCAGCATATGTGCACTACTTTATTATCATTTTGCAAATTAACTCTTCACACATACTAATGGTCACCTGGAAAGAAAGGATTTGCAGACACCAGTTTTTCTGTGAAACCTTGCAGACATAGAAGCTAAAGTATGTTTCAGCAGTCTACCCAGGAGCTGTGTTTCTCTCAAGTTAAAGCTCTATTTACTGCAGAGGAGCACCACACCTTTCTTGTGGAGGATCCAAAAATCGCCGCTGCTCCACTTAAATTGAAAGACTGTGCAACAGAACATTCTTTATTGAAACGGCGCTTCAAAAAGCTGTACGTGAAGAGAAATCTGTAGAGGAAACCGCACGGTTGAGGCCGTGAACCCCGTTTGCAGTCAGCCAGTAATGTTAGCGGGCAGAGCGGATGTCACCGTCGCTGCTTGGAGTGGAAGTGTGCTCCCCTCTCGTTTGACCGCCAGCCCCGCTGGAAATGATCAGACAGCGTCCACAGAGGGATGATGAGCTGGCACCTTCATCACGGCGTCGCCATTGTTCAAATTATCCCCCAATTTGTATCTTTGAACTCTTGCGCCCTCCGCTGCCCTGATGGGGAACTGAGAGAATAAAAGGCACCGAAGGCCTTCCTCATTCCACAGTTTCTACATCCTCGATTCCTTTCTTCACCTCCTCCCCTAGTCCCGGGAGTCCACGGGAGATGCGACTGGAGGAGGCGAGGGAGAGAAGCGGGGGAGAAAGGGGAGCCGTCGTTAAAGTGACGCTAGTTGAAAATGTTGAGCGGCTCAGCCGCGCTAGCTGTCCTGTGTTTTATTAAACCGCTGCATTTTATTTCATGAGCATCGCAACGGATGTTATAGTATGGATGTCATTAAATTTGATTTAACACTCTCACACACACATATATATATATATATATATATATATATATATATATATATATATATATATATATATATTATAGCCTTTATTGATTATATTGTGTGAAGCGCAACACATGTTGGTATGAAAAGTACTGTACAAATAAAGACTGACATGTGTTATATATATATATAAATACGATTGAGTGCCCACATCATATACAAACAAACCCAGTGCTGTCTCTCCATATGACGACATGATACGCAAGAGAATGGTGCTGACGATATAATACATTTGTTTGCACCTGTCAGGTCAATTAAAATTAATTGCGTTGGATGTAGCCTACATTCAACGTAAAAACAGGTTTGATCATTTGAAGGAACGGTTACATGTGTGGAGTCCTGCCACGGTCTGATCATATTCCAGCTATGTGTCACGCCTGTTTGGTTATTTTTATGTTACTGGTGCCAAAAAAACACTTCCGTAAAGCATACACCGGTGTTTCCTCCGGGGAACTTCCTCGATCCCTGCGATGCATTTTCGGAATCGGGACCTTCCCAGATTGAGTGCCGAGGCCGATATCTGTGTCACAAGCCGGAGGGTTGAGGATCGAGGAGGCACACAAATCGAGAGCTGAGAAAAAGGCCGTCTGTGGCTGACTGTCACCCGCTAGTGTCCGTGGTATTCCTCCTGGCACTAGTCTGCCCTCATCGGTGGCCTTTTGGCCCATTCTTTGTGTTGAATTGGGCCTTTCCTTACGTGGAGCACAGAGGATGAGCTCCACATGAGCTTTAACTTACAAAAACAAAGACTGAACTTTGTATATGGGAGTTTTTTTTACAAGTATTATATTCAACAATAAATATCCGAGCACCCCCCCCCCCCCCCCCCACCCCCACCCTCCCTTTTTTATTTTGCCGCGGAAATGCATGTTGGAATTCTCCTTCAACCATTGCGACCGCCTTGCTTTGCGGGCTGCGCTCAGTGCGCCCAAAACACGAGAGCTCTCATTGATGAATGCAAACTAATTCTCTACGTCAGCAATGCAGCCGAACTGGCTTTAAACACGTGTGTAGATGACAAGAACCTCAAGGGCTCGCTCTTCTATACGAGCCCTCGGCTGGTGTGAGAGTGTGAGAGAGCACATAGGTGAGGAAGAGCACAGCCACCACTTCACATGGATTTTTTTTTTGGGGGGGGATTAGCAATGAAACGGATGATGTAGAAGGAGTCAGGCTGTATCCGTGAGGACAGGAACATCTGCAACACTTATGGTTAAAACATCATGTAATTCGCCCTCTACGGGCCTCCTGGGGAACTACAAGTTCCAGAAGTGAGTCAACAACAAAATGGCTGACTGTTCTGTGTAATGTCAGAAGGGAACAAAAATGTCACAGACCACGTGTCAATGTAATGGATCCGTTTTTTTGTTGTTGTTTTTTTGAAGCTAAGAACAAAAAAGGCGGGTCCTTGTCTTCTTGAATTGTTGTGATGAATCCATAATATTTTTTTTTTTATAAAAAAATATATTATTTATGTAAATACATTTGCAGTAGTTAGATTAATATTCTTCCTATAACTTTGGTTTAGACTTTTTTTTCGTGTCATTTAAACAAACAAAAAATCATTGTCAAACAAAGCGCAAACCACTCAAACACTGGGTAACTTACTTGAACACAGGCAAGAAAGCCTCAAAACAAAACCCACCGACAATACAATGATTTGTAAACTACAGCGACATCACGGCCTGTCGTTAAGTTTACACCATTGTTCGGTCTGTTGCTCCGCTGGCTCCTCCTCCTCCGCGTTAGCCCCGCCCCCTCGGATTCCCCTCCGTCGTCGTCCTCGTGCACAGATCTCAAACCCCTCCCTCTCCATGCTAATGCTCCCCGTTGCCCCCCTGTTCCAACCGCCGGCTCTGTTAGCTCCTTACAACCCCACTGCAGTTCCTCCAAGCTGACTCACTTGTGTCCGTCCTCCCAGCCCATCCATACAAACCGACCGGTCACGGCGCTGTTCGTGCCGGCTCCAGCTACCGACTTCAACACCGACACAAGGACCGTTGGAGTGATTAAAAAAAAAAAAACGTCAGACAACAACGGTTGGTCAACGCACTGAAGCCGCCGACCAACCATTCTGTAAGGATTTTTTTTTTTGCCGTGAACGAAAAGAGGAGGAGTCTATTTGCAAAGCGAACGGGGGTGAGCAGTCGGTCGAGTCCGCGAATGCACAACTACTCCGTCGCTGTGGCACAACTCACTAGTTTCTCCCAGTGAATGCAGAAACCGGTGCACTTTTTTTTTTTTTACCACATCCCTGAGCACAAAGGGCTGCAGCGTGCGGAAGCTTCCTGGACCGCGGGAGGAGGAGACGATCTGCAACGACGGCTCGAGACTGAAAATCGCGGGAACATTGCGACGCGAAAAGTCGGTGAGTCGTGGTATTGCAACTAGCATGCTAGCTAAGCAGCTCTCACTTTCCTGTTGTGTGGGGAATAGATCATGTGCTTCTTGGATCTTGGGCTTATGCATATGCATGAATATGCACATTTCGTTTTGAATTACAATAGTTTTGATCTGTTTTTGACATATGAGGTGTACATGTTTTTGCAATGAGATTGGGGTTGTAGCGGTGTTAGCGTTACTTGTGTTAGCAAGCGGTCGCTTAGATGCCAGCTTCATGGATACAAGGCAACATCAAATTACATTTGAACAACAACAGTGTTATTTTCTTTTCACTTTAACGGTTACATGTTTTGATTTTTTACTTCAGGGAGTTTCTATTTTGTGAACACAGACTCGCGTGTTTTTTTAATCGCTTTAGTTGCTTTCATCACACTTTTGAATTCTGATTTATATCATCATAAATATGACATTACAGGTAATGTCTTTTTTAAATTTATTTGTATTAACTCTCTTTTCTACATAGCTACGATTACAGCATTACGCCAATTGTGCCGCTAAGCAGTTTGAAGAACACTTGTACACGCATACACACTTAAGTATATGACCAAGAAGAAATATGTGACCCAGTTGACAGTTGAAGTATGACCCTTACACCATGTATGTTGCCTATAGTCCGACACAAGCGATCAAACATTACTTTGGATGTAATTAAGTAACTTCCCCATCTAGAAACTGAAGATGGTCTTCTGTGTCTTAGAGACATTTGATCCTCACTAAAGTCCGCTGAAGCAACTATATGGTGTATTGGTACTAAAACAGGCAGCAAGCACATCCAGCATACTGCAGAGGGGACAGTTTAAAGGATGGGCAATAAGGAAGACATTTTGAAGAGAAGTCTACCTCAAGATAATAAGCGGGTAATAGAAAAATAATAGTATTTGAGTATTTCACCCTAATCATTGTCCTTTTTTAGAGCTTTAATGAAGAGTGTATGGCCTCTTCTAAAACAATCCTATAATTTTACATAGATTTTAGAGAGTATTGCTGAATTGAAAGTTAACACTAAATTGAGGTCTCAAGAGCATAGAATATACAAAATGGGCTCCACACTGCTGCATTATCTAAAGGGTGCAGTTACACCCCCCCTCTTGGTCTGAAGTGGTACAGTCCAGTAATTTTCCATGCACCACACTGTCCTAGGATGTGGGTGTGGCTTAATGTCAATGGTAATACAAGAGTTTAGCAGTTTTTCCTCACTGCCCTGTCCTGTGGGTTTCTAAAAGAGACAAAAATCTGCAACTTTTTTCATTTTGGTGAAGTGATGTACAGATAAGTGACCAACTTGCTCTATGAACCATAGAACCATAAGTCAGCAACACTTTGGGGAATTTGTCAGTCTGCAGACTGTTTCATCATATTTATAATGTTTTACAAAAGAATTACCCAGTTTTGTCCATAAAGTAAGCTTTCTCAGGTTTGCTTTTACCTTTTGTGAACATGGTACATTCCTGTCTCTGGTTTCCCCTCCCCCACCTCACCCAGTGGCAGTGCTCACATGGTGCACTTGTAATTCATTGTCTGTTTTTTTTTGCTGAAGAGGAAGCAGCCTGGAAAGGCTCCTCCTACATTTTTTAAGAAGCCTTCTAGTAGATGTTAGAAGACTACATGTGAATACCTTTCATCTAATACAACCAATGATAATTACCTAATAATTACACATTTGCTACAACAATTTTCAGGGCTAGCTACATTCAAATATGTACTCCATTATATTGTTGGAACATTTGAGGTTCTTTCTGGCTTTAGTTTAAAAATTAGATCTCCAAATGTCCTTCATGTGGAGGAAAAGGAGGACTTTGTGCCTCGCAGTGGCACCTTTCTCAGTCATGGTGTATACAGGTCTGGGGCCAAATGAAAGTGAGTGACGTGCAGCTGCTGGCTCATAAGCCACTACTGGTCCATGGAAACCTGACATATTATTGTCTCTTTATTATCAGGAATACATATCGGTGAATTCAATCACACAAATGAGATGGATATGAATGTTACATTTGCTCACCTTATGCATTATTAAAAAAACGCGAATAACACCTTTCATTTCAGCTTAACTCTGTCACTGTTATATTAGATCATTTGTAGATGTTAGAGAGCAAATGGTTATCTTGCCAGATGTTCCGTAACTTCTTCTATTCAAAGATTATCCCACGTCACGGTTGAGAAATCTGCCAATTCCTATTACTGGAGACAGCTAACATCTGTGAACATGCCACTGCAGGTATTGAGGCTCTGTAATACTGTAATATTCATTATTTATGAATTCCAAAGTGTGTATAAAATGCAATGTAAACGCTTATTCAGCAGTATTCTTTTAAGATGATGATAAGTAAATGCAAGTAGGCATTCAATGTAAGAAATGTATTAAACAAAGTCTTCAGCATATGATTAAAATGTCACCCCAGTCCAATTTATTGATGATTTAGGCAAATGTAGATCCAGAATTAATTTCGTCCGATTCGTTTGTCTGTACTGCAAAACAAATCTGCAGTTTGTGTGTTTCCCATCTATTAAAACAACGGGAGAATTTCTGCTTCATTTCAATGCCATTTTTACAGTTCGGGAATGATTCAAGGTTCCAATCATGCATTTTCAATTCTGTTTTCTGATGGAAAAGGTCATACCTAAAATTCCTCTTGTATATTTTTCCGTTTTTCTAACCGTGCCAAGTCCACTAGAACCAGTTTGTACCTGTTACAGCCGGTTTCTCTACTTCAGGCTGTAAATGAGAGTGATAAGAAATATGATCTTGATTCAGTCTCAAAACACCCAGGTGTTTGTTATTCATTTATCTATTGCCATGCTGATAATTAAGAATGAATGGCCCGTTTTAAATTACTATTTTGCTTTTCAATCATAGCCCATAATAAATTAGTCAGTCTTAATATTGTGTTCCTATTTTAGGGGAGCCCTATTTAAAAATTACAGTACACTAGTGCATACTATATATATGCAACACACTAAGAATTCAATCATGTCGTCATAACATTTAAAAGTATTTGCTTCAATAAAAAGCCCACTCAAAAATGTTACAATCATTTGATAGATCGTTTTTATAGCATGCAATGGTTATATAGTAAGAGCTTCGTGGAGCAGTAGACATCTCAAACATGTTCAGGCTTGCACATAGTACATATACCCTATCATGGCAGCTACTTTATGTCTGAAACATCTGTCAATTGGCATCGCATTAATGTAAAGACCACAGCAGGGCAAACTAAAACATGCAGAGAAAGAAACACACATCTTCTTGTTTGCCTTACGAAGAGCACTCTATAAACTACTACTCAGCTATTGTCTCCTTTTTTTGCATAAAAGAAATCCAATCTGTTTTATAAACTACTGCGGATGAGCCTATTTTAAGTCTTTTAAAAACGATTGTTTTCCTCATGCAGGGGGAGGAAAAAAGAAAAAACATCTACATAGAAACACAGCATTAATCAGTAGACTCCCTCGTAATTTCAGTTTCTACTATCGAAAACTGATTATATATATATATATATATATATATATATATATATATATATAATATATATTATATATATATATATATATATATATAATATATATTTTCCGTTAAGGCATTTGAGGGAATATGAGTTCAACAAGTTAGCATCTTGTCATTCTATGCATGTGTGCTGTCGGTCTTCATAAAATATGCAGTTGATTTCTTTATACAATAGATGAAATTAATGAGAAAATGTGTAACGGGTTCACTGTGCCTCATGCTCACAATGGTGATTATGACTTTCAACAACAGAATAAGATTTAAATATATCATTGATGCAGCCTGAGGTGTAATCCACACTAATACATATTTTCATTTTAAAATGAAACGATCTTGTTAGGCACAAGCTTTCCAGCACCATTTCAGAAATGATCTACGTCCATACTGACACATATCGCATGACCATTCATAAACTCTGGGCGTGGGCACACTGGTGTAAGCATGAAGCAGATTTGTCTACTCAACGGCCTAGTTTATGCCCCCGTTCACTGCTCGCAAATCGCTAAAATAATAGCTTGCCTCCTGCACTTGTAGACAGTAGTGGCACAACTCACTAGTATGTAGTATTAACAATGCAGAATTGAACTGCACGACAGCTGCTCACATTGTCAACAAGGTCTGCAACGCCTGTAGTTGGTTATACATGTTGAATCAGGCAAGGACTTGTCGTTAAAGATGAGCGCTAACCAAGAAGCGACCGTTGGTTTCTGCCTAGTGGTTTTCAAAGGTCTCCGCTTCTGCCCGGTCGGATGAAGAATGCAAACCCAATCAATGAAGCAGCGTTTTAAAATGCCGTAGTGGTATTGACTCAAGGCATAAAAATAATAAAAGTTATGCATTTTCAAATGTATTTGTGTGGATGTTGGGAGTGTTTTACAAAAATATTCATGTAGATGCCATTTTTAGGTAGCACTGACTCACTTTCACCAATTAAAATGCCGAGTCTGGCCAACGATTATTTGTGAGGGAAGAACTCTAAAAAAGTCGAGAGAATCAATACTTTGTAATCAAGTCAATGCCAAAATTCGGGAAATGTGGCAGTGATTATTTTACTACAGCAACGCAGGTATCGTAGGTACCGTCAGGGCTCAAAACTAGCAACGTCCCATCGTCCCAGTGACAAAATAAAGTGTGTTTGGGATGCAGGGATCTCACTATTAATGCTCCAGGCCAAGTATTTTTGTCTCCTGGTGATGCTACATTGTGAACAAAAAAATTTGATGAAGTTATACTGGCATTAGTATTGACTACATTTCTAGTATGTTTAAAAACACTACAACCGCGAGTGATTTGTAGTTCCAACAACTCCAACAGAGGGCTATCTGATAAAAAAAAATTGATTTAGCTGATCACAGCAATATCAAATTCAGAAGTTGCATCTTCCCAGCTAATCATTCATTCATGTTGTATGAATAATTGTTTTTGAATTTATAGTCTTCAGTATTTGAATCAAGAAGAGTCCAATACAACAGAACCGTGACTTAAAGTATGTCTTGCATTGTTTGGTTGCTTTACTGTACTGTTTGTGTCGTCTACGGTTATATTTGTCCCAAACACCAGATGCACCGACAGTTCCGATATTAGCTCTAAGCTAGGTGTGTGTGTGTGTGAAGTTTGTATGGAAATCGCTTTGCCATTGTGGTCTCTAAAATTGGCTTCACGCTCCATCCTTAGTTTGCAGATTGCTATGCCTTTGTCGATTTCTGTTTGTGATGATGGTGGTCTTGGGGCTTATGGATGCGTCTAAAGGAAAGGTGTTTGAACTGGTTCCAAATGGCCAAGAGCAAAACAGCTGCCGGTATGGGCTCTTCCATGCTGCATCACACTGCCTCCCGGATCAGGGTGTAGATGTTGGTTTCGCAAAGTAACAAATGATGGGATACAGACCCCAGTAATCGGATAGGTGTAGGAGGAGTGGATTTCTGAAGCTATTATACCATCCAACAAGCCCTTCTAAAGCTGACTCGTGTTAGAATGTAATAAGCTCGATCTTAAGGCCGCAAGTGTCAGACCCATCAAATACTTGCTCTCTATTGCTGGAAGTTACATCTCTGCTTTTAGACCAGTAGAAAGATGGACCCTTTTAGCAAAGAAGAATTAATTGCTAATGAGGACAAGATCACTCTGCTGCCCTCACTCACGTCATGCAGGAGTGGAGGGTTTAAAAGTAGGAAAGAGCAGTTCCCTTCACTTCCCTGTAGGCTAGTACCAGAGTATTAAACTGGGAAAACCGTGGGAGGTTGAAATCCAGATGGACGGCATCAGTCTGAACTTGCTCGGACCAGAAGCAGCTCAGCATGAGGAGGGAGTTTCATACGTCCATTCGGGGCCGGCCAACCGCGGGACCATCGGCTATCAGTCTGACAACCGACAAGTCTCTAAGAGCAAGGGGCTATACTTCTGGGGATCCTGTGTGAGCAGATATCCAGGATAAGACTTGAGATGCAAGACAGGAATTGGAGTTGAGAGACAACGCGTACGACTGGATTGTTTTAAAAGTAGCCAGTCTACAAGGTAGTTTGAAATCAATAAAAAGCAAAACCACTTTTAGAAGATAATCGGTGGGTTGCCTGATTGCATTTTAGCCAATGCATTCAACCAAAGTCTGCTTGAACGTGATCCAGAACGCTTTGGAAAGTGGCGGCTGTAGCTCATGGGGATGAGTGGTCGTCCTGCCACCACAAGGTAGCCGGTTCGATCCCCAGTCTTCTCATAGTTCGCATGTTGAAGTGTCGCCAAGCAAGACACTGAACCCCCAGTTGCTCCCCGGGTGCTTCACTAGGGGCAGCCCACTGCTCCATAAAATACTAAGGATGGGTCAAATGCAGAGAATACATTTCCCCACTGTGGGACTAATAAAGGATTATTTCTTTTTGATACCAATATCCTGTCCTGTTGCCTACAGATTCTGCACTCGTGCTTTCAAAAGCTTTTTACAAGACTTCTGCTTCTGCTGCGATCGGTCATTCGTTGTAGGGTCACACCCAGTTTACTGTCCAAGTTGGTATCACCTGATATTGTTAATGGTGATGGAAAGGTCTCGGCAGGCAAGCGCACTGCAGAACGCTATTTGGAAAATAGGAGGCGGGAGACGGGAGAACGCAGCAGCAGGGAAGTCAGGATTTCAGATCAGACCACAGAACCTGCAGTTGTTGCGGCCTTCCACAGCAACAGCATATGTAGTTTTTAAATGTGTGCCAAAGTTTAACCGAGCAGTATTTCTGGTGCCGACTGGCAGGGGTAGGACACGTTTAATCGACTGGGCGACTAATCACACAAATCCTAAGGCGGGCCACATGCTCCACTTTGATCAGGTGGTGCCTCAGCATCAACTGCTAGAGAACTGCGAGGGAAAGCACCAATCTGAGAGAACGACACCAACCGTGACGGATTCACTAGCAGACTGGAAGTGGCCGGGGAGTGGATGTAGACTCAGCCTTGGTGCCTTGCTGTCTGGGCTAGGCCCTAGTGAGTCTAGGGTGGTGTCTAACTGCTGCACTCCGCCCAGCCCTTCTCGGGCGGACAAGTTCGAGTGACACATTAGTCACACATTCCGGAACCAACAGGGATTGATTTCACGAAATCCTGTGAGCCATTGTTTTACTGCGTAACCAAACGGCAAATGCTAACGAATGAATATCCAAATAGTTGACTACTCGGGACCCAACCTACTGTACGCGATGTGCATTACAATTTTAATTAAATTTTATATTGCTGTTGCAAGCCACTTTTCAAATCCAATCATACGTTAACCTTACTTGATGAAGCAAATCGAGTGAAACAACCGATGAGCCGGTGGAGCGGGGGTGCGTGCGCAACCAGGCGACCAAATATAAATGAGGAAAAATTAATACAATGCAGATATAGAGCTATTGTTGTTGCTCTGCTGTTGAATGAGAGGGAAAATGTATCTAGTGCATCGTAATTACAAACCGCCCATATCAACCTGTTTTCAGTTCTAACCAGATCTATTGGCTTTAAAACAGGAAGTCAGTGGTAAAGCCCACCTCTCGATTTGATTGGCTGACTGGGCCAAATGTGACATTGATAAGTGCCGCGACTCCGTCCCTGGTGCTGAAAATGTGTGAATATTTAAACTTGTGGGCGTCTAAGGAAACCACAAGAGGGAAACCGCGCACGGCTCCATAGGAAAACTGGTTTAGCGAGCTTTGCGTTTCTAGTGACACGTCTCTGTGTTGTGGGGCCTAAAGATACATTTGGGACAAAGGGAAATACAATTCAAATTCCAATATTTTAGATTAGTTTTGTCAGTGGTGTCTAAAATGATTGCAGACTCATGTTCTGTTGAAGCCTAGCTAGCTAGTAAAGATCACAAATGTAACTGAAAGGTCACATTGAAGTTTAATTTTTTTTTTATTACTAAGGATTATTGTTTGTTACTATGTAGAACACGGTCATTCTATAATACACAGATCTAAAATAAGTTGATAGAAATTCACATTGCAGGTTGAATACAAGATGCAAGAATACAGTGTGTTACTCCTAGCAGATCAAAATAAATCCAAAACCTCAAGAGACCAAAACAGCAGGGAGACTAGCAGCAGCATGTAAAAATAAATGAATAGAGTAACATGGTACAGAAAAAGTCAGTCGTGCTCATGATAAACGGGATTTCTGCTGTGGCTGCGTACATAGCAGCAGCCATTTTGTGTTGTAGCATTCACTGCAAGCTATCTATCAAAGGAGATGGGGAAAGTGTGGAGTAGCTAGCTTGTTGACTGAACCAAATCCCTTAGCTGAGGGAATGTTAGGAGGACTAGACTTCACCAGGAGTGTTTTCCTGAACATAGGCTAAGTTAGTCCATGACGTCTTCCCACGTCATTCTAATCGTTTGGGGAGCTTTGCATTTGTCTTTCACCTCTCTAGCTCCCTCCCTTGTTGGTGAGAGCACCCTTCTGCTGCAATGGTTTAGTCCGTGCTTGGCTGTACAACTCCAGACTGGAGCCGACTGCTGGTGTGGGGGAGGGGAGTTAGCGCTCTATGTAAGGCTGTGGACTTCAGCTCTGACTGCGTGGCGCTAGCTATAGCTTTTGGGATCTGATTTTACTTGTAGTTACTCCAAAGATTGTCTTTTAGGTTGTCAGAGTTTGACTAGAGAAAGGAGCGAGCAACTGCATGCAGATATTTCAGTTCTTCCAATTCACCAAAAGTATTTTTATTACAATGTCTTCAGTGAACCTGGGTTACTTTTATTTTGAACCTAGTGCTGGTTTGTTTATTCTGTGGTATGACAATAAATGTGTATTGGCTTTTTATGTCGCCGTGACAGGAGCCTCCCTCAAGCAGCGCATGGCTAAAGAACAATCACCATGTGCTTGCTCGATTCACATGGAAACTCCTGGTTTGGCCCACCCCACCCCCACCCTCTTTTTCTTCCCTCTTTTCCTTCTTCCCCAGCGCTTGCTAGTCTCCACTTACCCAAAAGAAATCACGCGTACAATGTTTGGGCAATGGCAGGCTTGAGAGCAGTGCTTTTGAATTTTTGCTGAACAGGTCAACTTTTTTTTTTTTTTTTAACAACTTTCCTTTGACGGTAATCTTTTGACATCTTTACATTCTGTCCATTTGTCAACATTGTGTAACGTCACAGTGGCATTAAGTAAATGCAACCGATTTATTTAGCTTCCTGGAACAATTGGTTTCATTGGAATCTAAATTCTGACAGATATTGCGAAAAAAGTATTACTGAAACTAGTTTCTCATTTGGAGGAAAAATGCCCTCTTTGAATGGATCGAAAACAAGAAACAAATAAGCATACATGAAGCAATGTCACAGGAAAGACCTCTGGCTTCCTGCTTGTTGAATAGCAGCAAACGTAACTGATCATATGGGAAAGCAGTATGTGGTAGATGACGTGGACATGTGTTCAGTTTTTCTGCAAGCTATGATTGACCTTAATATGAAGTGCATTGAGCTAATGAAACGGGAGCTATTCCACTTCAGCAGGATTTTCAAACGTATGATTCATATTTACTTTACGAGCAGCTCACTTTGTTTGTGGGTGCGTATGGCGATTGTTGATCGTTATGCTACAGATCAAGCCAGCCTGCCTCGGTTACACTCGGTCGAGCATATCTAGAATATCTAGAATGTACAATCAGGTAGAATCCTGTAACGGTTGATGTTTCTCTCATAAATGTAACTATTAGTATCTTTTTATGTACAGCCCTAAAAATTACGATATCATCAAGATGCAATTGCCGCACTGTATCTATTTCTTAATTTAGGCGAACGGTTTTAAATGAATCGTCCATACTGCTTGTGGGATTTCACATCTAAGTGCATCCATCCATCAACACACCGTATATACCTGTCACCCTTGAGACTGGCGCCTCTCCTCGGCGTGCATTGGCTGAGAGGCAGTTTCCACCTGACTTGCGTGGGTCTCGACTGTGATCGTGAACTCCATTTTCCAGAGAGAGAAAAAGACACCATTTCTTGATTGCACAATCACTATAACCAGGTGGTGTTGGGGTGTAATCAGTCAGCGAGGGAATATCAATGGGGACTGGTCTGACTGTTTGATGTGCAGTTGATGTGCAATAAGTGGGTATGACAGAAACACTAATAATAGGGATTTGATGCTCCAAATAGGAAGTACAAACAGCAATTTAACAGCATACACAGTAAGTGAATGTGATGTCTTGAGTTGCTCTTCTCAAGCAGTTCGAATAGATCGAAGCCCAGATCGGTGTAACAGCCTCATAAGCTGGCTACCTTGTGTAGAAAGGTGCAAACTCTGCTTTTTTGTTTTATTCATCTAAATATTCCAGGAGGTCCATTCAACTGAAATGTTATGTCCCAGGGAGAGTTCTGCACACAGGAGTGACTTTTGATGACGTGGTGCTGCCGCACCAGGACAAGATGTTGTGCTAGATACAGCAGGCTCGAAGGGCTCTGTGTGGCTGCGCGCAGCAGACCAGGTGGCCATTTTGAGTTTCAGTGGATCCAGATGCAGACAGCGAGCGGTGGGGGGAGGGGAAGACTGCGCACAGTGCGCAGTAATGTTGGAATGCAGACTCATGCTCTCACTGGCTGACATCTTTTTTTTCACTCTGTATTTAGCCTCCATAGAAGGTCTACAATTGTATTGTTAACATTTGTTGTTGTTGTTGTACATTGAGACCAACAGCACACTCTGTGACTGACGGGTTGGAGACAGCAGCGTGTCAAGTTTACTGGCATATCGGTTGAAGCTCCAACTGCAGCCCGGAGGAGAAAAAGCATTATTCTATTACCCAGTTATCTAGACCTAGGTTCTAGCAGTATAACTCAGATCTATGAGAGGTGAAAAAAGGGAACTAATTGGTTCAGTTCGCTCTTCAGTCATAGCCGAGGGTGTTGCTTCACAGCCTTAGCAGCAACAGGGAAACTCTGAACCAGTATGTATGGAGATTACATTATTTTAAATAATTAAATCCCATTTGCTGTTTTAGAAGTAAGTTTTTGTTGAGTTTTCCCTAAAGACCCATCTGTGAGTATGGAGATTTCTGCAGATACTGTGCTTTTTTCCCTTCTTTTTCTTCCTTTTTTTTTTTTTTTTTTAGGAGGCGGGGTTTGTTATAGGATCTGCTCAAGCCTCTGCTCAGCATGCTGCTTGCAGCGCAGTGCTAGTGGCCATTTTGTTTTTCTGCAGTAGCAGAAAGTGGGTCTGGTCAAAGAACGCTCAGCAAGGTTTTATTTGCTCTCACCAAGGCTTTTGAGGTGGATAGTAGAAGGTTTCAAATGACAGTGCCACTGTAATTAATTCATCACATTTTACTACTGCTGCTGCTTCAACAGTGCAGTTCCTCGGTTTTGAGTCTCAAAGACAGAACTAGAAATTGCTTCAATAAACTATTTTGTGAAAACAAACCCAACCGGTTGTTGGAACTGAATTAGAGAAGTAAAAAGGCACCAAGTCAATTTCTCAGTTTTCAGGTGGGTGTCCTTTGTTTCCTCTTGAGTAAAGCACCACCCCCGTGTTGGAATGGTTCAGTCTATTTAACAGCAGCCCTCCCTGCGGTGGGAGAGGCCGGCCGTTGGAGGCTGCTTAGTGTGTCACGCTGTGCTCTCATTTTCATGCTGTGCTAGCATTGGGCTGTGTGCTATAAAGCCATATGTTTGTAAATAAAGAATGATTAACCAAAAAAATACTACAGCACAGAGATATTACTGAGATAATCTTGTCATTGTAGTCAACCGTGAGAATTAGTTATACTCATGTTTCAGAGGAAACATGTGTATGACTTGTATAATAAGCCAACAAAAAAAACAGCGATAGTGTTTAATTTTTTTGCGTCAAAACTGCGAGAAAATGTAACTCCTTGTTTTTCAATGCCCCACCCCCACTCATCCCCCTCCACGTCAGAATGGTTCAGTCCATGTTTGGCTTGGAGAGGCTGAGAGCGAGAGAAGGAAAGAGACAGAGAGTGAGTGAGTGTGTGTGTGCGCGCGCGTGTGCGTGCGTGATAGAGAGAGAGGCGGGGGAGAGTGCAGCTGCCTCTGAGTTGAGTGAGCTGTGGGTGTGCAATGTAGCGGTTGGCTCTGCGCGGCTAGCTAGGCCCTGACTTAAGTGCACATTGTGCTGCATTGTCATGCAAAGGTGTCTTCAATTGTTTTGAATGTGCTTTATCAGTTATTGTTTGATGGCACATACAAGAGCTATTTACTTTTGAGATATATATATATATATATATATATATATATATATATATATATATATATATATATATATATATATATATTCTCCAAAGTCTGTGTTTTTATTCTTTTGAACATGTTTCAACACGGTGGCGAAAGAGCAAGAGACATTCATGGAAGGACCTAGGGTGTGTAGCGGGATGTTTCTGGAAGACAAAGAAGGACGTGGTTTTGATTTGTTTTAACAAGTAGAACATAAAGGCAAACGGTCAGTGCCCTTGATTTGCCTCAGTTCCTGATTTGCCTCAGTTCCTGCTGAGAGACCGTGGCTTACCTCACCAGTGCAAATGAAGAGCCATCGCAGCCAGAAGGGGATGCTTAGCATTTCTAGGGTTTAAAAACAACCGGGGTTACACTAGTCATGTGTCCAATGCATCCCATCAAGAGCTTCTGTCAAACACAGCATTTCCCAAAATCATTTTGGCTGCTCATTAGTTTTCTTTTCATCTCTTTTTAACAGCAGACTCTTGTTATCCTGTAGTATGATCTATCTATAAGAGAGTCGATCTGTGAGGGATCACATTACATCCTGTGTAAGCTCTGGGCCACAGTGGTCGGGTCATCGGAGAGATAGTAGTTGGCTGAGGCTAACATGCTCAGCGGCAGCGAGTGCGCCGTTTCTTTGCACATACTACCTCGAGTGACCATGTCGTTCAGACCAAAATATATCAAAGGTTCAGAAGCCAGGGGCAATGTGCATTTCACTGATATTGGCAAATTGTCAGGGTTTCTAATTTTGTCTTTTGCTTGACTGGTGAAAATAAACTATCGTAGCACCAGAAGCCATCTTAAAACAATGACAAGGAAATGATGGATTGACCAGTTTTATTATTTAACCTGCTACACAGAATGACAATAACGGTCCAGTTCTAAACTCCTGTAGTTTCTGTGGAACAGTCTTGTCCTTGGTCTTTTTAAAAAGATCAATAACCTGCCTTTGCCTATGGGGTTATTTTAGGAAGGAGAGTCCCCCCCTGCCCTCTGTCAGAATGGTTTAGTCCGGACTGGCTGTAGATTTCCATACTGTGGACTAGTTTGTGCTAGAGTTGGGGGATGGGTGTTGCTAAGCAACAGTCTGTGCCGTGTACTTCCCCTCTGTCTGCTGTGCGCTGCTAGCTAGGGTTGGTAATGTCAATCACCACGCTGCACCTTCAACTATTATAGACACCAGATTGAATTTGTATTTGTGGTACCTGCAAATATAGCATGCAGTTGATTTAGTCATCAGAAAAGGGAAACTAATGTCTTTTATTTGTTTGTGATTCATATTATGCATTAATGCAGACTGCTGTGTCTGCTGTGTTTAAAGGGTTGAGTTGATATCCGTTATAGGCCCACACACCCTTTCTAGCACACACCCCTGCAAGTAACAGGATGGTCTAGTCCTAAGTGAGCCCCTCCTCCTTTCTTTTATGTTCTCCTGCTGGCCTCAGCCTGCTCCCACAGTCAACAAATACGGGGAAGGCCTCAATCCCACATATCCTGCTAAAGGTTGCTATATCTTTGTTTTAAAGCATGTTTCACATTTCTGTGTCATTTTAAATCTAACTCAGTGTTTTGTCATTGCAGCTTCACACTGTGCTCAAGGTTAGCTCTGATGCTCGCAGGGAGTGCTATACTAGTTGACGAATGCCAAGTTCTAGATTGTTGTTGTGTTGTTTGTTTTTCACAGGAAACATGAATTGCCAACATTCTTCGTATGTCGGGAGTTTGCTGTAAGGTGTCACTAATATAGCCGACATCGGGAGAGTTATTGTTGTCCCTGCAACACCGGGCGCGACACCGGGTCAAGGCATACATCGTTTAGTCCTGGTTGCACGCATATCTGCACGCACGGGAAGCCCAGTCATGCATGTGCTGTGAAAATTCACACACGTGACTGTACATGTATGTATTTGTAGTACTGTCGACACATTAGTAGTTGTGCGATCCAGCGCTAGCAATCGTTAAGGTCAGTCGTTTTCGATTTTCACGCAGCACAAGATCGCAATCGTTCAGATTGAAGTATGTATTTCTTGAAATAGGGTCCCACGGTGGGTCGTGTCTTGTGAGGTTGTGTTTGTATCCTTGGAGTGCGCGGTTGTGGCAGGAAGCTTTGAACAGGATTTGTGCATCCCTTTCATCGCTAACGCGAGCTAATTTTAGAAGCGTTTTCATTGTGCTTCTGCAAAAATAGTGCTTGAATTATATCATTTGTGTTTAGCCTGAAGTGGCCATACTCTAATGTGGTGTTTTTAATGGAGCTCAGCGACGCTTTTTTGAAAGCTGGAGTAGCCCGAGCTCAGCGGGATACAATAAACAAAGGTTTGGAAATGGATTGGTAGCTGCATGTCAGATACCAATCCATTTAAAAAAGGGCTCTCATTTGTACGAGTCTAGTTTGAGCAATCACTGGTATCAGAGATACATGATACCTCCATTAAAAGACATGTATCACAGGCTGGATGCTGTTCTGGGGAGTCCAACATGTTCTGGCATGTTGCACATGCATGTTCACGTTCGGTTTCCCAGACTGAAATGACTTGAGCTGTGGGTTTGTGATCAACGTTTCCCATCTTCTTCTAAACGGCTGTGAATCACATTTAGCCAGATAGCATACGGTTGAAGTATGGTTGCACCTTCCACTTTTGAACCAATAATGTGTTTCTATTATTTTTTTTTCCTGAAAGAGAGGTTCGGTGTTCCTCTCAACTGTTTGGAAGGAATGCCACGTTTGTTTGCTTGGCGTCTCAGAGGCTTTAGCTTTGAGCAGTGCTTGTTTGGAGTTCTAGAAACTTGTATGCCGAGTCTGACCGAGCTACCACTTTGTGACGTTTGGCCAGCAACTCAGTGGTCAGTCACCTGGTGTTGACACAATGACTTGCAGTGGCAAAGTTCTGAAACAACAAGCGCCGATGTTGCAAGCTGAGAGGAAAGCAGTTGTCAAAACCCAGAGAGAGAGACAGAGAGAGAGAGAGAAAGAGGCAAAGGGTTGACATCTCTCCTTGTCTGCTGTTGGTGACGCCTCCAGCGTCACATGAAGGCATATGTGAAAAATCCCTGCTCGTGTCTGGTAGCCTAGTTATCAAAGACACAGCAACACACTTAATCTAGTCCTCGAACAATATCAAGATTTTTAAATAAATAATTAAACGTCGCTGGCGTTTGTGCAAGCACTCTCTTCTGTGCATTGAAATCAGAGCATGTTGATTTGTTGGCGCAGGATTTTTAGAAAGAAATGAAAAACGCAGACACTTTATGGAGGTCTATTTGATGTGTTGTGTCAGCTGACGGTAGCACAACTTCAGACACGTGCACTTTCCCCTTTCACGAGACATCAGTTAGTCCCGGCTAGGAATACACTTTGAGAATTACAACTTCCTTTGCATCTGAATCTACGTATATCTGCGACGTTTGCCTGAACGAAGTAGGTGTTTCTCATGTAGCTTCTGATGACCTTGCTTGGCCGCGGTGCCACACTCGACATGTGAATACTCGTCGCACACGTGTAACATCTGTTTTCTGCATTTCTCCAAGTCAGATTCAGCAGTGCACTCTCTAAGGGGGAAGCAATATTTCCAAATATGGGCTTCAAAAAAATTTTTTTTTTGGAATTACAACAGTGCTTCTTTGGTTAATTTACATTATAATGTATAAACCCCAACAGGCTAAATATTAACACGGTCACGCAAAGCAATAACAAGTGGCTGAGGTTTAGCTATAGCATGCATTATAGGAGTTGGACAAAAGAGAGAAATAAACATTTAAATAATGTTTCACTGTGGCTCATGTAAGGACTTCTTGCAGTCCAGTGATCTTTAGCAGGGTGGCGGTGCTGCCACCTAATCCTTCTGAGAGAGAATCCAGTTCAGCTAGCTACCGAGAGCTCAGCCTGGCAGCAGAGAGCAGAGCTGACGGCCATTTTGAGTTTCTCCACTGTATCCAGGCGCAGTGAACGAGACGGTGGGATGGGGGAGGGGATTATTGTGCTCTGCGCAGTGTGCAATAACTTTGGAATGTGAGGTTCCAGGGATCGTGCTCGCAACTTCCACCGCTCTTTTCTCATTTTGTTTAATTCTAATTTTATATATATATTATTTATCACTTGTTGGTTTCTAATGCTGCTCTTCTCGGGTTACATTGAAAGCAATTATGCTGCAATATCTTCTTCAGCGGTTTGTTATCATTGCAGGCAGCATGATTGCTGATATGAAAGCAGATATGAGTTGTGTGCGTGCGCCAGAATCTGAGCGCTCAGCTTCACAGTTTACGGTATAGGCCCACACTAAGTCGGGATCAGAACCCTCAGTGACGTTGCACTTTTTCCCCCGCACATGTGACCACCTGCCAAGTTGCAAAATGCACATGACTAAGTTCAGAAAAGGACGCATTCAGGTGGCTCCGTCAGCTGCAGTCTTGCAAGCCAGCAATGCAGCAACGGTGAAGCTAACCACCCTGGAGTGGAGACAGTGGAGAACTGAAGCAGCTTATTGCCCCCAGCAGATCCCATTTTAAAGGTTACCTGACTGATAGCTGGCTTTGCGTTCTGTTCCCGCCCCGAAGCCGACAGACGGATTCGACTTCATACATTATGTACCACTTCAGAGTGTGTGTGCGCTCTTTGTTTTGACATTAGGTGTGTCGACAGACTGATTGATTGATCACAGGAACAAATTAATCCCTTGCGGGTGCACATTTCTTGATCTCATCTTCACTGAAACACGGGTCGGGAAAGTGTATAAAAGCCTCTTTTTTGCAGTTCCTCTCTCTATGTCCCTGTTTTTTTCATCTTTTTCGTGTGATTGGTTAGAATGCCATGTCTCTAATTGGGTTCTGTTAGCCTGCAAATGGCTTATTAGTCAGCTTTAGTTTCAGGAAATATCCTGTTAAGATTTGTTGGCAAAGAAAAGTACGATTGGAGTAACGTCCAATTTGTATATATAATTATTTTTCTTAGAACATTCTCTCCAATACAGAACACTCTCCTATATATATATATATATATATATATATATATATATATATATATATATATATCTCTCTATCCACAAATGCATATCTACTTTTGGTGTCACAGTCTCAATTTCAGCTCATGGGATGGAGATAGGCCGCTTAATTCAGAGGGGCTAAATTTAGGGTTCCATTTCCATGTCTGTGGATTTAATACATAGTTGATGTCATCTTCATAGTTTGAGGCAGTAATATAGAATTTCCTAAATTTCTAATGTCTTTTTCCTCTCAGGTTGTCGAAGGATTCTGTGGTAAATCAATGACCAAGAACCTCTCGGGTTGAAGGTGAGTTATCCATAGATTATCTTTTTAGTGTATGCGCTGCATGCTATTTAATATTTATAGCACATTTCTTGTTTGCTATTAAATGTAGAATGATAATTGTACTGCAGCTAAGCACAAGTCTTCTGCAGCACACAGCTTTAATGCATTTCACATTTTTTGGGACTCATTAAAAGTAGTTAAAATCGTCACGCACACGTATGCATGTAAAAATGAATACACATGAAGTGAATGCATATGAAATTTGACAACTAGCCTAAACACTACAATGTGTGCAACAATCAGACCTAAGTACGTACAAAAAAGATCTAGGTTTTGCATAACCTCTTCACTGCTGCCAACACAGCCTTGACTTGCCCGTTCTGATTCGCTGAGGCCTGAACCAATAGGATTGCGGGGGGAGGGGGTGGGAGGAAGGTTTGGTTGCTGCTGTTAACTTCAATGTCATTTCTGTTGTCGGGATCGGGGCTTTGGTAAACATAAAGTCCAGAGGTTGATCAGGAAATTAAGGAAAAGTGGAATTTGTCAGAGCAGTTAGAGTTTTTGTGAGTGCCATGAAAACAGCCTCAGTGGCTTTCTGCGCTGCAGCCTGGCTGCTGTCACTGTTGGACAGATACATCGCCGTGGCAGTGAGGATCTGTCTGATTTTAGCTTTTCAAATTTGAGTAAAGACTCCGGCTGTCGGGGAACCGACCGGTTTGGTTGGCAGATCTCTGAATCTAGAACCTTCCAGAAAAGAACAAACAGGAAAGCCACAGGGCTCCATAGTGACCTCTAGTGTTTGGTCTGAAACCCTGCAGCCACTTCTGGACCATGCAGTGCGTGAAGTCCAGGGCAGGCTCATAAGCGAGAGAGACTGTACTTCTCCTGGTTTTGTAGTCTGATAGCATCTGATAGCATCTGATCTCTCCATGTCCCTCCACAGGCAGCAATGGAAGTTGTTGTGACCGAGGAGAAGAAGAAGATTTTCCGTGCCAGGAAAACCATGAAGATCAGCGACCGGCAGCAACTAGATAGTCTCCACAGCAGTTTGTTGACAGCCGGTCCGGGTATGTCCGACGCATCGCCGCCGCCGCCGCCGCCTCTGGTGAACGGCACGCACAAAGAGGACGGACCCAAAGCGGGGGACAGGGAGCAAAACAATGCCTCGGACTCAAACTCCTCCCAAGCCACGTCCCCCGCCTCCCCTGCTCCTTTCCTGTCCCTCAATTTGTCCCCGTCCCCGGCCTCGTCGCAAAGTCCAAAAGAGAAGGACGAAAATCCGGCTTCTCCCACGTCACCATTCCACTCCCTGAACTTTGAACTGAAAAAGATGGACGAGGAGGAGGAGCAGGAGGAGGTGGTGGAGGAGCTGAAGGAAAAGAAAGGCTCACCAGTGTCCTCATCAAAGGAGTCCGTTACACCGGCATCAACAGAATCCAAGGAAAACCAGGAAAAAGATTCTGAGGTGACCCCAAAGATGGAAAAGAAAGAGGTGAATGCCCAGAATGTCTTGGGAACTTTTACTTGGTTTGTGTTGAAGTGTGGATAGATTAAGAGTCCAAAAACGTTTTTAATTAATCAATGGTTAATTATGTTCTTCCCCAGGAGGACCAGACTTCAACAGTGGAACCAGTTGTGGATTTGGCAAAGAATTCTGTCAAAGGCTCGTCTCCATCTTTGCCCGTACCCGCGTCCGGCTGCTCGGAACCAATGGATACTGGTAGTGACACTACGAAGGCCAAGGAACCCGCGGCCACCGCAGCCAAAACGAAAGAGGAAAAGCTTTCTTGCCCCAAACCTACCGCTTCCGATTCCTCTCTTCCGTGTCCTTCCTCGTCTCGTCCAACGTCCTCCCCTAAGGATCTGAAACAGGAAAAGGAAATGAAAGTGGGGGACATAATAGAAGAGAAGGGTGTGAAGAGAGGATCAATCAGTGAGGAAAAGATGGAGGTGGACTCGATCAAAAAGGAAAAGGCTGAAGTTGGACAAACAAAAAAGCCATCTCGGCCCTCTTCCACGCCGCCATCTCAAACAGGTATGAGAGAGAGTGGACATTGTTCAATATAAAAAGCAAAGGAAATAGCAGTAATATTAGATCTGTCATTCAATATTTGTATCACAGCAGAGCTTTAAGTCTGTCGTTGAACCCGAAATGTGAGGCTATGAAAATGTTATAGTTCAAAGTTATGAAAGAGACTCTGCTTGCAATCATACGCTGCATTACATGTTAATAAGATATAATTTAAATTAGTACGCAAACAACGTCTTTTTGTTAGTCTCCCTTTAAAGTCGACCTTTAAACTCCGCCCTCAAACCGTCGAAAAAAGGCTTTCAGTCACAGACATGTAGTCTTCAATCGTCGATGCCGACCTACTTCCTGTGACTTGTAAAATCGAGCCTCACTTTTAAGAGTCTACAGCAGAACCTCACATTTTGCAAGTCTGTTAGATTAAATGGCCGGGATGTTACCCAAAAAACATGTTAGATTTAATGGCAAGTAGTCCACTGTGTCTGAACATAAGGAATGCACAGGTGCTGGCACCTTGAAGCCAGAAAAGAGTACCTTGGTTTTTAAGGTCAACGGTGCTAAGCTTCCACCCAGAGCATTGTAACTTCTATGGCTTGAGTTTCAATTCCTTTTTAACGTAAAAATTGATGCCTTTCATGTGTTAACGTTCATAAATCATAGCATTCTGAGTGCAGGTTGTTGGGGACTTTCTTCATTTGAGAAACTACAACATTACGACCTAGGAAGCAATTTCGATTACATACAAATTTAACATTTCTTCAGTACAATTAAAAAATGACCACTCTTGGTCTGATGTGGCAAACTCTTTGGTGTAAAGTGAAGAATCACCCAAAACAGATTTAGTTTATAGTCATGTTTTTTTGCAGGACCATTGTTTCTGATTGAGGCCTGTTTTTTCTTTGCTTCCTCATCCAATGGTTCAGTTTAAACGTGATTGGACTCTAAAGACTGTGTGCAGTTAGGCTACTTGGCTTTCCATGATCAACTGCAAACATGACCATCCAGTTAAACACAAGGAATCCTTCACATGTTTTAGTGTTTATGAAATCCGTTTCGCATGTTCTGTTCTTACTTTGCTTCAACAGAGAGTGACGGAGACCCTCCCTCAACAGAACAGTGCCAGCAAGCATTTTATGCCTACAAGGTACTAGTCTGCGTTGTGTTTTTTGTTTACCCAAGTAGTGCAGGAGGAGAAGGGCACCACGTCGGGTCTGAAGCGCACTTTGTCGGAGGGCTTCGATAAAGATGGACAAACCGTAAAGAGAGAGGGGAAGAGGCCCAAGGTGGACCGCCAGGAGCTGGAGGCAAAACTGGAATTTAAATTCACAGCAAAAGCCGGCGGCCACCACAAATTTGAAAAGGTTTGTACGTGCTTCTACGCCGGAGTCTGAGCTGCTTTGATGCAAATGAGTCTTTCATTGCTCAACCGTCGCCTTTGTTCTAATCCTTACCTGACATTGCTGCTCAGATTGTGCAACAGCTGGTCGATGAACGGCTGAGGGCCCTGGAGGTCACCATTTTTGATAAACATTTCCAAGAGCTGAAGGACCGAGTGGACAAGATCGACTGTGCCACCAAACACCAGACCGCCATCACAACGCTCCAAGTGAGTAGACAGTCCATCGCATGCAGCCAAAGCCCATTTTGTTCCTGATTAGTACTGTGTAGGTACTGCAGCTGCTAAAAACCACTTCCCCGAATGTAAATGCCCTCTCTTTCTCTCTCCGCCGTTTTGTCCAGGCCAAGATTAACCGCCTGACAAAGAAGTTTGGAGAGGCCAACCAGGCGTCAGAGAACAAAAGGAAACAGGAAGTAAGAAATGGTTCTGATTTTTGTTTCGCGCTGAAGTCTTTGCACCTGGTATGGAAGCGATCAGATCAGAAGATGTTCTGACGGCGTGCTGTCCGGTTTTCCGCAGGCCCTTGCTGCTGTTACTGCGGCCGCCGCAGCTGCTGCCGCCGCCGCCGCCTCTGCTGCTGCCGCCAAGACCATAACTCTTACAAACAACCCTCAAGGTCAACGGTAAGTGTGTCCGTGCACAGCGCGATATCTCCCCGTCAGCCAGACTACATATGTGCTACCTTACACATTTTTAAATGAGGTTCTCCTTTTTGCAAGGGATTTATATTTTTTCTAAATCACCTCAGTGCAAGCTCACGATTGCCACACAATTTCGTCAAAATTCACAGCAGAGATGTGTTGAAACATGTTATCTTTGAATAATGCAGCCATCTGTTCACTTTGGTATTTTGTGTGATTATAATTTGGCCTTTGTATGAACGTGACAATACCGGACTGAAGCCAGTACAACACACGGAGCCGTTCACAGCGAGAATAGTTGACATTGTCCCGGGTTGCTATCTGTAGTCACCAGAGACTGAATTCAAAAACTAATGGACACAATACAGAATCTTTACATCCTCCAAACCCAAACCGTTTTAGGAACCCAACATTCCAAGTCCCCCTGTTCGGGTTGTCGGGATCTACTTTTTTAACTTCCAAATATATCTTAAGACTGGTTTGGAATAAACCAAACACACACACACGTGTCAGTCTGTGTTTCGTACCTGCAAAGTAACCCCGCCCCCCCGCCCGCGTGGTCCAGGTCCCGAGTCTTGTGACGTTCTACAATGTGAAGCCGTTTCTTCAGGCAGTGCAGAGTGTGAGGTGTTAAAACTGCACCTCTCCTCCCAACAGCGTGCTCCGTCGGCAGACGGTAGAGCCGCAGCCGGAGACGCACAGAGAGGGACTGGCGCCCTCTGTCGGTAAGACTCCCGCACTGCCTGTCAAGAAGAAGAAGAAGGAGGAGGAAGAAGAGGAAATGGAGGAGGAAGAGGACAAAGATATGTCACGACACATTGCCATGGCGAAAAAGCTGGCCGAGTACAACGAGGGAAAATGTCGAGCGGACATTAAACTGCGCCCAATCACGCCTAACTTGGAGAAAGGGCTGTTCCAAAACTGCAAGCGGAACTCTGGGAATGCCAGATCCGACCGCTACGCGTCCTATTTATTCCGCTACCTCGTCCCATACAACGTCTACTGCGACTGGGTGTTAAAGGTCAATTATATCGGATTACTGGGCAAGGAGGCTCTGCCCGCCAACCTGAGGAGGACAATGAGGATGTACATTGAGCGCCGGTTCCCTGTGATGTCTTGTGACGCCTGGAGAGAGATCCGCGACGTCATCAACGAAATACTACGCGTGGAGCGACGACCGGAATTTTTTCGGGAGTACGATGACCGAACCGCACCGCCGCTTTGACCGCATTACACTACAGACACAGAAGCAGACTGGGACAATTGTCATTATGCATCACTGAAATTATCCAAAACTTTTCCTCTATCATGGCATTTAGATTTTCCGTCAGAGTTCGTTAACATTTCTTTCAGATTTGAAAAAGGATATCCATCGGCATCGCACTTGAAAACTATACTTAGTCCATGCTAATGAATGCTTTAATGAAAGGTCGTACCTGTAACGTCAATTATGAGTTGGAATCTCCCCAGAAGTTGTTCAAATATGACGTCTATGATGTATGCAACTGAATAAAATGAAACCACCGTACCACATGCACTCGTCTTCCTTAAATGGATCAAAACAGCTCTAAGCATAAGCAATCTTTCTAAACAGGCCAGTCCGCACTTCCATGGAGGTAAAGCAGATTGCGACAAGCGTTTCTTCATCCAACACAGTTGGTAAGTAGCAGGATTTCCTATTCGGCTGGATGTTGTGTTTGTCTTTTCCTTTTATGATTAGAATAATCGTGGTTGCCTCCCAAAAAAATAATTTGAAAATAATTTGATTCCCGGCTCTGATTCTTCCCACGTGGAGTTTGCATGTCTGGATGTGGAAGAGACCGATTCAAAAGAGCAAAACCAACAATGAATTGATCCTACGAACAAGTGTTTCCTGTGTTGCTGAACACGGAGGGGCCTTCGTTAAGTTCAGAGTCAATTCGACATTCCTGCTGCCGTAAATACTCGCAGACAGAATCGTTGGCTGAAAATGTTCTCATCACTATTTACTCTTTGAGTAATGGTTACAAAAAACCACAAACAACATGCCCAGCTGTCATGGGAAAGGATTTGCCTTTTTACAAAATTACATTTACCAGCCGAGGCTCCAGACAGTATTTAGAAATGGACTTAATGCATTGTTGGTTTTGGTCTGGGAATTATTTACCCTATTAGTTACAAAATGCCAGCCTCATCCTTTAAGTGTCTGTGCTGTGTGTGATTGAGTACATGGGCATGTTCGTGCTGCAATAGCTGTTTGCATGCCAGCAATAAAACAATGCATGGACATAATGGTGAGTAATCTGCTTCTGCACCCTTGTGTTGACTTCAAGGAGTAAAAGAGCACAAAATGTCACATTCTGAACCGTTTCTCCTCCTTTCCCCCCTCAGTCAATTCATCCATGTCGGTTCCGATCTCAAGTCTGGCCCATACGCCCACCTCCAACGCCATGGTTTCACAGGCCCAAACCTTCCAGCTGATCACCACCACGTCTAACGCCGGCTCCAACTTGGCTACGGGCATCACCACTCAGAGCCCCACGGGCACGCTGCTGCTGAAGACGGCCAGCGGGAGCAGCTTGATGGCGGGGGGCCAGCCGCTCCTCATCCAGCTGCCCTTATCCATGACCAATGGCCAGGGAGGAACTCTGGTGAACATCCCCGTCTCCTCGCTGTCGGCGGCCGGCTCGCTCGGCAAGTCCAAAACCACGACTTCCACCGCCACGTTTATCCTCAAGCCGGCCCCCGCCATTACCACCTCGCCAGCCTCGGGGGCGGCTGTTGCGACCGTCCCGGCGCTCCAGGCCTCCGCCGGCCACATGTCCACCGCCCAGATCTCCTTTGCCCGACCCATGTACCAGGGCGGAGCCGGGGGGATAACCACACCCAATGCGGGGGTATCCGTGACCACGGCCAGGACGCCGGCTCAGTCCGTGTCTGTGGCGGGAGCTCTGTCTTCAGCCTCTTCACCGGCAACCTCTGGACCTGCAGCAACCGGGTCCACCGCTCCAGGACCGCCACAGGGGACGTCTCTGACATCAAAGACAGGTGGGGTGGCACTTTGGTTAACAATGCTGTTGTCTTTTGAGAAATTTAAAATGTGTTCATCCGGCGAGTCCCAGAAATGTCAGAATGGGAGGCAAAGACTCCAGGCTTTCCTTTGCTGTCAAACACTTATGTGTATCATTTTGGTTTAAATGGTTTGCCTTTCTGTGCCGTATGTTCATGTCATCTCACGGGTAACTTGTGTTTCCTGATCCATCACTTTTCTTTGTTTTGGCCAAAGAATAGAAAGAAGTTGCATTTTTTTTTCTTATCTTTTAAATTATCTCAACATTTATCCCTTTTTCTTTTTTCTTCCTTCTCTCTTTTTCTCAGACAACCAAGCAACAGGATCCACTCCATCCAAAGCAGCTGCTCCAGTGGGACGACCCAAAGGCTCCGTCATCGATCTCACTGAAGACGACGATGATGTACAAGGTAAGGGCGAAAGATACATGTTTTAATATCATGATTTGTTGTCACACACTCAGTCTAATCATGTTGTACTTCTGTGTTCTCCAGTGACGGGAGTGAAAAGTGCCACTGTCACAGTTCCCTCACCCGCTCAGCGACCGGCTCCAGTCATCAGCATTCCCAACAGTAGGACCGCATTATTTATATTGCATGATTTGGACGCATGTGATATTGTGACAAGCAGATAAACCATCACTCTACACTTCTTTCTGGCTATTGGGCCCTATTGTGATCAAATTGTTCAGTAGGTTTAAATACAAATAAATAATGAAATTGCTAATGTGTATTTTAGATGTAAAACACAGAATATAAACGTCTGTAACTTTTTCCCTCAGCTGCACCACTAAGGTCGTCCCCGCAAAGCATTCAGAGCGTTTCCATTCCTCAGTTGACGGTCCACCACCGCCCCCTACAGGTGAGGATTCAGAACTGCATTTTACACGTTCTTCACAAATCTGATTTTGTAATTCTATAACTTATCTGCTATACTGTGGGTGATTGTTATTTGCATATGATTGATCTTTTATTTTGTCCTGTAAAAGCTTCAATTCACAGCTGTTTGGAATTTGTTTATCTCGTCCCAGACCCTCTTTCAATATGAATGATGACTGGGCTTTTAATGCAATTCAAGAATTAGCGCTTTTTGCTGGAAACGGCTCATGACAACAGTTTTTGTCTACCTTTTCTTTTTTAGGATACTCCGATGAAACCCCGCCCCGCAGCCACTAGTACGCCGACCCGGAGCTCCAGCGGGGTGCTGCCCCCCCTCCCCGTTGCGCCCGCACCGTCGCGCATCCCCCCTGAGGCCGAGCGGTCCTCGCCGCCACAGCAACCGCAGCTGAAGCTGGTGCCGAGTCAGACGGGCATAGTGCTGTCCTGGTGCGTCGCCGAGACCGACCGCACCTGTGCGGCCGTGGACAGCTATCACCTCTATGCCTTCCATCAAGACAACTCAAACAGCAGCACGGCGCAGCAGCACTGGAAGAAGATCGGGGAGGTGAACGCCCTTCCTCTGCCCATGGCCTGTACGCTGACCCAGTTCCAGTCCGGCTCCACGTATCATTTCGCCGTTCGAGCCAAAGACATCTACGGGCGCTTTGGCTCCTTCTGCGAACCTCAGTGCACCAATGTCATCAACTCAAGCTCTAGCTGAGCAGTTGAGAAGTGAAAAACAATTTTAACATTTGAACGTTCGTGACTTCCTTTTACTTTTTTGTGCTAGAAACTCAAGTATTGTGCATTGAACTCATACAGTATCTGTAAATATCTCTCTGCATAACAACTGGACTTCTGAATGAGTTGTAGAATGGAAGAGCAGACGGTTGGTTTTGTCTGGTTAATGTACGTATTGTATTTTTTGTGACTCAAGCTGTTGTATATAGTTGGATTACTTTGCCCCTCAACCAAGTCAGATATTTATGTTGTTGTCTCCTGTTACTCTGACCCGGACGTCTTTGCTTCAGAACAGGTGACAGGAGCTTCTATGTAAACTCAGAGTTACACAGAATTGTATTAATGTGTGGTAGAAACTGAATGATAACTTTTGTAAGTTCTGTCTGGCAACCAGACTTTGACAAACTCAATAAAAAAGGTTTTATAAAAATCTTGGCGTATTTATTTTGTGACACATTGCATCTTCTGTTTTGTGGTTCATAGCTTTTCACTGCAAGAACAGACAGCAGCAATCTACCACCTTGAATACAAGTGTCCACATAAACGCTTCTACAGCTGGTTCCTGCAGCACTCGATTCATTAGAGACCTCAACTTAAAGCCAAATAACCAGATTGCCCTTTTCTTTCATGGTCAATAATGTACATGAAAGTAATTGTTTAGAATGTACCTCAACATATAGATTTACAGTCAGAATTGTACTGCTTTAATAAAAGTATAGGTGTAACAGGGCGGTCAAATATTTTCCTAATTGTGGATGTACAGAAAAGGTCATTGGGTCACCAAAATCATTGTGACCCTGTATTTAAAGGTGTTAAATATCGGGGATACCATACGTGGAACCACTAAGGCAGCACTAGCTCAGGCGGGTGACCAGACAATCCATGCAGCCCCATTGAAACTGTCCCTGGTTCAGAGATTCCTGGGGAAGATTAGGTTCAGGGTGAGATTGGGAAGTGGTGAGATTTCACTCGGAACTGAGAAAGGCAGATTGCGGTGAGGCTCCGAAAACCCCTATTCGGGGACAGATTCTGAGGGTTTGACGCAATTTGAAGGACCTGTCGAAGACCGGGGGATCTCAGCTGGTGGGAAACAGGAGTTCAGCTCCAGTTATTGAAGAGTTGAAGTACATCGGATCAAGCTGATGCGTCAACTGGGAAGCGAGGGAGATAGGCCACCAGAGTGGCGTCCAGTTGATCGTTGGAGCCAACTGGACGACTGAAGGTGCAACCATGCAGTAAGGCTCTGGGGTGGTTGAGGGCGGAGAGACATACCTGCATCCAGGGGGTGCTGCATCAATGTCAAGCCTGGAAGATGACGAGCAGGAGTTCAGGGTTCCCGACACTGGTTCAGGAATCTGGGATTGTCAGGTGTGACCCCTAAGTCTTCAAACGCCACCTACGGAGGAATTTTTCTTCCATCCCAGGAGGGCTTACGGAAACCAAGTGGGCCTTATTCAAAGCCTCATTTGCACAGGAGGCTTCAATGAGTTGTAGCCAGAATGTTACCTGTCCTTGCAGTGACACCAAACCGTAGGGCTCAAAATGCGACAGGAGGCCTTTTGGGTGTGGTTAGCTCTCGGGACTCTTCAAGCTTTTGTGGTTCTTCAAGCAATAGCTCTGTTTGGTTCTGACACACCATCAGGTGATATGCAAAGGGTGGGCATAGGTTAATGCAGGGGGTGCTCCAGTCAATTTAATTCAGTTTATTTTATATAGCCCAACATCACAAATACAAGTTTGCCTTGGAGAGCTTTACAGTCTGTACACATAACATCCTGCCCTGGGACCTCACATTGGATCAGGAAAAACTCCACCAAATAAAGACAGTAAAAACCCTTTCACAGGGAAAAAAGGGAAGAAGCCTGAGGGAGAGCAACAGAGGTGGATCCCTCTCCCCGGGTGGAAAGAAGCAATAGATGTCATGTGACCAGAATGAATAACGTAACAGAGTTACAACACATGCAATGAATATGACAGAAATTATTCATATAGTGAATAGTAGGCATGATCCACGATCCAGATAACCATGATCCATGTCAGCAGAAAGAGATAGAGAGGACGGGCATCAGCAGGGCCATGGCAGGAGGCAGGACTGGCTCCAGGCACAGCCACGATCCATGGAAACTTGAGGCGAGGAAGCACAGTGGCTCCCGGAAAAAAAGGAAAAAGTAGAGTTAGTAATGTGCATAGAAGTAGAGTTAGTAATGTAGCAATGTGCATTGAAGAGGCATTAATACTCCAAATAGTTCAAGTACAGCTTCTAATTTACTTTGGGTATACCTGGATAGGCATTTTTCGGCAAATTTTACAGGAACGCTAAGAGGTTAATTCACCCAGAGGGAGAGGAGAGAGGGGAGCTCTGTGTATCCTAAGATTTAGTCTTAGTCTAAGCTTATAGCACTGCTATAGGCTTAGACTGTAGTCAGCAGTCTAAGCCTATAGAACTTCTAAAGATTCAGGGGGGGAGGGGTTGAATCTCTCTGACGGAATCACGGGGTGAGTTGCCCTCGTGAATCGCGAGGGGAGTTGGTTGACTCCCCCTTTCCTTACGGAGTCAGCCCTAACTATAAGCGCTATCTAAGAGGAAAGTCTTAAGTCTACTCTTAAATAACGTAACTGTGTCTGCCCCCTGGACTGAAAGTGGAAGCTGGTTCCACAGAAGAGAAGCTTGATAACTGAAAGCTCTGGCTCCTATCCTACTTTTTAAGACTCTAGGAACCACACGTAACCCTGCATTCAGTGAGCGCAGTTCTCTAGTGGGGTAATATGGCACTATAAGCTCCTTAAGATATGATGGTGCATCACCAGTTAAGGCTTTGTAGGTGAGGAGAAGGACTTTACACTTGATTCTTGATCTCATAGGAAGCCAGTGGAGAGCAGCCAACACAGGAGTAATGTGATCTCTCCTCCTAGTCCTCGTTAGTACACGAGCTGCAGTATTCTGGATCAACTGGAGAGACCCAAGGGACTTACTGGAGAAGCCTGATCATAAGGAGTTACAGTAGTCTAGTCTTGAAGTAACAAATTCATGAATCAACTTTTCTGCATCGCTCTGAGACAAAATATGCCTGATTTTTTAAATGTTCCGCAGGTGAAAAAAGGCAGTGATTGAGATCTGTTTCACGTGGGATCCAAAGGACAGGTCCTGATCAAAAATAACTCAGAGATTCCTTACGGTGGTGGTGGATGCCAGAGCGACGCCATCCAGAGAAACCATATCATCAGATAATTGATTTTTCTGAGATGTTCTGGGCCGAGTAAAATAACTTCAGTCTTGTCCGAGTTCAGCAGAAGTTGCAGGTGACCCGGGTTTTTATGTCTTTAAGACACGCTTGAAGTTTAGTGACCTGGTGGATTTCATCTGGCTTGATCGACAGATATAGGTGAGTATCATCGGCATAGCAGTGAAAGTTTATGGAGTGTTTTCTGATAATATTGCCTAAAGAAAGCATATATAAGGTGAATAAAATTGGTCCAAGCACAGAACCCTGTGGAACTCCATGACGAACGGGGGTGGTCATCGAGGCTTCATCGTTTACAAATACAAAATGAGATCGATCTGATAAATACGACTTAAACCAGCTTAGTGCTGTACCTTTAATACCAATCGACTGGTCTAGTCTCTGTAATAAGATGTCATGGTCAATGGTGTCGAACGCTGCACTAAGGTCTAATAAGACAAGTACAGAGACAAGTCCCCTATCTGATGCAACTAGAAGGTATTAGTAATTGTCACTAGTGCTGTCTCTGTGCTATGATGCTTTCTAAATCCTGACTGAAACTCCTCAAATAAACTATTGTTATGTAAAAAGTCACACAACTGGTTTGCGACTACCTTCTTCAGTATCTTAGAGAGGAAGGGAATGTTAGAGATAGGTCTGTAGTTAGCCAACACCTCTGGATCCAGAGTGAGCTTCTTAAGAAGAGGTTTAATTACAGCCACTTTAAAAGACTGTGGTACATGACCCATTAGTAAAGACCCATTGATAATATCTAGTAGAGAGGCACTAACTAAAGGTAAAACTTCCTTAAACAGCTTCGTCGGAACAGGGTCCAGGAGACAGGTAGAAGACTTAGAAGTAGAAACCATTGAAGACAGTTGGTCAAGGTTTATGGTAGAAAATCCATCCAGACACACAACAGGGCTCACAGCCTCCTCCATGGCCATCCCACCTGAGGATGGACCGGCAGTAGCCGAGGGCAGGAGATCACAGATCCTGTCTCTAATAGCCAGAATCTTACCATTGAAGAAGTTCATGAAGTCATTACTACTGAGGTCTATATGAATACACGGATCCACCGAGCTATGACTCTCAGGCCACAGTGCTAAAGAGAAACCTAGGGTTGCTCTTGTTTTTCTCTATTAATGATGAGTAATAGGCTCCTCTGGCATTACGGAGGGCCTTCTTATATGTTCTCTGACTATCCCGCCAAACCAACCGGGACTCCTCCAGACTGCCATATGCCCTCAAGCTTCCGTGATGCTTGCTTCAAAATGCGGGTATGAGGGTTATACCATGGAGCGAGCCTCCTTTGTCTAATGATCCTCTTTTTTACAGGGGCTATCAAGTCCAGTGTCACTCTCAATGAGCCAGTAGCACCATCGACAAACTGATCAATCTGGGACGGACTAAAGTTAGCACAGGAGTCCTCTGTTATATTGAGATGGTAATGAATCAAATACAGAAGGAATCGCTTCCTTAAATCTAGCAACAGCTCCGTCAGTGAGACATTTGGTGTAAAAACTTTTACCCAACGCCGTACACTAGTAGTATAAACTCAAAAGTTATAAGGCAATGGTCTGAAAAAAGAGGGTTCTGAGGAAACACTATTAAATGCTCCACGTCAATGCCATATGTAAGAATAAGGTCGAGGGTGTGGATAAAGCAATGAGTCGGTTCCTGTACTCTCTGACAGAAGCCAATCGAATCCAACAATGAGATAAATGCAACACTAAGGCTATCATTGCTGACATCCACATGAATATTAAAATCAGCTACAATGATAACCTTATCAGTCTTAAGGACCAAACTTAAAAACTCAGAAAATTATGATGTAAATTCTGAATACGGATCTGGTTCCCGGTACACCACAACAAACAGAATCGGCTGTACTGTTTTCCAGGTTGGATGCGAAAGACTAAGAACAAGGCTTTCAAATGAGTTGCAGTTCAATTCAGGTTTAAGACCCATTAACAGACCCAAGTCAAAGATGGCAGCTACTCCACCTCCTCGGCCGGTGCCTCGAGGAATAGGCATATTAATATGACTTGGAGGAGTAGATTCATTTAGGCTGACATATTCCTCATGTCTCAGCCAGGTTTCAGAAAGACAGAACACATCAATATCATTGTCTGATATCATTAATTTACTAATACAGCTTTAGAAGACAAATATATAATATTTAGGAGTCCACATTTAATCCTCCTATCGTGTTGCACTGTTGCAATAGTGGTGTTAACCTTTATGAGGTTATTTTCTATAACACCTCTTCTGGTTACTTTTGATTTAATTAATTTAAGTGTCCCTGGAACAGCCACAGTCTCTATAGAGTTAAAGGTGGGTAACTGCTCTAAAGGAAGTGCAGAGAAGGGTGTAAGATTACAACTCTGCTTCTGCTTCCTGGGCTGTCAAGTCCGCTAATAAACTTGGTCATATTTGCAGAAAGAAGATCCGCTCCAACCAAAGTGGGATGAATGCCGTCTCCCTTAATCAGACAGGGGTTCCCCCAGAAAGTATGCCAATTATCTACGAAGCCCACATTGTGTGCTGGGCACCACCTCGACAAGCAACAGTGGAAAGCTGACAAGCGGCTATACATCTCATCAGTAGAGCCCGTTGGGCTTTTGCACTGCTGAGCAAAGGGAAGTGCTTGGTGGACTTTGGCCCTGAGGCCTATGATCATGTTTCTTATGGGGGTTATGTACTGCTAATGTTGCCTTAAGTTTGAGATGACAATCATGTCTGATATCAGACAATTGATAATGAGCAGCGGAGAGTTAAATTACAACGTCACATTGAGCAGCTAATTCAATCAACGTTCATGTTCTGAATCAGGAGAAAAAACAATAGGGGGCTGATGGGTACAATAGTATGTTAGATGAAAATTAGGAATCACTTTGCTGATTAAAAAAGTTTTGTTCAATTAAGTTCAAAGAGTTGAGGTCACTGACTATTTGGTTTATTCTGTTTCTCTCCAAGCGAAGCATTTTCACCACCATTCACTTGTCGTTGAGAAACACACATTGAGAATTGCACCACTCTTACTTATGCTGTGATTATTGAACTAGGCGTATTCAAGAATAGTTTATATCATGCCGCGATCAGCTATTAAACTAAACAGCAGGCGTAGGTACCAAATCCACGGCACGCCACTGGTGCCTACGGATAATATTATGAACCCAGACACGATGGCCTTTTATGTTCCGATGTTTGTGGGACTTCCACAACAAGTATAAAGCAGAACTAGTGGTTCTTTCAATGGTGGATGGCGGAAATGGTAACTGTTTTCACGTAGTAAAGCCGCGCCCCCTTTCCGCCGCGAAAAAGCGAACAAATTTACCACATAAAGTCGAGCGAGTAAAGTCAGGAGAAAAAGCGTTGCGAAACGCAGCATACGCCTTTAACCACCATGTCCTGTTCATGGCTGAGCTGCAAAGAAAATTCAACTTAAATCAACATATCAGTGCTCTCTGGTGGACATGGAGGGATAAGACTAATGTTAATGCTGCGTTCACACCAAACGCATTGCGAATTTGACGCGCCGCGAATAATTCGTCTCATTCGCGCACGTTGAAATATTTCGCAATAATTCGCATGCCGTAAGCCAATCAGCATTGAGAAGCTCCGCCCATCATCAGTGCCGTCTTGTCGTTGCTGAATCAAACTGCTGCTGCTCCGCCTGAAGTTGTGCTGGTAGCGGCCGTCATTGAGACGCTGTTGTGGGACTACGGATAATATTATGAACCCAGACACCATGGTTTGATGTTCCGACGTATGTGGAATTTACACAGTCAAAGCAGAACTAGTGGTTATTTCCATGGTGGATGGCGGAAACGGTAACTGTTTTTATGGAGATAAGCCACTGAGATAAGCCACGCCCCCTTTCAGGCGCGAGTAACATTCGCGTCACGTTTGGTGTATCATATTTATTGTTGTATGTTTCGTATCTAATGTCTTAACAGTACCTCAACATTTTACTGTATGTGAGCAAATGTACTTAGTTACTTTTGTAGAAATTGATTGCAATAAGTGTAAATGTTATTTAGTTTTTTCCATAGTTTGTTCGAAAACCACAGAATTTGACAGGCAACTATTTTTGGTGGAAGTGGAAACCCATAATAGAGATAACGAGAGAATACTGTATAAAATAAATGTTACGGTTACTCAAATGTTGCTGGGATACCTATTCTTGAGGACTTATGATTCCAGCACTTTTAATAATTTGATTTTCTCCTCCTTTGTGTGTGGTTTCACTTTGTTCTTCATACACACTATACAATAAACAAGATAAATATAAAAAGACAAAAAAGACATTAAAGACAACAGTTGTCAAAAAGTGCAGATAGTGCAGATGGAGGTGTCTGAGTAATTGTTCATCTATATACTGTATGTATATATATACATATATATATGTATATATATATATATATACATATATATATATATACATATATATGTATATATATATATCTATATATATATATATATATATATATATATATATATATCTATATATATATATATATATATATATAGATATATATATATATATATATATATATATATATATATGTATATACACATACAGTATATCTTAACTTGAAGTGTTCTAGCTGTTATAGTTTAGCCACTATTGGGTTAATATAAGCTTGAATAAACTAATTCTCACCAACATATCAGGAGGCATTGCAAGTGGCATGACACTTTTAAAATTTCCTTTCAGGGAAAAAATATTGTTATTCTCAAACTGATCATTTCCAATAAAAAAAAACCTAATTTTCAACGATTTTATTTTCATCTCCGAGCACAGAGGGACAACAGAGGGAGCCATTGCGTTCTTTGTCATTCTTGACAATTCTTGACAATTGTTGCAACAGCCTTCATTTACTGTAGCATCTCTCTAATTCACAATCCTACAGAGGGACCCACCTCCACATCTCTCTCTCTCTCTCTCTCTCTCTCTCTCTCTCTCTCTCTCTCTCTCTCTCTCCTCCCCCTCTTCTAGAGGGAGAGGAGAGCGAGCGAGTGCAATGTGAGTTGTGCTCTGCGCTCTTTGCCAGCCAGAGGTGTGCGTTCGGCTCCGCTCTCTGTATCTCTGGGTAGCAGCACCCCGCCGTGCAGCCAGCCTTTGAGTGCCATGTCCAACAGCTGTCTTGGCAAAGGGTTACAGCTCATCTGAAGGGGGAAGGTGGCACCTTGCTTTGAGGAGGACAGAAGATAAAAGAAGACTGACTGACCAGTTGCAGAGAGAGGGGGGATGCATAACTGACAATCCCCCTCTCCCCTCACCTCTCTAAACAGGGCAAAAACGGAAGGCTTTGGAGTATTCAATTTTTTCTTTCGTTTTATATTTTTCTTATTCCTCATCGCGGTGCTGGGAGGTGCTTCATCTTTTCATATAGTCTCTCTCTCCGTCACTTGCCTCCTCATCTATTTCTCCATCTACCTGGTGTACAATTTCCTCTATCTATGAGTGAGAGGAAAGAGGAAGGAGGGAGGAGTTTTGTTTGAATTTCTGTCCTTCCTTTCCTTCTCTTCACTCTTCCCCCCCTTTCCACCAAACCATCTCCTACCTGTCAGTCCCTCATTGCCATTTCATTTCTAGCTGCCGCCATCAGTTCATCATTCCCCATCCTACGCCTCTCTCTGTCTCTGAAGTCTGATGTTTTATGAACTTGGATGATTTTTTTCTTTTTTTCTTTTTTTCAAAGGCAACCAAAAAAAAAAAAACTCCTCATGAATGACTCTTTTTTTCCCTTTTCCTTCTCTTTTGGTCCCTCCACACCCATTTTCTTTGCATCACACCCGTGCGGGATTCTTAAATGTTACTCTAGGTAGGTTAACTATCGTTTAGTGTCTGTCCATCTGTCTGTCTGTGTGTATTTGTGTGTGCTTTACGTATACATAAAACACACATTAACACACACATGTGCTCGCACACTAAACTATGCCTAAAACAACAGTGCTCAGTGGGTCGACGTCGGTCTGGTCTCGCACCGCTTTCACACCCTCCTCCTCATCTGTTCTTCCCATCGTGGCAAAGTGCGCCCATTTTTAATCGTTGTCTGTGAGAAATCTTTCTTTTCATGTGTCATTTTTCCCATTTGATAAACATAACAATTTGTTTTGCTACCTGTTGGTGTGAATTAACAAGGGAAGAAAAAAACAAGTTCAGTCCCGAGGGAGGATGAGATTAATTTCTTGGCACTACAATTTGGCAAAGATGGGGGGAATTTAGTCTGAACTAAATGACACACTCTTCATGTTTGTGTTTTTTTCTTCATTTTTTCCAGTCCATCAACAGCTATCAGTTCTCATATAACCCTCCCAACACACACACACAATGCTAAAGCCTTAAAAAACACTCGATCCTATCATCAAAATATGTTTGCGCGTATTCTTGTTGTTGCACATTTTCAGTTTTCCGATCCCTTCGCATCGATTGCTTTTCACCCAGAACAGAACGCTCCATTTTTTCCATCCCTGAAGCTCTCCCCCCTTTCCACTCGTCTCCATTCTCATCCCCTGTCGGACAAGAGAGACCGATTGGCATTAGCTGGACGTTGAACAGTGGATTAAAGTGGGCAAACGCGCCTTTCGGTGGATTTCGAGTTGTAATCGCCGGTGTGCAGGTTGTGAGATATAGAGACAGACTGATAGACAGATAAAAATAGATAGAACTTAATCATCTCATCCAGCCCTCCCTCCTCTCCTCTGTCACATTCCCCCCTGCTTTCTTTACGTTGTGTCCGATGCCTCGTCTCTCCCTCTCACTGCCACACCTTTTTGGGAGCGCTGTTTTAAAGCGTCACCCTCTCTAGACTGTACGCCTATAGCCTGTTTATCCTTGGACGTCTACCTGTGCACTAAGGTGAAAAATTACGCCCAGTAGCGTAGGCCCACACCTGCCACTTTAGTCTCCTTCCTCCTTCGCTCTTATGGACTGACGAGGGGGCTTAATAAACACCTCTTTCTTTGATTGTTCTGAGAGTGGGATGTCGACATGAAGGAACATGAAGGACCGCTCGTTTTGCTCTGTCTTTGCTTTTCTGTCTCAACTCTGCTCCTCTGTAAAACATCTCCACTACAGTCTATAAATTATGTGTTACAGAAAAGAGTTAATTAGGTGAGTAGTGAATTAATACAGCACCCACTTCTTCTCCGCAACTGAGTGTATGCAAATGCATGGACAGCGGGTGTGTGTGTGCACTGAACGTGTGTGTGTGTGTGTGTGTGTGTAATAGTACAGCTAATCTGGCGGGCATGTGTGTGTGTAGGTGTGTGTGTGCATTTGAATGTCTGCATGATACTGATGGCAATGTATTGTGCATGAACTTTAATCAGCAGCTTCTCTGCGAAGGGTGTTTTTTTTTTATATCTTCCACCACGTTTGCTTGTGCCGCTAAACCTTTCTTCACCCTGCTGTGACTAATTGGTTGTTTATCAGACCATGCCTTTGATCTTTATCCATTTTCTATTTTCTCCATATATATACTGTTCTATCTAACGATTTCACGCATTATCGCATCTCTCGATAGCGCTTTTGAGCAACAGAGAGTTCTCACTCAAGGGCGATTTCTTAATCGCGGTTTAAGCCCTTTAAGGAGCCTCAGTTACTTTTGGTTAAATCCTCCTCGTCAGCTCACGTCAGGTGACTCACTCAGTCGGTCCAGTGCTGTGTGCGGGTGCATGCGTTTCACATGCATTCCTCTTCGCCCTCTTCCTCTCCTTATTGTGCATTTTAGTTAGTTGAGCTTTGTCAACCAGTGCTTTGTGGATGCCCTCCTCCTCCTCTTCCTCTTCCTCTTCTTCTTCCTCCTCCTCCTCCTCCTCCCCCTCTTCCTCCTCCTCCATTACGTTTCTTCTCCTGCTCGATGGATCTGCAAACGATCTCCTAAAATGCCTAGATCCCTAGGAATGAATCACAGATCTCATGTGACTCATCCACCAGCTTTACTGGATCCGACTCTTCGGCATGACCTTAATGAGCACACAGCACACATATAGAGGGCGAGGCGCTGGACAGGTGATCCATCGCTGCGTTCGTTTCTTTCTACAACCAGAAGAACCTTACTGTGTCCGTAAACACGCTAGTCAGCTAAAATAGCGAATGCATAGGGGCGTAAATACGAAAGATCATTGGACCGAACGGCAAAAAAACTTTTAATTGTTTGCACGTGTCAGTCAGGAGCTGACTTTAAACTTTGAACCCCAAAATGGGGACCCTTTTATATCAGGTCACAAGGCACAAATCAAGAAGAAAACATGGTATAAATCCCCCAAAAAACATAAAAACATGTTAGTTAGCAAATTAAACATAAAAATCAGGGCTACAATAATATATAATTCTCATGTGCAACCTCTAAACACAACTCAAACAATACAGAGGATGAGGGCTTAAAGGGCTACGAACACAAAATACTCATTGGCGCCATTTAGCTGTCACTAAAAACTCAAAAACAGGCAAACAAAACATAACAAGGGTCCTATGGCTGGTACCTCCCTCAATAGTCTCCATTAACAGAGGGAAAGAGCGGCTCTGCCCCCAAAGTTTCAAGTTGATATCTAAGTCCAAACAGACTAAATGATTTAGGACATCTTTAAAAAAAGAAAGAAGCACTGGAGTGTTGCTTCAGACTGTGAGTACACAGTCGCAGTTAAAATATAAAGTCTTAAAAGGGCACGCTCACCTCTTGGGTTTCAGGCTAATGAAGGATTTATGCTGAAAAGAGGAGTCATTAAGATTGTGCAGGTCTTCAGATATTCACAAAATCAAGAACTCACACGCTGGTTGTTCACATCTCACAACGTCCTTGAAGCAAAGGAAGCGGAAAACAGGAAGAGGTTTAATTTGATACACGTTTTGGCATTTTGATCAAGTAAGGAAGTAACACACACACACACACACACACACACACACACACACACACACACACACACACACACACACACACACACACACGCACACACACAGTAAAACCTTTGCTTTAGTAAAAACAAATCTCTCTGGAATAACTGGCACCAAATAGTGTTCAACATTTTGAAAAGCTGTTGATTCATCAAACTAGTGAGGGAACTACAAACAAACAAGCCGCATTCAGACGTTTTCTGCAAAGGTTTATTTATGGAAATACTCTATTATTCCGCATGAGTCAAGCTATCAGTGTCATTCTAATATGACTGTGAGAGTCTGAGATAATTAGACTTTGAAGGAGTCAGAGAAAAAGATGGATTTTAGTAAATACAATTTGTTGAATGAATAATTCATTGCACTGCCAGACGGGATTACAATTCTACACATGCAGATATCCTCTGACAGTTTTCCTTAGGCTAAATAGTGTGTACCTATATCCGACTTCCACAGATAACACACACACACACACACACACACACACACACACACACACACACACACACACACACACACACACATCCCTGTGAGCATGTACACGTTAAAAGATCAACTCCCAGGATCTGTTAGAGACTAAAAGGGCGAGATTTGAGGCAGAGCATACGTAGCTGCGTCTGAAACCAGCAACTATTTCCAGTATTGATTCATCTGAGGATCGTTTCCTTCATTTATTAATATCGTTTGGTTGAGAAAAATATCACAAAGTCCAAAGTCTTAAAATGTCGGAAAGTGAACTGACAAATTGTAAAAGACGAAGAAGATCAGCAAATATTCACGTTCTACTGAAAAAATACTAATCATGTAATTAAATACAGAATTGTCAAAGTAGTATTACATTTTTTTGCCAATTGAATAATTGGCTCAACATTTCTTCTCCATTAGATTACAGCGCCAGACTAAAGTTATGACTTATCTAAGTCTACTTCCTTTTTGTTAAACTGTAAAAAACACAAATGCCACGTTTCTATATCAGCCCGCTATCAGTAACGTCACACATATTGAGTAAAGTACACAAGTGTGAACAACTCACACGTCAAACCTTGTGAGATGATTCATGTAAAAGAAGAAAATTGGGGTAAAAGATGTCCCAGTAACACATAATAGAACCAGTTCAAGCCGGATTCTGAAAACCTGTGAATGTAAATGAATAAATACAATCTGAAATAATTACAGATAAGATTAGAGGAGTAGGGACTATGGATACATATAAATATATATTTATTGTGATTCAGTAAAAAGTCTGGAACGATATCAAAATATCAAAATACCTGACATATCGAGGTGCTCTATCACGTTGATGCAGGGATCAAATAAACAGCCGATAAGCCGTAAAGCAGGTGAATTACAACAAGTGCCCCAATAAAACCAGAGATAATAAACTCTTAGTTCACGAAACGCAGGATCACAGCGCGGATGAAGCTGAAGCGCTGTGATCTTCTCCTGCAGATAAACTAGCAGTCATATCACCAGACGACCATGTTCAACGCAGCAGCTTGACTGAGTTAACCCTTGACCTCTGAGGCCATTGACTTGTGCACCCGGTGGCACTCAGCCTCCACCAACATCACACCCATCCGCTGTCCTTCTCTCCGTCTGACTGTCCTTCTCTCCTTCTCTTCTTCTCCTCCAGACTGAGAGAGAGGAGAGCGCAGAGCGGGCCGGGGAGCACATCATCATGACCGGCTGAAGCCAAGCGAAGGCAAGCACAGCCAGAAGAAGAAGAAGAAGGAAGGAAGGGAGGGAAGAAGAAGAAGAAGAAGAAGAAGAAGAAGAAGAAGAAGAAGAAGAAGAAGAAGAAGAAGAAGAAGAAGAAGAAGAAGAAGAAGAAGAAGAAGAAGAAGAAGAAGAAGAAGAAGAAGAAGAAGAGGAGGGGGAGTACGTGCACACCCACTGCTGCTCATCTCCTCATCTCCACGGCAACTGTGTTCACACGCTCGCAGACTTCTGGGAGGAGACCTTGGCGTCTGCAGCGCCGGCAGTGGAGGAAGGGGAAAGAGAAGCGGCAGGAAAAGAGACGAATGAAGGGGCGTCCCTTTGTCGCTCGCCATCTGGTAGTCTGTCTTTCCCTGAGTTCACACGCACACTGACATTTTGAGTTGATGGTCAACTTTTGAAGTCTTCTGAGTCAAAAGCACATTTCAACGGCAGATTCCTCCTTTTTTTTTGGAGCCTCTTTGTACTTAAAAATCATTGTTTCCGAGCGATTACGTGCCCTCTTGCTCTCTCAAGTCACCTTCACCCTGATAAAGCTCCGGCTGAGAGCGCCCGCCTCTCGCCCCTCGCCCTGCGAGACCCCCCACCTTTAGTCAGCGTGACTTCATCTGTCTACCATCCCTTCATCCGAGGCTATGAGAGGAGGAGTCGAATCCCAGATCACTCCATCATGCCAGTTCTGAAGAGCAGAGAGGAGATCCGGGCTGGCAATGTTCAAGGTAGGCAGTGACTCTGGATTGTGTTTGTTTGTCTGTGAGCATTTCCTGACCCCCCCATCCCCCTCACAAAAAAAAAAAAATCCACTCACTGCTTTATTCGCCAAGGTCAATTACAGCAGAGCTTTTACATAAAATGTCCCATTTTAAAAGTTTAAAAGTTTTTTTTGAACTAATCACCCAATTTAGTTGATAAAACGTCTTTAAATTACTTGTTGGTGAATAGTTGGAATTTCTGCTTCATAATTGATTATTAAAACTGAAAAATATAGTAAACATTGTTTTTTAATTGTTAAATCGACACAGCGTTTCAGCTCTAGTCCGACCTGTGTCCTAGAATCTAAATTAGTTAGAGTATCCAACAGTTGTGAGTCCGTTTCCTGTCTCCGTTAATTTGACCATAATTAAACTGCAGAAATTGTCCTCACTCGAGATAATTACAGGTCAAAATAAACATCAGAGCAGGTGGAAATAATTGATTGAAACGCATCGCCAGATGCTCCACGTTGGTCATCAGATCGTATGTTTATTTAGTCATTTGTGAGGACACACCTGGCGCCTCTTGAGATAAAACAGCTGTATGGCTTGTTTTGGTAACGTTGAGGCACTGACTGGGCTTTGTACGTCATGTGAAGGACGATACAGACATTAACCTTGCATTGATTTTCACGGCAATGCAGAAGTCCTGCACCTGGATGGAAACAGCACAACCAGAGAGGACTAGAAAGGTCTTCTGTGCAGTATAACACAGTTACGGGGCCATAAACCAGGAAAAAGTTGAATTTCTTTGATATTTTATTTTCCAAAAATTGGCAAACAATGGAATTTATACATTCAACATTTTGGGTAAGTGTCCACAAGTGTAACTTGTGCCTTTCACATCTTTACGACCTCTTCTTCCAGCCTCTCCTCAATGCGCTGTGCTCGCTGCAGTGCTGCAGAATTTAGTGTTTTTTAGAGGCTCTGGGTACTTTCAAATGGTTTATTTGGGGCGAGATTAAATATCACAATTTTAAGCTTAGTAAAGGTTGCTTGAAGTGTTCAAGGACCGGCGGAGAGATGGAAATCGGACGATAATGGCAGGGTTTTTATAGCTTCTGCCGATGATAAACAGCTAGTTTTGCCAGTTGTTTCAAGAAAGCAGGCTTTTCCATCACTGGGAGTTCAGTGGGAGTTCAGTGGGAGTTCACTGGGCTCTACAGTTTTGGTCACAGTGATCCTGCACACTACTTAAATAATCGTATTTTCTAGAAATTGGCTCTAAACCAGGATCTGCATGGGAATGATTTTTAGTTATTACATATAGTTTGGCAATAAACAGCCACAGTAAAGTGCACAAATCTTCATGTTTAAATGTGTGTCGAAGCTTGTGGAAGTTCTTGAATGAAGTTCAAGCCGAGCAGAGGACAGGAGAGAAGGATGGAGAACATTCTTTCTGCAAAAGAATAAAGGAGAAATTGTCTTTTTTCTGTGCTCACATTCTTTCCCGCTGCGCTGTGAGAGGTAGGCCCGCGTAGAGATAACGATAACAAGGCACTGGCTTCAAAAACCCGTCAAAACGTAGCGGTGGCGGGAGACGGCCCAGACAATAGTAACCGTGTAAAGCAGGAGAAATGGCGAAGAGCTGCGGCCCATTTTTTTATTATTGCTGAGCTTGTGCTCCATTCAGCCGCCGCTCAGGAGTTTGACTGATAAAAAAAGGCACATTTAGGACTTGCATGGGCAGCCAAAGATAATGGAAAGACTTGCCAAAGAGTACAAGAGAGGAGATATAAAGTAACATCAGCTCAAAAGAGACCAGTTAACGGTCCTATTTTTCATTGTGTGACAGAAAAATGCCTCAAAATCCCCCGTCCCGTCCGCCAGTGTCCTGCTGGGGCCAATAGAGCAGGTCCAGGATCCAGGATCTTTGGTTTTAGCTCTCGGGTTTCAGTCGGAAACTTCTCCCTCCGTCTCCACAGTTGGGTATTGGCTCACACAGTAGGCTCGAAATATGGCTGCTCATGAACTGTGTTTCAAGGGCAGATTTCCCATCCCTAAAAAAAAGAAGAAGAAATAGAGAGAAAGAGTATGACAGAGCAAGCAAAGGGTTAAGGCGTGGCAGACAGAGGAAAAAAAGAGACACAGACAGGCGAAAGATCCAGGCGCAGGCGGTAAATCCGGAGGGAGCTTCACTGACAGTGGATGAAGGAGGCAGCTTTGTAGACAGATGTAGCTCCGAGTGCGTAAGCATCGAGGCCCTGGGAGCGGCAGCGTCGTGATGCTGCATGTTGTTCAGGAGAGACGGTAGAGGAGGGGAGGGGGATTACTGGATCCTGAGCGTGGGCTCTCTCGTCAGTGAACCGCGAACAGAGTAGTATATGTGTAGATATATTTATATATATGGACGGACGTCGAGATGCCGACGCCGGGGACTCACAGACAGCCGGCGGACTCAGTTTTGGATGCAAAGCCTCATGCAAATGGTTTAACAAATGTTGATTGAGTCGTTGAAGGATTACAGGTGCTGAGCAGCCTGGTGTTGTTTATTGTTTACTCAGAGCGAGAGAGAGAGAAAGAGGGAGAGGAGGAGGTGGAGAGGAGGAGAGGGAGAGAGGTGCAAGTAGTTACACAATGACTCAGATTAACCTCTATCATCCATGCATTTTCAGATTTTTGGAGGAAACGAATCACTAGCTATTCTCGACCTCCCACTGGCGGTTCGCAGAGCGCCATCTAGTGGCCCGGATTAGATTCGGTTAAATGAATTTGGTAAATTGCAAAGCTTGTTAGATACAAAAAAACCTTTGAACCATTTGAACAAAGCATCATTTGAATCACAGCGGACAGGATCAGATTTACAGCCCAGTTTAAGGTGATCGATTTGTATCAATCGGATGTGGATCTTAAATTATAAGGTTGAGATCATCGGCTCTCTGGAGATGGATCAACCAATCAGCTCGCTTGACATGCGTGCAAAACAATGACATGTGTGCAAAGCGATGGCCGATAGTTCATTGAGGGCAACATGGCCACGCAAAGCGTCCCATGGACGGTTCATTGGCTCTACAAGACACGACCTGTTGCACTTGCACTTTACGCCTTGGTTTTTTAATTCTGACAGATGATTACAGATGTTGATTTCATCTGTAAGTCCACACTGACCGTATAGTTTAATACCCAGAATAGCTGCCATTCCATAGTTTTTTTAGCTGGAGACAGAAAGTCCAGCTGTCTCTTCTCCCTCTCCTCTTCGATACCTAGTCATGTGTGGCTGCGAGAGAAGGAGGAAGAGCTAAGAATAGAGAAAAGGGGGCCCAGCGCTGCGATGCCGTCTCTACCCACGTTGCTCCGCTGCTCGGTGTGCCGTTCTGTTGCTGAAGCCTTCAGCCGGTCTGCTGCCGGTGTCGTGTTTGTGCTTCGGCTGAACACAAACGGGAGCCGCGGCTACACGCGGCGAACGGCGCGCTAACGGAGCCACGGGGGATCTGTCGCTCGGCCCGCTCACGTTCGCTGATCACAGCTCAGAACGTCTGGGCTGATCTGATCAGACGGTGTCACACGGTTTCAAGGCACGCCAAAAGCTCTTCCACTGACAGAGAGAAAATACATGTTTATATAGTACTTCAGACGGAGGGAAGAGGCCAATAGAGAGACGGAGGGAGACAAAGATCTACTGGCTGAGAAAAGGGTCGAGGTGTGGAGATTAGAGGAGCCGATGGAGATATTTGATGACACTGTTCTCACATCAGGGCTCACAAGAAATCTTTGCTTGGAGGAGATGATAAGACGAAGATAATGTCTTCAAAGAGCGATGGGGGAAGAAGGAGAACACCTTTTCAGAAGAAGAAATAGGTGTGCTGCTTATCAACAGAGGCAGTTTGCTTTCACGAGGAGGAGAGATGTTGTTAGGAAAGTAATTCATCTGTGTAAACAGCGATCCAACGATAATGATTCCTGTTGGAAATGAGAGTACATCACTGTTTTCATTTCCATCTTTTGTGAGGGAACCACTAGAAAAGCTCTCAAGTTAAATTCGGACTCATGTCTTGTTGCTATTTCTCAAACTTTTTGCTGCTAATCCGTTCCGGGCGTCAGCGAATCGTTCTCCGTCTGACCCCAGTGGGTGGGAGCGGGTTAATCAACGTATAAACTCTGACAAGAAGGAACAACGTGAGCTCAGCGGGGAAGAGCTGCGGCTCATCACCGATTTTCTTTTTTAGTTCCTCTCTTTCTAACGAAGCCGAGCTCCAGGTGATCAGTGAGACGGAGGCTGAAAGCTCAGGGGGGTAAATGGTTAAGGGAGGAGAAAGAGGACGTGTAGCCATCCGTCTGGGGCTCCGCTGTCACATTTAGGCCTAAGTGGAGGGCAGTGTGCCGGCTTATATTACTGAGATTTCCGTGTGTTTGGATCTTGAAATAAATGTTCCATCTTCTTGGTTGGATGAAGAGCCGAGCTGATGGGAGAGTTCATCGTTTAAGTCGTTTCTCAAGTGTCCATCAATGCAGTTCCTGCTTCTCCGTCTTGGCATCCTTGTTAAATGGAATATCTTTCCATTATATATCGAGTTTTTTGGCCGTTAGACAAAAGCAAAATGTTTGAATATGTTTTCTGACTTTTAGACGGTAATGTCCAAAATGTAGAAAACGATTATTCAGATCAATCGATAATGAAAACAATTATTTGTTGGAGCCTTTGTTTGGTTTGGATTTAGTCGTCAGTTTACTTGATGTTATGTGAAGAATGTCTTCATAAAGGATGTAATATCATTTACACTCCCTGAAACATTACAACATGTACACTAGTACAAGATATTTGTTGTGCAGTAGAAAGATTCCTTGCACTATAGATTTTACAATAATAAAGGTATATGCCAGACTGAAAACACTGGCCACTTTATTAGGCACACCTGTAAAATCAACCCAAAAGCGACAGCTCAGCCATGAATGATACCTTTACAGTAACAATGGCTGTGTTCACTCATTCACTCATTCACTCATCCCGTAGGAGTTCTATGTAGTAGACTATGCAGTGAGCTCATTGGCAATATGAAGTAAAAAACACAGAAAAACACTCTGGACACCACTTGGGTTGTTTTTCTCTGTGCCGTGAATTATGTAATTTCCGTCGCACAATGAAAACATGCCAGATCAGCGTGGGCTGGTGGACCATGCATAATACATACAGACATGCATTTTTGTGATGAATGCATATTGTAATCTTTATTTATCGCGTGGCCTCTTGGCCTCGTGATCTGAGTGACCTTCAGTTCCTTCTGGTATTCACGCGGTGTGCATGTCTAAGGCTTTTATTGTGAAAGGTAAGAACAGAAGGAGATACATTAAATGGGTGCCAATATGTGGGCGATAGATGTTCTTTCACATTAACAAACACAAAGTACTTTGTGACCGCTCTCTTCTCTCCTCGTCTGGTGATGGTGCATCGTGCTCGGTCCACTAAGCTCGCTATATAGCGAGCTGTATTTGCAGTGAGCTCCTTGTTTGTTGCATCTTGAGACTGTTGTGGAGGACGTGGTGCGTTGATCTTCTGCGGGTATCAGCAACACATCTTCAGGTTTTAGAAGCACTTTTAGACGAAGTCTATCAGATCCACTCAGATGTAAACGAGCCTGTTTCACTGCTCATAAAATTGTGTGAGTTTTGTGAAGATAATGAATGAGATGCTCAAGGATGTCATCATCTGATAATGTGAGAGACTCTGCAAAGAGTAGAGAAGCAGAACCAGGTGCTGTGTTGAGGCGCTGGCCCGGTCCAGATGATGAACTAAATGAATGCTCAATTTAGTGGATTTTACTGCGTTTGTTTTATAGACGTGGATGTTAAATGAGCCTTTTTATGTGATTTAAACAAGGGATGCATTACTTATGTAAAAGCCAATTGGTTCACATGTAAAGTAAAGTGAAAACCGTCGCTCAAGGTTCTCAATAGCGGGACTGAACACATTTCCTGTGTCCGTTCAAAGACATCAAGCCGTGCACACAATGGGTTGATAAAGTGGAATATAAATAGAGAGGTGTGGTAGTTATTAATAATTAATGCTCGGCTGGTAACATTACTCGTCGCACCTTTTAAACAGCCACGCACGTTATAATGGGGCCTTGTATCCTCGGCTCACCCAGCGGAGAGGAGGGTGCAAACCAGGTCCTCCAAGAAGAATCATGCAGCTAAAACGACTGGAATACACATCTGCAGCTATGAAGCCATGTTGTGTCTCAGTGCCAGACATTGATGCACAAATACAAACAGACCAGGTGGGGTCTCAGGTGATGAGGAGGAATTACAAAACAAAGCAATTAGCAGGTCTTTCAACACAGCGACTCCCAGGAGTCTCAGGCGCCGCGCTGCCGTTAAAGCCTCAAGAGAGCGGCCGCTGCTCAGACTCTGCCACCTGTAGAGCAGGAGACACCAGATCGGCTGAGGGTGAGGATAGAAAACTCCAGTATCGTGTTTCAGCTTTTCAGAAAGGCCAGCGAGGAAAATAGGTTCTGGGCTGAGTGCTGATAGAAGGGCGCCGCGTGACCCTCTCTCCGTAGGACGCTCAGGCTTCAGACACAACGGAGGGAACATATTGCATCGGAGTGACTTATTGTGTGTCCCTTTAGGAAAGAAAAAACAAACAGACTGGAGCCCTCGTGACATATTGTACAAGAGACATCGGTCTATAAAGCATACACACACACACACACACACACACGTCACTTGGCTGCTAAATTAAGTCCAGAGCAGGAGAGAATAAATGGCTTCAATGAGGTAATGAAGACCCTGAGGACGGACGGCTGATGGCCTCAATCCTGCCTTTTCCTTCAGCCCCGCGCCTTTGAGCGCGTTCAGTTGTGTGTCTTTGCGTGTTCCACGTATCGCACTGGTGGTGTCGTGCGTGCGTGTGTGTCAGTTTATTTGCCTCTGATGAAGAGGCCATGTAATGTTATTGAGAGAGCCTCAGCCAGACAGCAGAGATCCATAGAGCGTCTCATTATAAGTGCAATTAGCAGAGAGGATTCTTGACCACACTAAAGTGCACTTAATACACCCAAGACCCTCTTCAATAAACTAGTGATTTTTCCCCTGCCATGCTGGCCCTTCAAGATGGCAGCGAGGTGATGGATTATTCAATAAAGAACACTGTATTAGAAGAATGCTCAAAGACCCCAATTATACGACCACCATTCACACACTGTTGGATATTTTTCCTCAGCCTCTCTCATTCCACCTTGTGACTAAATTCAAAATATTTAAGCGTGACCACAAGACCCAAATAAAAAGTAAAAGTCTGATCAAGTTTATTCCTCTGTGCCACATCGACTTCCTTTGCAGTTAAAAAAAATACTGTTGCAGTTGGTGACGCGTTCAATGGCCACGGTGGGAATAGGAGTTTATTTACAGTCCATCTCAAAATAACCGTCCTTCTGCCGTTAACACTCACAAGGCCACCAAATGTGTGTTAATCCACCGCTGAAAATAGTCCCCGACAAATGCTCTAGATCCTACTGGTTGAGTAATGTTTGCTAAAAACTTAAGAGCCCATATGTTTTGGAGAATTGACCCTTTTTGCATTTTTTAAATGTATTTCTATTTTAACTAATTAAACTATATATTCATTTGCTTCTTTTTTTTTAAAGATTTACCCCCTCATTTGGAATGGGCTGTGTGACGTTTAGCTCACGCTTTGCCCGACGCAACATCGTCCCATGGAAGATGAAACAATTGCAGCTATAATCATCTTCTTGAGTTGTGAAAATTCTCTCGAGGATTGTCATGAATCACTGTGTAGTGTTTCGGCCCTGATTAGCCTTGAAAGTCAAGGAAGTGTTACTCAAATCTGTCCGTCTGGATCATATTTCAGAGCTGTTTTTTTTTGTAACGCTTCGCTCGGTTCCGTCTCTTCACTGGATTTGTGGATATTAAGAAGAATGTGAATATTAGAACATAGAATAAGACCACTCACTAGGGACATTTTTATTCAACTTCTGACGATGACAGCAGAGCGGAGAGAAACTCACGGCGGCAGTCGAACTTGAGAGCGAATTGAATAATTACAGAGGATGTAAATAGAACTTGTGTTGACTTCCACCGCCGCTGCAGGGGAGTCATTACAGCGGCATGATGTCTGATTACCTGAGCACCATGTCACACGGCTCTGGCAGGCGGAATATCACTCATCTAAATCATCACCGGCCTTTTTATGTGCAGGGGATTTCAGAATGAGGACGGTTGGCCGTTGAACTCTCTTCGGCAGTTTTTCCATCCTCCGTTGAATTAGAGTGAACAAAAAGCAGCGAGGGCTTAACTCTCTTCGTCTGTTACACATTTGTGTAAAAGATAAATAAAACAGGGTGTTTTATACGAACCCAGAGGATTGCTGTCCTTTGGGACAGTCAACAAAATGGTAGCCCTTTAAGCCCTAACCCTGATTATTGTTTGTGTTTAGAGGTTGTACATGGGGGTTAGCCCTGATTTTAATTTGACCTTCACCTTCTTTCTTTATTTAATTTTTTTATACCATGTTTTTTTCTTGATTTGTACCTTTTGTCCTTTTTATTGTGTGCTGAGGTCACGTGCATCACCTTTTACCAACAGCTACTTCCTGTGTTGAAGGCCTCTCTGGGCTGTGAGACAGTTGACTTGCTGCTGTGTTAGTTGAGGCCAGGTGAATACAAAAGGCCCTTCAGCTGGACAGATGTTGAATGTAAAGCCCACACATGTCACAGAGTGGGTGCATGAGCCACGTATTTGAGGAGGCCGACCCCAGAAGTTTGGATTACTGCAGATAAATAAGCTCTGTGGCAAACACACGTTTATGATACTTACAAGTTCCGTTCAGCAACATAATCTGAGAAAAATGAACACTACTTTTATGATTTTTGAAGCTTGAATGCAATCAGCAGGAGCAAAAAGCCGTAAACAAACTACCACACGTTTTGCATGAGCACGAGTACACAAGGCCGCATAAAGGCTGACTAGCCACTTGTTAGCCTTTTTTTTTTTAAAACCTTAAAAATTCAAGAGAGGGATATTTATACTCAGGGAGTTTTTTTATAATCACAGAACAGAAGGTTCAAATCTGTGATGCTTGTGTTAACCATGAGCTTTAAAAAAAATATCCATTGACTTAAAGGGAACCTTTAGTGTAAAAACGCTGACTCATTTCCTGGTTTTTGGACTCTTTACCCTCTTCTTTATCCCTCTTTACACTCAGATTATTCTAACTCCAATGCTAACGCCAGACAATGCCCTTATTTCGTCACATGTTTACTCTTTTCAAGGAACAATGTCAAACATCGTCACCTGCCGTGACGTCTCTCCAGGACGTCTCTATCTGGACCTTTAAATGAAATGAAAACTCAACTCTCAGAGGATCTATACTTTCTTTTTTTTTTTCTACGGTTGTCAAGCCTCATTGCACACTTCTATTATACTATAGCGGTGCTCACAGTTTATTAAAGCACACTGTTTAGTAGCCCGTGTGTTTATTTACCAGCCTGACGTCTGATGTGTAGCTTGCTTTGGTGGAGATGACAAAAGTGCCGCTCTCACCTGTAACTGCCCACCCACTGAATGTAAATGGCTCCTTAATACATATGCATGTCAGCTTTAGTTAACCACAGTGCCTCTCAAAACGCTGTACAGTGCAGCCCACCACGTTGAGACTGCGAGGATGTCGTGGCGTCTGATGATGACGGCCTCCGTGTGTTTTAAATAGGGTGGCAGAACCAGCTGTAATGTCTCTCGCAGTATCAAGGTTCAAGGTTTTTATTTCGCCATTTATGCATAAACCAACAGTCCCTTGGTTTGGATTTTTTTTTTTTGTGCAGGGCTCTCTGAGTCAACAGTTTTTTAAATAAAAAACACTATAATAAGAAAGAGAAAAAATATGAAAACACTATACATACGGTGGTATATGTACGAGAAAGGTATTAGATACAGTTTTCAAAAAGTATTAAATAACAGTAATAAATAGGCTAATGGGAGAGTTATGTGGGAATATTGCACCTGAACGCTGTGGTCCTCGATCGGATCGTTCGTGGCTCGATTAATCGGTGTGGGACGTTTTAATGGGCCGATTGTAAGTCCTCCGGTGTGAGCGCGTCTCCAGCAGCTCTATTCTACCGGCGGCCTTCTGTGATCAATGGCCTTTGTAAATGTTAAGTGCGATATGAGTGACGTGATCGGGCTCAAGCTGTATGCACAGGAACCTGATTACATGTGTATAGGAAAAACATGGAGCCATATTTATATATACACACACACACACACACGCATGAGGAGGCCTCAGGTGTCTGACCCAAACAGAGCTTGACCTTACAATGAAAACCATCTGCGCCGCCGGCTTGGTGCTCACACGTGTGTCATGTCCCCGCGGGGTCGCAGGGGCCTCCGCGGTAAATTACTGGGACAACAAGCAATGCACACACGTGGGTGTGTTTAGAGGCCGATCGGGGGACCACTTATCCGTGTTCTCTCCGGCGGCGCACACGCTTGTTGTAAGTGCTGTAATGGACACACGAGAGCGCATGTTGCATGAGTCAGCTCCTGATTAGGTGGCGCGCTTTACTTTTGTTCTATTATGCAGCGAGTATATGATCCACACTTGACACCCTCCATTTAAACGTTATTAATTGTGTGTGTGTGTGTGTGTGTGTGTGTGTGTGCGTGTGTGAGTGTGAATACTCTCCATCCTGGTACTTCTGTTTATTTGCCTGTAGCCCGTCTCGGGGATTCATTCGTCATGTCAGGTCTGAAAGGCGGATCATCTCTATCTGCAGGAGTGCATTAACTAAACAGTGTGTGTGTGTGTGTGTGTGTGTGTGTGTGTGTGTGTGTGTGTGTGTGTGTGTGTGTGTGTGTGTGCGTGCACACGTCCGTGCTTTTCATTTCGTGTTTACGGGTGTTTGTTCGAGTCGAAAACGCTCGGATGAAAGTAAAATATTGTGTATTATTATGAGCAGTGCATTACTGCGAGCTGTGTGTCTCTTCCTGTCCATCAGGGTGTTACGTGGAGGCATATTTGAATTGTTACTATGGAAACCGAGCGCTGCCGTTGTACAGAAACACATCGCTCCTCTCCCTCCCTCCTCGTTCACTGTCACACTTCTTGCATTATTTTAAAAAGATTGTTCTCTAATAATCCCCCCTCCTCTATCTCCTCTCAGTAGATTCAGCAGCTCTTTAGCAGAATATCCTCTTCTTCTTTTTCCTCAACACAGTGTATTGAGATCTTCTTCTTCTTCTTCTCCTCCTTCATTGCTCAGTTTTCCTGCTCTCTCCTTTAGATTTCCTTAACCCCCCATGACTCTTCTTTTAGCGTCCTCTGCTAATCATGTCCTCTTTTCATCTTTCTCTCTTCAGCTGCTCTTCCACACCTCCCTCCCTCCTCTGGGTTTCTTATTGCTGTTCCTTTCCTCCACCTCCATCTCTTTTGTGTATGTCTCTATTTATTCTCTCCCTCGCCCCACTTCTCTCTCCTCGTCTCTCTGCTGCCTTCCTCCCACTCGTTTCCTCCTCCTCTCTCTCTCTCTCTCTCTCTCTCTCTCTCTCTCTCTCTATGGCGCCCCCATAGAACATTCAACTAGTTTACAATTAGTATGTGCACCTGCAATTGAGCCTGACAAACCTCTGGTAATTAGACCTTTCAAACAGTTTTTTTTATTTATGTGTGTGTGTGTGTGTGTGTGTGTGTGTGTGTGTGTGTGTGTGTGTGTGTGTGTGTGTGTGTGTGTGTGTGTGTGGATCAGCCTCCCTGTTCGGCCTTCTTCGCCCTCCGCTCGCCCCTCCTCACACATTGCTCCTCTCTCTCTGTCGCTGTTGGGTTTTCAGGCCTCACAACTTCTCCCTCCTGTGTTTCCTCCCTCTCGGCGCTGACTGCTGGATCGGCTCCTCGCTGCTCGATAAATAAAAGATTAGCGAAGGTGTTGTTGTGCGAGCGGGGAAGAGGAGCAAGCTTTTCTCTCTGCCCTTCGCTCACCCCCTCTCCCAAAGTGCTCCTCCGTGCTCAGTTTATGAAATGAGAACGAACGTACACTAAATTAAGATTCCACGGCTTCATGCAGAAAAAGCCAAAATTCGTCCCAAGCATGCACAGCTATTTTCACATCAGGCTATGACTAATTGTGTTTCCCCTGCCTGTCACCTCCCTCTGCTTACATGTTTCACTCTCTTTTCTCCCCCCTTTTTCTATTTGTTCACGTCTCCTCTGAACTCCACTCCCCTGCTCTTGTCCGTCTGCTAATAGAGGCGCAGTAGATAATAGCAATAACAGCAAATAATAGGTCTGACGTTAACTTCAAAGAGCAGCGAAGGGATCTCAGAGCGTTGGAGGGAGCAAGTGAAAGAAAACAAGTTTGGGGAGGTTAAAAAGGAGAAGAAGCAATGAAAGGAGGAGGGGAGAGAGGGGGCAAAAAGGAGAGAGAGAGAGAGAGAGAGAGAGAGAGAGAGAGAGAGAGTCTAATGGTCACTTAGCCTGGCGGCTAGTCCATGAAGCTGTGAGGTTGTCAATCTGTCAAAAAGCACCTGGTGCTGTCCTGACTCTTAAAACACACACACACACACACACACACACACACACACACACACACACACTCACTCTCCTTCCCGCTCTGTCTTTGATGTGTGCCACAGGCCCCCTGCAGGAAGTCATAATGGAGGTGGCGTTGTCACTTGATGCTCCAGGAGAGCGTACCGGCCTCTTGGTGGGGGGTTTGATACCCGGCCATGTGGTCACTGAGTTTGGCAATTAAGGGGTTGGGCATCGGTATTGTTTTTAACATCGTGACCAATACTGGAGCAATTCTCTTTATCAGTGTCATCCATATGGACAACACTACTGGTCGTGTGTTGTAAATGAGCCCACAATAGCCTTCATTTGGAATAATTTAAGAAAAAAATCTAATTAAGAAGCTGTCTAAGCTGGCGTTCTGAATTAGTTTTTTGTCAAAATAAAAGTAGTGTTTTTCTCAAATGCCCTGTTGGCTCATGTTTGCACATATTCATTAGCAGCACTCAAATTGACATCAACGCATGTGAAACGAGTGCAAGGGAGCTTTCCTGCTCCGCCTGCACAAACCGCCCCGTGAGCGCGGGGCCAAGACGAGCGCCGGCTCCATCATCTGCGCTTGCAACTGCTCAAAGCTCGCCCGCTCGCCCCAGGGATGGACCTTTGGGCCCTGAGAGGAGGCGCACCGACGTTTCCTTTAAGCCCTGCCTCAAGGCCAGCCTCGGCCTCTGGATGTAGGTTCTGTCACTCACACTCCTCTGAAGAGCTGTTGTGAAGGTTTCGGCTCTAGCGGTCGCCATCTTGGCGACACAGACTTCATTTGGCTCTCGGAGTTTGGATACATTTGGATTCGGCGACTAGTGAATTTTACAACTTTTAGGACCTACTGATTTAAAAAAGGGCTATTTGAGTGTTCGTACTGGGGAGTAGATTTACCTCGAAAAACTATCCACTGATCTACAGATTTACGTCTTTTTCCTAATTTAAGTCCTTTTGGGCTCCACGGCATCATGTGACGGACAGGAAGTTGTAATTGCTTTAAAGCCAGGTGCGTTTCCTCTGGGCTCTGGTTGCAATGGCAACGGTGCACAAAAAAAATGGCCGCCGCTCTCCCCATCCTGCCAGGTTGATTTGAATTATATTTCGCTGCCATATCTTCCACGTGTGCTGCATTCTTAACTCACATACAAAACAAAATTATTTTGAAAATGATTAATAAGCGATTTAATAATAATAGTTTTTTGATATCCAACCAAATGTTCACGCTTCACCAACCCAAGTGGATAAACTGTGAATCCACAGTTATTTATTTATCAGCGGACATATAATACAATGTTACATGGATATATCTCTGATATGCTAATGTTGGCAGATATAGATCAACCCGGCAAGTTTAAAGGTTGGACTCTTATTTTTACACTTTATCCTCGTTTATAATCTCTGTCTCTCTTTCCCTCTCTCCCTCCAGGGACGGCATTCACACTCCTCCACAATGCTTGTCAGCCTCCACCTTTCTCCCTCCCGTCTTCAGGACAAGCGCTCCGTCTCCCCTTCCTCCTCCTCCCCCCATCCTCCTCCTCCTCCCGCGGACCAGTCCTCTCCTTGTCCTTATTCTCGGCCTCGGCTGACCCTGCCCTTCCTCTCCTTCTCCTTCTCTCTGCTCCTCCTCCCCTTACTCCTCCTGCCCATCTGCGAGTCTCGCAGGGCCGGAGGTCCGGGTTCGGGCCCTGGAGGCGCCCCAGGGGGACAAGGCGGCCAGCGGGGAGGCGGCACCCAGCGGGGCGTCGTCATCCCTCCTCAATACTCGCCCGCCGTACCGGCTCTTTCCCCGATCAACCCCAAACTGATCAACTCCCTCAGTATAGCTGTCATCCTGGTGGGCAACTCTAGTGACGTGGCCCTGGGGGCTGGACTCGAGAAAGAGGACTTCCTCCACATCCCTTACCCTCCCAAAGTCGAAGTGGTCACCATGAACGAGACCGACCCGAAGAGCATCATCAATCGGATCTGCGCGCAAATGACGAGGAACTCTCTGCAGGGCGTCGTGTTCGGAGACGACACGGACCAGGAGGCCATCGCTCAGATCCTGGACTTCATATCGGCCCAGACTCACATTCCCATCCTGGGCATCAGGGGAGGCTCCTCCATGGTCATGGCCGCCAAGGTAGGGAAAGAAAACCAAAACCAAAACTGTGAATTGTTCATCCACGACTTCACCACACTGCACCATAATCAGGGCCGATTGTTGGCGGTGAAGTGGGAACAGATGAGTTGTTGCTTCTTCATCCAGCAATGTGTTTTCAATGTGATTGTTCCAAAATAGCATCAATAGGGCAACAGCAACCTTCAAATTAATGCAACAGTGTTATTTAACCTGTAAGCCCTAAACATGGGGGCCTTTTATATCAGGTCACAAGCTACAAATCAAGAAAAAAACATAGTATAAATCCCCCAAAAAACGTGTTAGGTATCAAATTAAACATAGAAATCAGGGCTCCAATACTACATAATCCCCATGTACAACCTCTAAACACAACTCAAACAATAAATAGGGTTTGGGGTTAGGGTTTAGGGTTAGGGCTTAAAGGGCTACGATTCACTGACAGAAAACAAATAGCTGCATCATTTATTTCCAAGATAATGTACTTTTTCTTTTTTCTTTTGGTGACTCAACCATAAGAGTCATCACAAGCGTGTTATTTAGTTTCTTTCGTTTGAGCTTTTTTGGTTCATTGTCGATAAAAAAGGAAAACGAGAGAAAAACATTCTTTTTTAAGATGCACCAGCCTCCCACCGCTCAGTGCTGCCGCTCGTTGAGTCCCAGCCTCTCCGCTGATTGATTATCTGTTAATTGACCTCCTCTGTGCGCCTGACGTCACATTGAAGCTCCTGACAGCGAGTCGACTCATCTCTGAAAGGACTCCCAGCGTGAGACAAAAGAGTCAAAAAACACATTTCTGTGGGATCGGGGGGAACAAGAGATTTGCCACAAACCGAGCCGCACGAGGAACATCTATAATCCAGAAATGGAACAATAGCGTTGAAATGCATCCTTAAATAATGTTGTGTTCATAGGCTTAGCGTCATTTAAGTCCCACAGAAGAACGTCAGAATCCATACGGCGTCGGTAATGCACTAAATAATAAGTGTTGTTTGATTGATATTGGTTAAATAGGTCCAAGATATTTGAGTTTGACATTTCAAATAGTAGTTTGGCAAATTAAATCGTATTATTATCTTATTAGCTTTTTCCAGAGCTTTCCGCCCCAACTCATGGTCTTTATACGCGTATGGACTTTGTTAAACCTCCATGTGGTTGACATTTTGGAAAAATGTAGTTTGTTTTGTACAAGATGTACCGATTGATCCGCCACCGATCAAAAGCAGCCGGCGTGCCTCCGCCCTACGCTGCATGACAGTCTCTTCGTCAGCACAAATGCAACATGTCGTCGGCGTGAGTGAAGACAATTCAATTCAGTTTATTTTATATAGCCCAAAATCACAAATACAAATTTGCGTCAGAGGGCTTTACAATCTGTACACATAATATCCCAGGACCTCACATCGGATAGTAAAAAACATTTCACAGGGGAAAAAAGGGAAGAAACCTTCAGGAGAGCAACAGAGGAGGATCCCTCTCCCCGGATGGACAGAAGCAGTAGATGTCATGTGACCAGAATGAACAACGTAACAGAGTTACAGCACATGAAGACAATCAAGTATTCAACAGCGGAAACATTACTCCAACATCTTGATCTCCAAACTAAAACACATTGAGATCAAATTACACTCATTAAAAAATGGGTAAAAAGTCAATCGGATGCCGAAAAGCGTGATCGTCTCAGTCTTCACTGCTTGTTTGTAACTTCAATGGCAGTTGTAATTATTGTGACATTATCCTGAAAAGGAAAGTGCAACACTTACACTTACTTAAAATCCAAAATGATTTACAAATGAAGTACAAACTCCTTGCTTTGTATAATTAAAACAGCGGAGGCGTTTGAAGCGACCATGCAGAGGACTTTGAGTTGTCATGAGGAGCTCATCGTTGTTCGAAGGCGTCCAGCACAGACTAATCAATACATGGTAGAAACTTCATTCTCATGTCTTCATTTCCTCCCGTGGAGAATCTGGTATGATTAGATTGTTGAAAACCTTACTGCATAAATCTGCATGATAATCAGACAAAGTGATTTCTTGAAATTACTGCAGCCAAAGCTTTCACAGTAATGCCATTTGTGTGAAGACACGTACCACAACAAACATATTTACCCATGTCATCATCAGCTCACTGAATTCCCTAATTAACAAAAACGGGTTATGTTTGATAAATGGCAGCAATTATGGTGGATCCCAAGCAACTTTCCTGAAAACAGACTGTTATAATCAGTAAATCTGATAACCAGCTTCACTTGTTGCTCCATTGAACATTTATATCAAGGCTATCTCTCAACTTGAAGAGAGAGATAATCTAATAAAAGCTCCAATTCAAGGAGAATTACAGTAATGCTGCCCACAGCAAGGCCATGCCTCCAGTGGTCAGAAACACCCGTATTGACTCCGGTACAGTGTGTGTGCATCTAACGACTGAGGACGTGATTGTAAAAGAACAATGGAGTGATTTTACCGTGGAGATAAGAAAAAGAGAGAATAAAGGAGAGGGGGAGGGGCGGTTATGAAATATAACACAACTTGTGTGGGTGTGAAGGAGGAAGAGGATTTTGCTCAACATATAATTACCACATTTTACAGCTGACAGAGAGACAGAGAGCGACAAGAGGGAAAGTGTGCATGAGAGCAGTGGGGCCAGAAGCAGTGCCGACCTCGGTGATCAGGATCGAGGCAATTTGAAACCATTTTACTATCAGAACAGAAGATGTTGCAAAACGTAATCTCTATAATCTGCGTCCTTCAGGTCCTTCAGAGATGTTTCTGGTGGTGCGGCATGTCCGCCCTCTGAATCCCCCGTTAACCAAAACATGTGACGAGTCAATTTGAAATCCTTAAACACAAACCCGGCGTCCATCACTTTTCCACGGATCTGACGCCACACATCTCCGTTCTCTTTGAGCTCAACAAAACTTTGTTTCCGCAAATAATGTTCCATTGTTGAGCGTCTGAGCCTGCAATATAGTGGCTGGCCTAGCAATTAAATACTCTTCCATGCCAGTGGGTAGCGCAATAATCACCTACCTTATACGCTGTGTTATGCTACAATGTGACATTTTGTAACTTTGTTGGTTGTTGGTGTGCTGCGAGAATTTTTTTTATTGTAGGAAATGTGCTGTGGCTCAAAAAAAGTTGAAAAACACAGTGCTAGATAACGGTGTGAATGGGGCTGTATCGTCTTTCTTCTCCTTTCTTTCTCAAGCTATGTTTGAGGTTTTCAAATGAAGCTGTCGCCGTATTTTAGGATGTCCTTTCCCTTTTTTCTACGTTACTTAATTCACGGTGTTGTTAGATTGCTGCGCGACACAATCCTCTTTGTGTGTGCGGAGAGTTTTTGGACCGCAGTGGAAATGTTGTTTGTAACAGGATGAATGCCAATAAATATGGATTAAATTAGAATATTTCATCAGATGAAAACACATTGTTTTTGGAAATGATTACAGCCGGGATTTTTCAATAAATGTCGACTTTTGGACCGAGGACTGAGCGTGTGCATCGCCCGCTCTGTTTGAGAGAGAGGGGGAGGGGAACTGTTCTGTACAGCCTTAGTTATAGAAATGATTTGTATTATCATATTAAAGATAGGATAATTATGTTAACTTTTGAATGAAAGGTTCTCAGTCGTTTAGGAATGACAGGAAGCCTCATTAAAGAGTCTGTCATTTCCAAACCCCGTCAGACTCTGAGCCTCGCCGTCACTCCCTGGCGAGCGCCGATCTCAAGTCCCCAGGATCGGGCGATTTAAAAGCGAGAGATGATCGCCCACCCTGACTGCAGCACACAAGCAACAAGAGCCGTGTGTGTGTGTGTGTGTGTGTGTGGAGGGGGAGGCGGCGTTAGACTTCATTTGATGGTTAACACAGTTCTTGAGGAAATATCTGTGTGGACACGGTCTGCATGGCAACCACTCGCTTATATTTTTATCTCTACATACTTTATATAAAAAGGTTACAGAGGGAGAGAGTAAAGAGATGATTATTTGGTCGTCTGACAAAAGCAGTGCTGCGTGAGGAAAAGGGTCTAACGCCCTGGTCATAGAGGGACGGGGTGAGGGAGAGGGGTTCAATAGATGAATGAATAGATTAAAGCGCAAAAAGGTGGAAACACAGAAGAAGAGGATCAAAAACAGGGTGCTGAGGCTGAGAGGGAGGGATGGAGAGGGACATTGTATTCCAGTGTGGTGGAGTTGTCCCTGTTTTGTTCTTTAATGTTTTATTTATAGATTTTTAGTCACGCCAACCAAGAAGAACATCAAAACCCTTCACCTGATATCCATATTCACACCTATTGAAGGGGAACATACAAGACCAGAGCTGAAACAATTTGATTGATTAGTTGTCGCTTAATTTATGAGTTAAAACGCCCCAAATCCAAGCCCTTTAAATGCTATTTGCTCTTTTTTTTTTTTTTTTACATGAAATAACTTTGGATTTTGGACACTTAGTCGAACAAAACAAGCATTTTTAAGACTTCATCTTGGGCTTCTTCTAATCTTCACTTCTTTCTTACCAAACTATGAATTGACTGATCAAGGAAATAATTGTCAAATTCCTCTTTTGAATTTACAGTCTGTGCTTTCATCTGATCTGTGCCTTTCTGCGCCGATTCTATGGTCTGTGGGCGAAAAGACAATCGTGGTGGATAATGAAATTGTATTCTATTTTTGAATTGAATGAATAAGGGAGTCTGAAAAAAACCGTAGAGTGACGGACTGATAGAGCGGCAGAGCGCCGTGGGGACGAGGTTGAACATGAAGACATGGAGTCATGGCATGTCGTGAGCGCATTAGAGCGAGTGAGGGATTTTCCAGCATCAATAACCCAATTCCCTTCAGGTTGCCAAGTCCACCCCTTATCAGTCCACAATTATGTCTAATCTATTGCGCTGTGTGCTGAAGTCCTGCTATGCGGGGCGAACCACTTCATTTCTCCATATCTTGTCACGGAGTGACTTGATTTCCATTAAGAACACTGAACACACAGGTTTCCCCCTTTTTACGCCATTTGATCTTTAAATCGCGTTAATCGACACTCTTTACAGTCTCGGGCGGAGCTGGTGAGACCAAATAACCCTCCAGACGGCGGCTTTCCTTTCCAGTATTCTAATGAACCCGGGACAGATGCAGGTCGGCCCATTATGAACCAAACAATGTGCACGCTTCCATTTAGCCATTAATCCACGCCGTGCCATGTGCTGGTTTTGGCATAATAGGACGACGGAGTCGGCCCTGGCCAACAGCTCTGGCGTCTAATGAGGTCTTCCAGATCTATTGTTGGCACTTAAGCTGTGTGCGTGTTTGTGCTTTTTTGTGCACGTGTGTGGACGCGTACTGCATGCTGGTGTTCCATGATAATGGCCTCTTTGCCTGTTTCTGTGGAGATTAAAGCTGTTGTTTTCACTGCAAACAAGTGCGCAGCCTCCTGAATCCATTTCTAATAAACCGTCCGGCCTCCTCAAAGTAGATTTTTCCTTTTTTTTGTTGTTGTGTCTTTCCATTCAGCAATGCTTACAAGTCTAATAACCATGCAGCGGGCTTAAAGTTGCTCGTTTAAAATGAATCTCTCGGGGGTGAAAAACTGTCTGCCAGGTGGTTGGTAGTGAAACTCATGTCTGAATGGGTCGCTGTGCCATAGAGAGTCCAACATACTGTGCATGAGAATAAACAAACTGCCATTGCATTGCTTTGGAAAGAGGCTATTTTTTCTTCTTCTTTTCAGACATTTGCTAGTGAAAACTGATTCACCACCCCTTGAGTGATTACTACAATTATACACCCTCTCTCTCTCTAAATAGGGTGTGAGGCCTTCTCTGCAAGACAGACGCGACCGTGGAAGTAAAGCATTTCGGTGACATTATTTTACATCAGCCAGACGAGCTAGTGGCTGTATCGCGGTACGCAGCTCCTTTGCTAATCTGGATGGATATATACTTTATTCATCCCCAAGGGGAAATTAGTTTGTAGCTTACAGACACAAAACTAAAAACAACAAGGATGAAAGATATATACAAACAGCAGAGTATTAATTTAGGAAATTTAATTTAAACAATAGAGGAAGTGCAAAAACGCAAAGTATGTGTAGTGTAGTGTATATGAAGTGTATGTAAACATAAACATGTACAGTGATCTGCAGCAGCTGACATGATTGTTTGAGCGCTTTTGTTTTCTCATCCTATTGTTCTCTTTCCCAATTTGAGGTTTTAAGACTTGGATCCTGCATGCACCATGTATCCCATTATGCTCGCTGGTTGTACATGAGGGGATAATGAACCGTCTCTGTGATGCCGCCTCTCGCAATTAGGCCCAAAAAACAGAAGAATTAAGATGCGATCTCCAGTAATAAACTGCAATAGAGGGTACAGCATTAGCGCTGTCCTCCTGCCAGTGGTTGGCTGATTTGCTTCACTCACCAGCCAAACTAACAATGGCAATTCATTGAGTGTCTGCTTCATTTTAACAAAAATATTGGACAAAATATTGCTGCTATTATACTGCTATTATTCTGTCACTACCATGCTCCAGTCCTATTATTGTTCTTGACCTGTTTAAAAAACAATAAAATGTGTTGAATGTGAAATGCCAATTTGCAGAGCTCTGATCAGATCATTGACGGGAGATCCGGCTTCATTTCCTGCTCATATGTCAAATGTAACTTTCCCCCACTGATGCTGATCCACTCGAACAACAGCACTATAGCTTGTTTATGGAGCGAGGACAAGCTGTCAGTTTGAGCTGCCGGTCCTTCCCCTAATTTAAACAACAGCAGTTGTTAGACTACTTTTTGTTTGTGATTATTTATTTAGTGTTGAGACTTTGTTGACATGAACAGTGAATACAATGACGGATGATTTTGACGGGACTGAAGCAACAGACATGCTCCAGTAATGACACGTCAGGTCATCCTCTCCCTGTACAACTAATCCCATCCTATTAGAGCTGAAAGCACACTTTGCCGCTCTCTCACCTCCTCTGTCTCTTTTCCTGGCTTTGCCGAACATCTAACCCCTTTTAAAAGTCCAACAGATGGAGCCCAGAGTAGCAAGAAAATCGGCAGTGAAATATACTTCCGTCCATTGTGTGTCATTCCTGTCGTCCTTGACCCAAAAGAGCTCTCGCTAATCTGTGATGTCACGAAACGACAAAGCTTTGAGCTGCTCTTTTGTCAGTGAGTGGAGGCTGTGACGACGATGTGTTGAGCCATGAGGTCCCAGGGATTACATTTAGGGGTCCACCAACGTCTTGGTGAAGAGGGAGCTCTTCCAGCTCAGCTCTCCATTTACTGGTCGGTCTACGTCCCAACCCTCATCTGTGGTAACGAGCTCTTGGTCGTGACCGAAAGAAGGAAGTCTCGGATACAAGCGCCGGAGTTTCCTCCGTCGGGATCAGCCTTAGAGAGAGGGTAAGGAGCTCGGAGTTGAGGCGCTGCTCCTTCGTGTCGAAAGGAGTCAGCTGACGTGGTTCGGGCAGCTAATGAGGATGCCTCCAGGACGCCTCCTTTAGAGGTTTTCCGGGAATGTCCAACTGGTAGGAGACCCTGAGGAAGACCCAGGACACGCTCGAGGGATTATATCTCCCGGCTGGCCTTGGAACGCCTCGGGATCCCCCAGCTGGAAAGTGTTGCGGGTGAGAAGGAAGCCTGGGTCGGCCTGCTGGGCCGGCTGCCATTGGACCCGACCCCGGATAAGTGGCTGATAATGCATGGATGGATCACCAACGTCGGTAGGACTTGTCTTCTGGCGATCATGACTGTCTGCACAACATTTCATGGTAATCCGTCCAACAGTTCAGATATTTCAGCGTCGACCAAAGTGGTGGACCAATCGACTTCCCTATGAAGTAACTTGAGGCACAGAACAGGATGTGTTTAGTTGTTCAGTATTTAACCAAAAACCCAGATATTTCTGTCCCCTTGATCGGAGTCTTTTAGTTGCCCAAAGCAAACCATATGCTAGTGTACAGTACAAAAACACGGCTCCAAAAAACAGAGCCTATTTGAGAAAATAGTGTTGAAATCGTCTTTCCTATACAGTTCTTCAATCTTACAGTATGTATACAGCAGCAGCAACAGAGAGCGCTCTACAGCAGGCGAAAGTTGGTGGAGCGGTGGTGTTTCATGTCAGTGCTGCATCCTGGATGAGACAGATCTGCACATCTCACTGTTCTACACCCTTTTTCTCACACACACTGAAATGATGTCTTTCCCGTCCTCATCATCCCCCCTCCGTTCCCCACCTCAGCCCTCCTTCTCGCTTCTTCATTGCATTGAACTCTGAAACGGTCCCACCCTCGCTGTCCCATGAATTTGGTCCAGACTCGCACAAAGAGCTTTTTCCGCACTCCAACTTTTCCTGATAACTTTCTAGATTTTAATTGTGCCCTTCAAATGTGCTGCAATTTTATATTTTTTTCAAATCCACCCCTCGTCCTCTCTGTTTTCTCCTCCTCTCCCTCGTCTTTCTCTTCATATAATGAGCTCGTTTTATCAGCGGCTGTGGTGTGCGTGGACAGGATGAGTAATTTGGGAGATCACAGGAGGCTTCTCTGCATTGCACTGGGTTACAACAGGTTGTCAGAAGGCTTTGCGAGCCTCACTGGCCTTCTCCCTGCCAGCAGTAACTATCTGGCCCTTTAACATTGCAGCTTATGGGGCCTAATTACCCAGCTAATCGTATTATGTAAGATAAAGTTGGCATAAATTTCAAATGAAATGAGATTAAACTTTTGTGACACAGAATGCCGATCACAGCGCAGCTCAGGTCAGCTCTGACCGCTCTGCTCCTCTGCTGCGTAGACGCTCATGCAACCGTTTCAGATTCACTTCATCTTCAGGCTGGTTCTGTGGCTTTGGAGCTCGCCGTGGTTCAACGTTGTGTAATGGTGACACTTGTTACCCAGAGAGGTTGGAAGGAGATTCACCTTTCTAAGATGTTACGTTTCTACCTAAAAACCTGTGGAGCGAACATTAGCAGAGTACGTTAGCAATACGTCAACCAGCGTTAGCACATCTATGCTATGCTAGCACATCTATGCTACGCTAGCTACTGAAGGTATACTGAATGTAACCACGTGCTCCTTTTGCTTTGTAATGGTTGTTACAGTAAATAAAGACCTACAGGAACGTCTTGTTCCTTACTTTCATTGTTGTTATGTCTTTATCGCCATCTTGATGTGCTGGTTCACTTGTAAACTGTGATCTGTAGGCTTTCAACTTCATCATAACTTTATAACTGTTTTCACTGCTAAATTATATCTTAGCAGTGAAAAATATCTTTTATATTTTGTGCCTCATTTTTATTGATTTTTTTTACCTTAAGTTTATTCTAATTATGTGTGTTAGGAGGACCCAGCAAAATAAGCATTTCAGTGTATAGAATAACTCTGTTATCTGTGCAGATGACAGTAAAAAACACCTTGAATCTTGAATCATCTTGAATCTTGAATTAATTGGATACATATTGTAGACCCTTCTGTCAACTTCTCTCTGAAGTTGCTTTTGAGTTTTTTCCTAAAACGTGTGTGGAGTTAGTGGCAGTGTGGGCTCCTTGGTAGCTGCATAGTCAAGATTGACAGGAGTAATAAAGTTTACTGTCTTTGTTCAGACTATGGAGCCATCACGTTGCACGCTACAGTGCACGTTTAAATATTTCAGTTGCACACAAAGTAATTAGTTGATGCCTTTAAGCTCTGAAAAATGTACCTCCATCCAGGAAAAAAAACATAGTACAGTCTGTTTTTCGGCAAATAATACCTCTGTTCTGTGTGAAAGTATTCATGACAAAATCAGTTTTTTTAGCCTTCGTCATTTGACACATTGTCATGGTAAAAAGGCTGATATAAGGATTATTATTATATATAGGATTATATAATCTGTGTGATTATAGCATCTCTATTGTCGGCGAATCAGAGAGCGGTCATATAAATCATTTTTTCAATGGTAATTTAAAAAAGGCACGTTCAAATGATGCCGATAGGGACGTCAGATAAGAGAACGCGCATGTGTGTTGTCTCGGATGGCAATCTGACAAACAACGTATTTTTGATGTTCAGTTGAGAGGATTTGTTGTGATCGCTAACTGACAAAGAACTTGTTCCCACGATCTTTGAAAAACAAGCATTGATCAGATTGAGTGATGGAATCGTTGTGTTCTGTGTTGTTCTGCTTATGTGCCAATCACAGCAGCTGTCTGTGTTGGTTTCAAATCAGAACATCAAGTGTTTGCCAGTGAGATTGAACACATTAAAGCCGACAGATGTCTCACTGGTGATATCATAGCGCATTTACCCGGTGAAGCCGAGGTGCTCAATGTGAAAGCGGCTGTACAGTAAAGCAAGTCAGAATTGTGTATTGTTACCAAGCAGCAGTATACTAAAGGCCATAAATAATACATAGTATCGCACCGCATTCATGCACAATTCATTTGTCACAGCTTCCAAAGCCCCCTCCTCAAGTCAGTGCTGCTGCCTCAAAAAGTTCAAGAGGACCCTTCTACGATTTTCACCCTTCAGTGTCATTAGGGGTTCAAACTTGAAGCACTGTGCACAGTGCACTCTCACTGTATTACATTCAGCTTTTTGTTTTCTGAAGCTGTACATATTAGAGGGAACTCTGGTGCCATCTTGCATGACTTTGAGCTTCATCATGTAGTGTTTTTTTTTATGTATAGGGAATACAGAGAGAGAGAAAACACAGTCAGCGAGAGTTAAAAAGAGATAAGAGCCGGAGCAGAACAAGAAAAGTGTCACATAATGTGGTGGTTTTCATGGTTTTGCGTCAGACTGAGGAAGGGCTCTTAAATACGGAGAGAGACGGCTGACTTGTGGGTATTTAATCCCAAACAGGCAGAAAGGTTACGTTCGCTCTAATTGCACGGAGCTGAGGAGGGCAGTCATTTATTCATCAGTGAGCCTCCATTTGTTTTCACTGAGACAAAGAAGGAGAGAGAGAGGAGCGATGGAGGAAGAAGGGGAAAGACGTGTTGGTGCAGAAGTAAAGTTTTGTTCTTATGAACAAGTTGATGAATTAGCCCAAAGTCTTTTAAAAAAATTTTTTTTTGACACATAACATTAATTGCGTGCATGTGCCTGTTAGCGATGAAGAGCGGGAAGCAATATCTGTTGGTGACAGCTGGTGAGTCTCTCCAGTAGCAGGGGCTGACACATCCGGCTCAGTGGTCTTTATCTTCAGCGAGAGTGGCACCCAATGAGTGGCACCCTCGCTGGCTCTCACTCTCCTCTCTTCTCTGAGGGCAGATGTGCATGCATCGGAATCGTGTTTGTCCGCCAGAAGCTCTCTCATAAATTGTCATTTTTATTCAGTCTTAAAACACTTTCTTACACCGCACTTCCTAGTGGTTTTACATGCTTTCAACAAAGTAAAAATGTTTTTCGAATGGTCGCTCAAATTGGTCGCTAATGGAATGACATTGAACGGCAGCAGATCACCGGTGCCTGATCCTTGCACCCACGTGGACCCAGTAAATTGGACCCTTGCTCATACCTGTAAGCTCCCAAAGAGCAACAATCATCCAATCAGTGCAGCAATTCTGGAGCCCATTACTCTATGTAGCTGCCTTCAGCTTATCCGCTAACTCCCGCTAGCTCTTAGCTTGCCATACTAAATTGACGACAGGTACACCGTGTACTGGCCACAGTCTTCTACTGCAAAGTAGTCGTAGGCTCCACTTACCTCACTATCCTCACCGTGCTGCATTTCTCTTCTCCAGAGGCGAAGCCCAAAGTCCCCAACAAGTTTCACCCCATCCCACCCCATCACTCCCACCAACCCTATTTAAAGACTCACATTCCACGTGTAATTATTGATAGACCTCCAAGGCTCGGAGCACTACAGTTTCTTGAGTTGAGACTAGCAGACCGATGACGATTACGGAGGTTTTTTTTAGTAATAGCTTGTGACTTTAACATCCACGGTGACAACCCAAAGGATAGTTATGTGAATGAACTTAATGAAATATTTGGCACTTTTGACCTGTTTTAGCATGTGAAGGAGCCAACCACTCTCAAGGACAAACTCTGGACTTGATCATCCCTAAAGGTCTCCGGATTTCAACACTGGCTAAGGCCTACTTAATCATTTCTGTATATATTTTTATTTGTCTGTTAAATCCAATCCTCAAACTCGAGCCAAGGTTTGTAAAACGAGGTTATTTAATGGCCTTACTGCTCCTTTTACACAAGCCAATCTACAACTTCAGATGAAACATCAGACTCTGTGGATTTTCTGCTGAGTAACTTAAATTCCAAAACATTGTATATTGTAATGAAAATTGCACGGGTAAAATGCAAGATAGTCACTCATAAACAGAAAGCACCCCGGAGACATGAACCAAATCTAAGGCTAATGAAACATGAAGCTAAACTTCAAACACATTATGCTATCTACAAAGCAATGCGCCTCTCTTGCATACATACAATTTGCAAAGCAAGTCAATTCTTTTTTCCCACCATCATAAACTAAAATAAAAGCAATGCATGCACCTTATTTGCTAATGCAAAGACAAATCCCACACCTCAAATAGCTCCTGGACTTCTCTCCGCTGAAGTTACGGTCTTTTTAAAAATAAAATCAGACTTGAAGTTAGCACAAACTTGAGCCACACTCACAATTTACCAACTATAACTTCAAAGAGTCCCGTGCCGACCACAGCACAGAGACGGTTCATATAAAGGTTTTAAATTGTATTCATATTAATAAGGATTTAGGCAAGACAAACATTTTAGCCTTTGATATTGTCTATAACAATAAACTTCAACACGGACCGTAAAACTATGTCCAGAAGAAAGCCCTTGACCTGTGGTGTCCCTCAAGGGTCAACTTTCAGCCCACTTCTCTTTAATCTGTTCATGCTCCCACTCGGTAGCAACCTGTGGAACAACAACCTTGCTTATCATAGTTATGCTGACGATTTGCAAATATCCTTAGCGGTCTCGTCAAATAACTTTGGGCCCATGGAGATATTGTGCAAATGCATTGTGATGTCTCAAATTATTTGACCATTTCACAAAGCAACTAGAACCCTTGTTCTACACACACACACACACACACACACACACACACACACACACACACACACACACACACACACACACACACACACACACACACACAGCATCTCGTCATGCGCGTATTTATGTATACGATATCAGACAGCACAGTCGGGTTACAAGCTGCTCCTACCTCCGGTCAGTGTCCCCGCTGTAGCAAGCTAGGAGCAGGGCTGCTGCTGCTGCCAGCGTTCCCTCTGCCCAAGTCGGGTGTCGAACCGGGGCTGGTCCCGCTACCTTTGGTGGTTGTCGGGGAGCTAACGGAGAGCTAGCGGAAGTTAGCGGAGAGCTAGCGGAAGTTAGCGGGGAACTAGTGGAGCGCTAGCAGGAGCGCTAGCTGGCTATAGCGGGGAGCTAAAGGGGACACTGACCGAAGGTAGTAGCGGCTTGTAACCCGACTTTTACGGTATATATGAACCTCTTAACTAGTCTCACAAGTGTGTTCTTTATATTATACCTTTAAAAATTATTCAAATAGCCCTTGTAGTTGAGGAGATATTCTGTATTTAGTATGGGTATGCAAAACCATTCAGATTTTTTTTTTTAAATGGCTGGGGTCGTCCACCTCGAGTGCACACTTGGCTTTGCGTACTACCTCTCTGGTGGGAAACTTGCAGTGTGTGCACTGCCGTGTGTTTGAGGTAGTAACCTCCGTCAGTCGGCCGGACAGCGTTGTCACGCGGTTGCCGGCCGCGGAGCCTTCAAGCTGTCACTCTGCGGGGAGAACTGAGTCTCCAAACTTCCGCTGAGACAGCTAAACAATGACAATGATGGAGTTATGAAATGACTCAACCACATAAAACCTCATGTACTTAAATATCAGTGGTTCTCAACTCCGGGGGCTACTTTCTATATTTAGTACAAGGGATTTGAAATGCGAGTGCGAGGAAAGCCTGAAATACAGTGAGCGTCAGCTACTGCAGAGGTGCGCCTTACATACTGTGAGAGCCTGTTTGGACACGATGCATGTCCAATAACTAATGGATATATGGTCACACTAATGGATATATGGTCACACTAATGGATATGTAGTCACACTAATGGATATGTAGTCACACTAATGGATATCTGGTCACACGGCACCGCTGGACAGAGCTGTAGCTGTGAATGTTAGCTTGTCGCGTACGAGTGTGTGTTAGCTGATAATAACAGGGCTCGGCCATGAGGTGATGTGACACTGCAGCTGTTGGCCCCTGCAGTGTTATCACACACAGTCCTGTGTATTCAACACACGGTGGTGGGGAGTGCCAGACTCGTGATGTTCAGCTTTTCCGGGCTTCCTGTATTTTATTTTGAACCGTCTTTCTCTACTTTCACTTTTCCTGCGGATTCTTCCCCATCTCTCCCTCTCTCGGCTTCTCTATCTCGATGCCACATCTCTCTCTCTCTCTCTCGGCTTTTCTCTCTCTAATCTCCCTCTCTTTCCCTTATTTTCCTCCTCTTCTGTTCTGCATCAAAGTAAGCCAACGCTCTCCGGCAAGCACCGGCTCAAAGCTCACATTCTCAACCCCTTCAAAGCCACTGCTTGTGTACAAGTGAAAAAATAAAAATAAAAAGAGATTTGACATTTTCATTTTTTTCATTTTTGACATGCTGAGAGAAAATGTTTGCAAATGTTTGTAAACAGGGGGCAATAATAGGACTAGGATTCATCCTCCAGCAATGACTGACTGGACACAATACCTGGAAATTGTGTTTGCCTCTGCAAAGCCAGGCCTTTCCACGGAGTACCAGAAAACAGAAGGTAGATCTGTGTAGTTGGTTGGCAAATTCAAAGCGAGGCAGCTCATGGCTGCTGCATATTTGAACAGCACAGTTGGTGATACACATCACAGGGAGACTACACATCTAAATGTGTTGTTCACTGATACAGAGGGGTGACCTGCTACAGTGTCATACAGATAAGACTCTTGTTTTGTCTTATTTCCTGTCTTGACTCAAGTCGGCTGATTTATCACTTTTCAGAAGTACGTGGAAGCTGAGTATTTTAAGAATGGCAGCCAGAAATATTTTTATTTCACATGAAATGAACGCAGATCTTGCAGACGTTGCTCCACCACAAATAAGTCAATGTGACATCGTCTTGTTCCAGATCACAAGCGTCATCATCAGTTAGTTCGGGAAAGTGTTTCACCGCCACAGAGGCACACACTGCTGAAAGTTGACTTACATAAACACCTGCTCTTAAAGGGACAGTTCAGTGCTATCATTCTAGATAGTTTTGGTGTGAGTTGCCTAGTTTTGGAGATATTGCCCGTATATGTGTGCCCTCTCTCTGTTATATTGGGACTATATGGTACTCAACAGAAATATATCTTTCCAGAAATCATGACCCGATAATCCACAGATTTATATTGATAAATAGCACTACAGGTAAAAGGAAACTGTTTGGGTTGAACTATCCTTATAGCTGCAACAGTTGGTCAAATGCTTGGACTGCAAGAAACCGTAAAAGGAGCTTTTCACTACTTTCTGTCATTTTGGAGACGATTAATCAAGACAACGATGGACAAAGCATGTTATTGTTCCCGGGGGGGTGGACGTTTTGTTCTGATGAAGCGGCGACATAGATCTGTCTCTGTTGTTGTGACGAGACCTCATTATGTTGAATCATCAGTCATGTACCGCAGCACAGAGAGACGGTAGAGGGCCAACCGCTCATGACTCGCACATGCAGTTCATTATAAGCATGGCCCCTCCCCCAGCACACACACAGCGAGCAAGACTTAATATACAGTCCACTTCTGTCAGCCCGGGTTAGCTTGTGTTAGTTATATATAGTTTGTGTGTGTGTGTGTGTGTGTGTGTGTGTGTGTGTGTGTGTGTGTGTGTGTGTGTGTGTGTGTAGATGAGTGGGTGGTGCCAGCCTGCAGACTGTCACGGTCAATGAGACAATATATGGAGAATTCGGGCCCTGCGGCCTAATCTGAAGGAAGTCATTTGAGGAGAGAAGTCAAAACAAAACTCGGTTAATAATATTAGCGAGTCTATTTGTCGCTTCCTGCACCCAAAGGGGCCAAACCTATAATTGAGCTTCCAACATAAGTGGCCTGTAATTGAGCTGTTATAATTGACCTCAAGGTGTGTCGGCGTCTCAGAGCCGGAGGACGCTCACGTGCGTCCTCACAAACGCAGCATCGACGCGTGAGAATGCCTCCATATCTGTGTGCATACAGTGCAGTCGAGTGTAAGTAGGTATTTTTTTCATACTAATGGCATCTTTAGCAGGACGGTTTCTATGGAAACCGAGTTGCCACGGAAACACTGCATGTCTCTTTGAATTAGAAATGTCTTTCTCCATCCCTCACGCCTCCCCTCTCCGCGTGTCTCTCCATCACTTCCCGGTCCTCTTCTTCCTGACTTCCCCTGACTTTGACAGGCCAGCTGCTGTCAGTCAAAAACACCCCGTGCCACAAATGGAGGAAACGGAGGAGAGACGGGTCGGCATCTGTGCTCTCTAGGAAAAGAAGAAGCATAAAGAAGAGGAGGGAGGGCATCCTTTTTAGAAGGTGGGGAGGAATGAGGGGGGGGGGGGGGGGGCTTCTTGGTTTTTAATCAAAAGCAACATATTGAATTAGGAAGGAAACGTCGAATGACATCCAAAAGATAATGATGACGAGGAGGATGCTGCGAAGAGAAGAGCGGGAAGACTGAAGGAGGAAAGGGAGGGCTACAAAGACAGAGAGAGAGAGAGAGAGAGAGAGAGAGAGAGATAGCTGATGAAAGGGAAGGGGAGAAGTGATTGATTTTTGCTCTCTCTGATGCCTCTGGTATCTGTGTAACCATGCTGCCACACTTATCCGGCCTATCTGATTTAACAGCCAGCGCGATAAAGGGGAGAGAGAGAGAGAGAGAGAGAGAGAGAGAGAGAGAGAGAGAGAGAGACAGAGAGAGAGAGAGAGAGAGAGAGAGAGAGAGAGAGAGAGACATGCATACAGAGATGGAGAGTTTCAGAGAAAGAGGGTAGAAAAAGTGCAAACTGATAGAGAATGGGAGTTATTGGGCCGGGTGTACAAAATGAAAACGTGGAGAAAGTCGTCCCCCTCCTCCCCTTCTGGATGTCTAAAACAGGGCGAATGAGAGTAATGCTGCAAGGGAAGTGGAGGGCGGGAGGAGAAACAGAAAAAGGAGGCGTGCAGGAGAAAGAAAGCGCACCATGACAAGGTTTCTGAACCGCATGTCTCTCAATCCGCGCCGCGCTTGACTCCCGCCTGCACTCTCACCTCGTGCACTCGTTAGCGAGAGAAGGGGAATTGAAAAGGCAGGGCGAAGGGAAGGAGGCGAGGGAGGCGCCAGAGGGAGAACGAGGAGAGAGGAGAGAGGGCAAACGTGCGTTTTGACACGGTTAAAGGATGACATAAAGCTCTATGGGAAGAAGAAGAAAAAACACCTGCAGATCAGCCGAGGAACATGTGGTCATGCACTGCAGTACACAGTTGCTAGCGCTTGTCCTTAATGCCCTTCTACTGCCCAAACTCATACATTATACTCTTTTTTCCCCAATGATCCCACAGCACAATTGAATGCATATTGCATTTACTATAAATTCCCAAATGAGAGGCCTTTCGTGGTAGGCTTTTAGATGTGAACCATCTTCAGGAAGTCTCAGTTTCCTATTTACCTATAGTTTAACACTGTTTGGGGGAAATCAGAGATGAAATGAGTACAGTACGTTCTGCTCACTGTGCTACAGCTGCAGAAGGCGGTAGATGCTTCAATGCTTATATGAGTTCTACTTTTTCATTCAGCAAATATCACCCAAATAGGTCGCTGATTTGTCTGCATGCGTGATGTGATGCACATAAGGTTACCTGATGGCTGAATCAGTGTTGCACCGCTACAGGTCACTGAATCTGACGGTCACAACACTGGCGGCGGCTCTCATCCTTCTGAAATGAGCAAATACCCCAGGTTCTTATTTCAATCGATAGATATTTTTAAAAAGCACATGTTGTCGATCCACTCTGTCATGAGTACCTTCTCACAAGTGTTGCATTTTGCAAACGTTAAACCGACGGCAAACATTCATGTTCAGTCAGTTGCATCGCAGATAGTGGATATAATAACTGTAAAATAGATATTAAAGAGGGAGTTATGACTTCCTAACACTAGCTTTGAACCTCTTATAATGCATAATTAAAACTAGTATTGCAAAGATTCTTTTATTGATTAAAAATACAATCATTTTTTTCCTGATAATTTGATTTTTTTTCTTCTTTTTTCTTGCAAATAGGCACGATAGACGACTCTAACAAGGTAAAAGTGTTTTTAGGATTTAGTTAAGATGATATTTCGGGACGCTGGTGCTTTGCAAATCAAAACGACAACAAAAAATGTTCGATGAGGCTCATCGATGATTGCGATGAAGATGAAGATGAAGATTTTCTGTTTGAACGAGACAAAAGATGCTATTTGAGAGAAGTTATGAATAAAGGACTCTCGCCTGCACTCACAGAGCTCAACAGATCCAGGTATTGTACACACCTACAGTAACGGGAGAAGGAGTTTGTGTGTGTGTGTGTGTTTGTGTGTGTGTGTGTGTGTGTGTGTGTGTGTGTGTGTGTGTGTGTGTGTGTGTGTGTGCTTCGTGCAGGCTAGCTAACTCCTTGTGGGAGTAAGTGTTATTTCTGTAGTATCAGTTCAGATGTGTTTGATTTGAACACATCAGACCACTTGGAGAGAAGCAAACACGTCGCATGACCTCACCTTCAATGTGAGATTGTGTGTGCGGTGAAAGAATATGACACTTTTCTGGCGGTAAACCTTTTTTTATTGCAGCCATCTTGACCAAACACAACTTCTAACATGAAGAATGCCTCGATCACACTGCATGTCCCTGTTGGCCATCCCATAATCACAAGAGGAGCTCCCTGAGTGAACGGCATCATCGGGGGTTTTCCCGCCTCGGGCTTGGAGACGGAATTTAGTAATTAAGTCTGCCGTGGAGCTTGAAAGATATAAGCAGACACGGAGGGTCAAAACAATGCTGTTTGTTGCATTGTGGGAAATGTAGGATTCAGGTGCCGGGGACCTCTGCTGCTTCTGCTCTCTTAGGTAAAGCCTAATGAGGCGGAAAAACAGATACATTATAGTATTTGAACCAAGTGAAATCAACAGAAAATTCCGCTCTGTTTAATTTAAGGATTTATTAAACACAGTTTTTCTTCTTCTAATTGTTTATATCCAGGTTTGTTATACACCCCACTTCCCACACAGACAGATGCCAGCCCAGCAGTTGGTTAGCCAGCTCGTGTGTTAGCCGGGGTCAGGTCTAATCGGTCCTCTGGCTCCGTTGGATTGGTGGTTCTGGCCCAATCAGCATGCAAAGCTCCCGCGTGTCTTAACGTGATTAATTACCTGCGCTTTCTCCTGCGCTAACGAGCTTAATCAACTCCTCGCGAAGGAGCTTTCCATTAACATGCCGGGCCAAAGGTGGCGTTAAATGGACTCCCTCTCTACCTCCCCCCATCCCACTGTCTTACTGGGCTTGCAGTTTCCAAGTGTTTCCTCCAATTGATTGTTTTAATAGGTTTGTGTTCCCCTCTTCTCTTCTGCTCTTTTCTGCTGAGCAGTTCCACGTCTGCTACATGGCGGTCGCTCTTGCGAGCTCGGTTTCCTCCGCTGTTCTCCGTCTTCATCTCTGCCACTCGGTGTCAGGACAAGGCTCTGGGCTTGACTGACATGATGTGAGTGCTGCCGGAGCGTCAGATGTAACAGCGGGAGATTGAATCAGGCAATTAATTGTATCCTGCTCGTGGTGCACACAGCGGCGATAGCGATGGAGCGGTGTAGAAAGCTTGAGGCAAACACTCGATTCTTCTGCTTTCAGGGGAGCCTTTATGTGTGTGTGTGTGTGTGTGTGTGTGTGTGTGTGTGTGTGTGTGTGTGTGTGTGTGTGTGTGTGTGTGTGTGTGTGTGTGAGACAAGGAGATTCATTTGTCCTGATTAGACATTCAGTTGATGGTTACGTTTCAGTCGTGGTGCAAAATTGAAGACACGATGGAGTCTTTAAGAGGGTTTCAGAAGCTCTCTGGTGTTTTAATGGATGCTGACGTTACCACATCTGGCTAACAGCAAAAGTTCATATTGAAATATGTCTATAGCGCTTTAACCAGATTGAACATTTCGGGGGGTTTCGGACTGTTGGGCCGACAAAAGGACACATTGAAAAAGTGATTGACTGGGAAAAAGATCAACAGATGAACTGATCGTGAGCAGCAGCAGCTCAACATGGATGATAACATGATGAGTTAATGCTGCGAGGTGTTGACTCTCTTAAATGTTTCATATTCATTGTACGTCATTATGCTGGATGTTAGAGCTGACAGCTGTTTGTCACGTGACCTCTGTCAGTTGTGTTCCACTTCATTAATCTGACTAAACAAAGGTAGAGCTAGACATGGGTATCAAAAGGGTCTTATCGATACTACTGCTCTTATTGAAACTCCTTATCGGCTCGGTTCTTGATCAATGCTCATATCCAGGGGTAAGAATTATAGTTGAATCTGATTGGTCAAGTCTTGCCTCCAGATACAAGTCCTAAAAATCGTCGGAGTAAATCGTTACTACGACTCAACGCTATCCTTGTGATGCTCAGGCTTGGTACCGATCCCAAGATGCAGCACAGACGGCCATTTCATTGCACCGGCACATCCAGGCATAGTCCCACTTCGTCATGGGGAGTAAAGACCACGGTGACACAGGTGCCACACGTCCTTAAGTGTTCTGGAAAGTTCCATATACAGCTTCATCCTTGATTTGAACTCATGAAGTCCCTAAGTGACACCTACTGAACATCTTGGTGGGTCACGTGAAAGGGTCTTGTGATTTTGTGTTCCCATAACAACCTTTCCAAAATGGCTGATCCAGGTTGTGACAGATCTGAAGAAAATGCTCAATTTAAAAAGCTTGTTTTTCATTGTTAAAGGTAATATTTACCCATTTTAAGAATTCTAATGCTTAATTAACATGTCCTTTAATGTATTGAACCTGCTGTGAGCACATTTCTTGAAGAAACTGATATCAAACAAATCAGATAAAAATCGTTGTGACACACATGTCACATCAGGACGTTAACTTAAAAATGTCACGAAGAACCCAGTGTGACATATATGCACAATACGAAAAATCTGCTCAGTTAATTTGGCTGATTCAATAATATTTAGCGAACATATTTGACATTGTTCAATCCAAAGCATATAAAAATAAAATCAAAATCATGTTATAATTATGTAGTTATTAATTCCATGTTTTTAACATTAACGCCCAATGTGACATATATGTAACATTTAAAAAATGTGACATTATTTTGAAACAATGTCAGAAATGTGTTCTATGTGGTCTATTTAGTCTGTATTATTATTATGTCCCCCTTAATTTTCCTTGAAGGAGAAATGGGTCTGGGTTCTTATGGGTTAATCGTAATTAACGCAATAAATGAATAATTGGCTTTTTAAGTGACAATTCAATTTAAAGTTAAAGATGACTGAAAGCCGCCTCCCTCTGAGTCTGTCAGCAGCGGGCGAACGCCGCTAGCTTGGCCAAGTATAAGCCATGTGGCACTGTGTCTTGTTTATTTCCTCAGCCAGTGATTGAGCCCATTTCTCCCTACTTGGTATGAGATAAGCCGATGATGTCATTGTTACTAAGTGGCATATCAACTGGATAAATCAGGAGGAGGTTGACTCATCTAGACAGCATGTGAACATGCGGCTCAGCTGCTGGCTGTCATATAGGTCATGGGTAATGGATACTGTGACGGCTTTGTTGCTAAATGGTGGTCAAAACGTGATAATTACTCAATTAAACAAGAAAAGAACTTCAGTACATCGCGGAGTAAAAGAGAGCGTTGTTGTTATTGCCAGTGGAGTTAAGGAGCCAAGTTCAGCCTCCCATTAGTGGTAGAGGAGATTCAAATCACTGCTCTGGAAATGTCATGTTCTCTGCCTATTATAAATAGAAATTGACATGCCATGCTCATAGACTGTGTATAAGAAGTGAAGGTAGTCATCGTGACATCACCCATTTGTTTGTGGACGGACGTTTTCAAGCCTCGAGTTCGGATGCCATCTTGGATTACGGCCGTCGCCATGTTGATGTTTTCCATATTTGGAGAGAGGAGGAGGGGCTTTGAGTCGCCGTCTACGGCTCTGGCAGCGGCAGCGACCTGTCAATCACAGTAGTCCCGCCCTAAAGCGCCCCCTGCTTCATGGTCTATTTGACATAATTTAGTAAATGAACATCATGATGTATTGAAGAAGACTTGAAACTAGAGATTGAGACATAAACTCATGTTTACAATGTTTACTGAGGGAATAAATCAAGAGAGAAGTAGAGTCGTTTTCTATAGACTTCTATACAACCTGATTTATTTTTGCAACCAGAGAAGTCGCCCCCTGCTGGCCATTAGAGATAATGCAAGTGTTATGACATTATCTCTAATGGCATCACTCGGCAGAACAGGCGGTTGCCGCCCGATTTTGTTTGGGTGTGGACCTAACACCAGTTTACTGACAGAGACTGAAGCACTATTTACTCTTTACTCACCAGGGATTAATTACAAAAAGGCCCATGAGAAGCTAGAGTCAAACTTGGCGCAGACAGCGTGAATGCATGCATTGAAAGGCTTATTATATAGATCTATAACTGCAGTAAACTATGATTATGTGTGTGTGCCGTTAATGAATTCATAACGAGTTTATAACCACTTTGGCGGGGCCGCTTAGCGTGATCGTGAAAGCGAAGAGATACTCTGGATATGTTGCATCGCTTTGTTACAAGCCCCAGGTGGGAAAGTCTCTCTGGAGAGAATCAACGTATAACTATGTTTAGGTCTTGATACACTCTCCAACACATCAGTCTAAATAAAGGTTTACATCAAGAAAAATCGTATTTCATCCACTTAAGATTTAACCACAGTAATCGGTAAAGTAGCTTTTTGGATATGGCAGTGTGTGTGTGTGTGTGTGTGTGTGTGTGTGTGTGTGTGTGTGTGTGTGTGTGTGTGTGTGTGTGTGTGTGTGTGTGTGTGACTGTGTTCTACAGTTCGGACTGTGTTTCATTATATTTGTAAATTTGCGAATTATAAAATGTGTGTGAATACATTCCTGTTGACATCTCTGTACAAGCGTTTGCCTTTTGATGTTGTGTAGTGTGTGTGTGTGTGTGTGTGTGTGTGTGTGTGTGTGTGTGTGTATGTGCGTGTGCGTGTGACTGAACCAATCCTAGAAGCCTCTGTGTTGTGGCTGGTAATCCAGCAGAGAGGTGCAGGTTGAGTCCTGAGGCGGTTCCTCGTGTTCTCGCACGGCGGTGTGCGGCTTCTGGTACTTCTGTCAAGGTTCCCACACCACAGTGTGCAAGACCACAAAGCACCAAGTCAAATGCAACAAAGACATTTCTGCTTCACAACATCGCTCCACCATTATCCTCAGAGGCCTCCTTCCTCTGTCACATCTAACTGCTGCTTCTGTATCCTGACCCTAATATATCAACATGATTCAAGCTGCACTTTAGACAAAGAACCACAATTATGTTACAAGAGGCCAACTGACTAAATGGGTTTATCGCTGGGGTAAATTATTCTGTTATGTTTACACACACATCACAAAATAAATAAAAAAGGGAGTGCCATATTAGCCATATTTTATCTGGAGTAAAGCTCTTTAAAAACAATCAACAATGATGGGATTTAAAGCATGTTCTCTGTTGCTGCTCGGCGTGTTGTATGTTCTCACCTTGTATCCACGAGGTCGCCCCGCTGGTCGCGGTGGGAGTGAATCATGTTTCAGGCGCTCCTGAAATCATTTCCTCGACGAAAATAGCAAGAGTAATTCAATCAGAACATTATGGGATGTTTAAAAGCGAAGTGCGCCGAGTGGAGCCGGGAGAGAGGCGCTCGAAAGCGGGGTCATTGATAATTAAACAGCCCAATGTGAGATTAATTAACGCATTGAGTGTGTGCGTGTGCGTGTGTGTGTGTTTGATTAAAAAACATGATGATGAAGCACGTTGGGCTCAAACCGAGGAGGATTGACGGCAGTTGGCGGCGCTCAGGCTGCGAGCGGGGAGGGAGGAGATAGACGGAGAGAAGAAGATGAAAGGTGGAGAGAGACGAGTGTGATGAAGTGGAAAAAGCGGAGCGTTGGAGGGAACGATGTGTACACTCGCCACTTTGGTGTGTGTGTCTTTGTGAGCCCCTGTCTCTCTGAGTTTCTGAGGGTTTCGGCCTGTTTTCTCAAGCGAGACTTCTCGCTATCTCTCTCTGCCTTAACAGCCCCTTTCTCTCTCTCTCTCTCTCTCTCTCTCTCTGTCTCTCTCTCTCTCCAATCCTCTCCCACCAGGCCTTGTTGAGCAGTGGGCCGATATGTCGCTCTCCCTCTGCAAATCTAATTGGAGACAGGCTTTCATTGGCATGACATGGAGATGAGTTTCCAAATCCTTCTAGCCCTTCCTGCTCGAGGCTCCTCTACGGAACGGCGCCCCGACGCCACGCATCCAAAGTGTCCGTGGAGATCTGAGCGAAAATCAAACGCACCCCAATCTTAACGAGTTTTGATTGTTGAAGAAAATCATTGTGTAACGTCGTTTGAACACCTTGCATTTGGATTCATAAGAACAGTTCATGTAACTTGTTTTGATGAACACATTTGGTTTCATAAACTGATAGTTCCTAGAAATTGGCAATTCATAGAAAGAAGAGCGAATGCGTCATGAAGCTTCGAGTGTACCCACTTCCCGTACATGAATCGTGTGTTCTACCAAAAGGTTATATCGACCCAACCGAAGTAAATCCAATGAGTGGCCCAGTTCTCCTGGATGGGCTTTGTTTGGGTTTCAACCGACTGGTTTGATTGGTGGAAAGTGATCTAGGAGGGCTGAATTCACACCATGAGAATATGCTGAACGTTGTAATACATTGGACTTGTTAAATGTGGCCTCGTGGTCATTAAAACTCTCCCCGCTGGGTTGCAACTCCAAATCAGCATCTCTTCTCGTCATCATGACGCGTCGCCGGAGGACACGTTTCATTTAAAATGACACTGAGAGAGAGAGAGAGAGGGAGAGAGAGAGACCCGTCGATCTGTGGGGGAACTGTTGCAGATCCAGTGTCACTATGCCGAGACTATTTTGAGATTCCTCTGCTGAGGCTCAAAGAGAAAGTGGTGTTTGATGTGACTCAGATACTAGACACAAGGAGGGGGGAGGTGATCAGTGATGGAAGAAACAAAGACGAAACTGACAACACATTCATCGGTCGTGACCTGCCGCTGAAAAGAAAAGGAGATTTGAGAGTACAGCAGTGTCATGAATTTACACGAGTTCTTTCGTCTAAATGCTCACGATATAAAAGTCTTTGTGAAATTCACCTTCACGTCGTCTCACAGTAATGAACACGACCGAGCAATCACAGAGGAGATAGCAACCTAAAGGGGATACGAGCTTTATTGATGATGCAGATAGCAAACATAAACACATCTTTAACACAAGGTTAAAAAAAAAATGCCACATTTAATCCAGACTTCTGAGGCTTTGCTGGAAAAAACAACAAAAACAAATGTTTTTCTTGTTTCTGGTCACTTTTTATATTCAGTAGGATTTGTATTGGATTTGAGGAAGTTCACACTCTAGCGCCTGCAGCCAACATTATTTCTGATAATGTTGCTTTTACCTCATTTTAAAGATTTATTCTTTGTTACAGTGAAAAAACTTGAATGATGTGTCTGTAAGCGAAGCCGCAGAACAGCGTACCGGTGTGATCTGACCAGCTGGTTACATGCTGCATATGGATCGTTAACCAGTTTATGATCCTTTACAGTTAACTTGTGTATTTTGGGGATTTGTAATGATATTTAGCAGCGGTGACAGCGACGCTGGCTCTGTTTTCACCTCGTGAGTCTGTGTGTGAGAATGTGTCCTGAAGCGGGAACTACGAGCACATTGTCAGGCGTTTATATTTCTGTCTGGCCGTGGACAGATCTTGTCAACACCACAGCGTCACAAAAGTCAGAGGCAGTTCCTAAACACACACACACACACACACACTTTGCACATCTGCTCCAATGTGTGTGTGTATTTCCTCCCTTCCTCGGAGCGACCGCATCCATCGTCAAACTTCGACACACATTTTGATCTCATACACACCTGTTTACCTTTGTGACGGCTTCTTGCGTTCAACAAGTTGGAAAACCAGGTTAACCAAATTTAGCAATACTAGTTATTTTGTTCGTACAAGCGCGTAGCAGCCGAGGTCGGGGTTGGTTGGGTTTTTCCGATTTCTGGTGTAGAATTTCCGACTGGGAAAAAATTCTAAAATTCTAACTCCCAACTTCAAATGAAACGCATCAATGAACTCTCGAGGCAGAGCTACTCTCAGCTGCTCTGGCAGTTCCTGGTGTCTCCAGTATGCTCTGCCATGACGGCACAGACTCACAAGGGAACAAACAATACCATCCAGATGCTGTCGCGGCCGGTCATGACAAGCTGCTTTGGTCCACCACCGTCTCATGTCAGGGAGTGTTGGAAAAAATTGCGTATTATTTACTTCGAGTGTGAAATTGGAGGCAAATTGTTCACACGTGCTAGACAGTGAAGCTTGACGAGGGCAGCAACAGGAGCTCAGGAAAGCGGGGTGTTGTCTGCTATCAAAGATCGATGGAAGAGGTGTCAGACGTTATCCTAAATTATTTACGCCAAAAGATTGAGTTATGTAATGCATCTTCAACACGTCAGACTCCAACATTTGTTGCACTTTATTCTTAAAAAGTCCTCTCTATACCAACTGGAGAGGCTCGTTCATACCCGTCCATCCTGCGGCCCCTCGTGAACCAAACCTGACCACAGATTACCAAATGCACCCCACCTCACAGACAATGGAGGGAGAGGAGACACACACACACAAAAAAAGCTCGAAAATGAGATGACAAACCTTTTTCTCGGGCTCACGGTCGAGGAGAAGGATGATGTGAAACGACAGGCAAGAAAGCAAGCGGGCGGCTCCGGTAATGACACACGCACAGACTTCGCCCCGCAGGACACTTCACACCTCTGTGATATGAACTAATGGAGCTGCAGGACATTATGTAAAGAAATAAATAATAAAACAACAGGGGCAGAGAGGAAAAAGATAGGGATGGGGTCGAGAGAAAGAGAGGGAGAAGAAAACCCGGACACTAATGCGGCGTTGATAAAGGACAGACGTGAAAGAGCGGTGATTAGGAAAGAGTAAGTAGAATGAGATGATGATTAGCTGTAATCTAAGAAGCGGAGAATGAAGTAAGAAGTGCCCTCACGATCCCTCTGAATGGCAGGTTTGGTCTCGCGACTGATTACACCTCTCTGAGCCCACGATTAGACCGCGAGAAGCGGGAGAGAGCGATAACAAGACAAAGGGGGAGTTTAGGAGGTTGAAGGAGAAAGGGGACGCTGGGTGAGTAAGAAGGAGAAGAAACAATCTGAACAGCAAATGGTGGAAAAGAAAGTTGGTATCTGAAGTCGAGCTGGAGAGGCAGTTCACCTACATACTAAATAAAGGACCCTGTTGCTTCTCGGGGTTTCTGGCCGTGCAGATTGTTTTGGTTTGATTTGTCCAAGTTTTCAAATATTGGTTGAAAGCATTGGGAAATGTCCCGGTTACCCGATCATTCACGCAATAGAGCAGTTTTCAGGAACTATACTTTTCTACGGAAGCAGCCAGCATTTCATAAATACTGAGGTCTCCCTCAGATAATAATGATCCGAAACCACAGAGGGAGTCTCAACTTCATAGAAATTACTTGGATTTTTCATAATTTATTTATTTAATTACCTGTTCAATTATACATAAAAGTCTACATGTGGTATTAAAGTCTGTCATCTTCATCGCCAGGAATTACATACTGGTGGAGAAATGCTAAAGGCATAAAGTAGTCTGGGAACATCTTATTTAATGTGTTTGTTTTTAATTGTAAAATGTAACCCCTACCTCCCCTCCCCCTCTCTCCAAAGTCAAACAAATGAATAAATAAGACAAGCAGGAAATTACCTCAGTGGCCTCGATTGTGGCTTTGACGTTTTTGCAGAAGCAATAGTCCGTAGCTGTTGAGGAGTGGAGGCACAAACTCTGGAATATCTCAAAATAAACCAAAACTACAATAAAGGGTGAACTGTCCCTTTAAAGGATACGGCTGGTGTTTTTGTTTATCATTTTCATACTTTCAACAAATCCCACGAAAAGACCAAAAACCCCATGTTCAAAGTGAGACTCGCATCTTTAAAAACAGGTCATAGATGTCTGATCTACTTCTGATGAGCGGGTCAGTAATCTCCCAAAACCTCTGGGCGCACATCCGGCTGCACGACACTTGTTCGTTGGTTTTAGCCTTTCGGGGGAATTTGTTGGCAATAATAAATAAAATACCAGCAGCCTCATCCTGATAGCGGACACGGTTGTAGAAAAATCCACAGACAGAATAATAGCGTCTGGGTAAATTACACGTATACAGCGCTCGTCTTGACAATTGATGGAAGTGTGAGGTTAGAGGTGAGCGCTGCATTAGCTGTCGGTCACGCGTGAGAACACCATTATTACCTCCGCGGAAAGAGCTGAGTGTGTTTACTGTCAGCGTAGCTAAAACGTCACAGCACACACATATACCTTTCTCCATCCCTCCACCGTCGCTCGACACCGCGTTGTTTTTACCTCATTACAGTGGGGATAGGTAGTCACACATCTTTTCTGTCCCTGAGGGTTAGAAAAAAAAGACGAGCTCGGATGCCGTGGAGTTAGCGCACCAAACTCGAAGGAGCACGTATGAGCGATTACACGCCGGGATGGACACGCTGTCGTTGGCACATGTGTGTATCGAGTGCACAGGAAGGTGGAGAGAGTAAAGAGATGATGGCGCTGATAGCCTAGCTTAGCATTAAGACTGGAGGCAGGGGGAACTAAAGTTTAAAAGTTCAAAAGTAATGACGCATACATCTACATTAACATGTTGATTCTTGTTTGTTTGACCTGAACATAAACAGAACTCAAACCCCGACAATGTGTGATTTCACAACCCAAAGTCAGTGCCTGCTCTCTGACCTGAGCGTCTAGAGCTGCAGTCAGAAGTCGCTCGGCAGACACATTGTACTTTGTTTAAAAAAGGCTTTAAAGGTGCTATCAGGTGTATGTCTTTAACTCGCACGGCAGCTGGAAACCCATCCTGTCAGAGTGTCCAGTGTTTCTTCACTGCAGGGTTATTATGATAAACTGAAACACAAAAATAAGCTGTGAAGAAATAATTGCGAGTAAAGTGAAACTAAATAAAAACTACATCCATTAAGAAAGCCTAAACTAAACTGAAACAATATCGCCTGATTAAAAACAAATACGGAAGAAATCTAATACAAATGTGTGTTAATTAATGTCAGTGTTTCTGCTATAATAGATCACAACTGGGGAAAAAAAGGACTCAACTCTCGTGACATTGGACCACAGAAACTGAACGGACTTGATATTGAAGTGGAAAGAGCAGTTCCTTCACATCGGACCCTAGACAATACAGCCATGTGTTTTCTATGTATATGTTACATACTTCTTAAGATATTGTTTACAGTATAAAAACTAATACAAACATGTATAACTATGGGAACCTTTCTTCGTTCAAAAAGGAGCAAAGAGCGACACTGAAGACTTTTCTCAATGTTTGATTGACGTTTGATTGACAGGCGGCTCCTCCAATCGCCTGCCTCGTGTCTTTTGAAGTGAAAGTCTCTGATTAAAACTTCATGAATACAATAGATAAAAGGAATGAAAACGCTGTTCTATTATTGCTGCATGTTCTCCAGTGCAGCTGCTGAATAAAGCACGGCTCCATTTGTCCCTGAGGCTGGCGGTAGCTGGACACGCTCCACTATCATCCGTGCCCTACCTTCCAGCTCGCTCTCGTGCTCTGCATGACTCATGACCTTGTTTGCTGATTGGCTCCTTGCCTCTGGTTTCCAGGACGACCACTCCATGTTTTTCCAGTTCGGTCCGTCCATCGAGCAGCAGGCCTCCGTCATGTTGAACATCATGGAGGAGTATGACTGGTACATCTTCTCCATAGTCACCACGTACTACCCTGGCTACCAGGACTTTGTCAACAAGGTAACGCAACACATTGCAGACATGCATGTAGCGCACGGCACACACTCAGTGCACCTGGCGGTAGGTGTGTAGCTTCACACACCACATGCCAAATGTATTGCTTCCAGACGCAGCAGGAGACTTTAACAGCTAATAGCCCAACACTTTGTCCGACTGCAGATTCAAATGAAAGATTCACTTTCGCTCCCAGGCACATTAGGTGTTATTACTTTTGTCTTTTGGGAACCCATTACAAGAGGCCAGACAAATATCGTACTTTTCATATTGTTCTGCTGACATTTGAAAAGATGTGTGTCCTATCTGTTTGTGTTTATTTTGCTAGCATTCTGTACAATTGATGAAATACAACTATTGATGCAACGATTTCTGAGGACACGACGGTCTGGTTCTGAGCCCGTAATTTCAAGCTTTTCAAAATGATAAGGTTGGGCAGAGTTTGATGTAAGTGGGGCGCGAGTTCCATTTTCTGATTGCTTTAATGGAAAAAAAGGCAGATTGGCCAGCATGTCTTTTTAAATGCAGCCACTCAGTGAGCCCTCAGCCTCCTTATCTCCAGGGCTGAGAACAGACGCGTTCAAGGGGCCGCTATGAGATCCTGAATAACTTTGAACATCAGACACACATCTGAGAAGAATGAAAAGTTCTTGAAAGTCAGCTAATCATATTTCTTTGTGATATTGCAGCAGTGGCAGGGTCTTTCCTTTGAACAAAGTTAGCGTTACGATCCGGTTTAAAAGAAAAAAATCATGTATTAATCACCTAAACAAGAGGTTACGAACGAGGATATTTAGCCATTAGCGTTATGTTGAATGCATAATGTATACAGTCTCATATCAACTGGTGTCGTTTGCTGTCCCTGTTTATCTGTTTTGTATTTTTGAAAGCAAACAAGTCAAAGCCCCAACGAGAAAAGCTTGAACCAGTTATTCCCAGCACTGTAAATCTCCTTCTATCCTGCTGTCCTCCCTCTAGCAAAGATCAAGCACACGTACACAGAAGAACATGCGGAAGAAAATGGGTGATGTAATGGGATCCACTGCACACCGAACGCTTTGTTCTGCCTGTTACTCAACATGAATTGATTCCCTAAAGGAACAGCTATTACTCTCCCTCAAATAAACATCTATCTGTCCTCTAAATGCCACATAGGATCCACAATCCTAAAAATCACTTCTGCTGAACATTATCTATTAACCCCGTTCCCCTAGACAAATAAGATAGACTCCAGCTCAATGAGAGTTTCCTCTGTGGGGATAAAGCCTTAAGATTTAGGAAATGAGATTACATAATCTCGCTGGTGCTACATTATTATTATTCTATTGTATTAATCGACTGCTGTCTCCCACTCCCGAGAGACGCGTCAAGACAGAACAGTTTCACAATCTGGATGATGGAGGAGGAGACATCTCAGTCCATTTGGTTCCAGCATCACAACTCCTCTGTTATGTGCGCAGCCTACACTTTAAAATAAATAAAAAGAATGAAAAAAACTCCCATCTAGGTCCGAAGTACCATCGACAACAGCTTCGTGGGCTGGGAGCTGGAAGAGGTCTTCCTGCTGGACATGTCCGTGGACGACGGAGACTCCAAGATCCAGAACCAGCTGAAGAAACTGCAGAGTCCGGTCATCCTGCTCTACTGCACCAAGGAGGAGGCCAGCACCATCTTCGAGGTGGCCCACTCCGTGGGCCTCACGGGCTACGGCTTCACCTGGATCGTGCCGTCGCTGGTGGCCGGAGACGCCGACCTCGTCCCCGCCGTCTTCCCCACAGGTACACCCGAACACCGGGGGGCGGGAAACGGAGACGGACTTTGTCTTAACTGCTGGGCAGACGTCCGTTTGCACATACCAGGGTCGAGCAAAAACGCTGATATCTCTCTCACATTATTGTGTGATCAGTTTTCAAAAAGCTTTGTATTGAAATGCGGGCACAAGTGGCAGATGGGCTTGTTTGCATATATGCAAATGTCCCCCTCTTGTCTGTTTGCTCTACGCTGAGCCAGTCAGCGGTGGGGCGCATACTGATTCATGTTCACCTCAGGTAAGGGAGTCGATCATCTTTGGGAGTTCATTTGGGTCGCGTCGGTTTATTTTACGTCGACTTACTTTCGCATAGATATGAGAAGAATGTCGACTGACAAACTAGACTTTGTCTTAGCGGCCATCATCCCATTAAGTTAAGGGAATTCCCAGTGATGTCGTTTTTGAAGAAATATCTCCGTAGGAAAGGCGCCTTTTTTTATCATTTGTTGTGTGTGTAACCGGCAGCAACACAGAGGCGGCATGAAAATGCTGGTTTGTTATATTTTTTACCCGACAGATTTAAGATGCAGGTTTCAAACGTGAGAACAAAAAGTCCAAACCAGCCACGGCACGAAAAAAAATAAACTTAAAAAGGACCCACAGTTGTTCATGGGTGTGAGAAATGGATGCTGACATCTGATAGCCAGCAGTTCCTCATGCTTGGAAAGCCAAGCATAACAAAATGAGCGGAAGAGGGATCACCGCGGTCACCACTGACATTCAGCTGTTTCCTTCCACCTGATTTCAACCATGTGTGAGCATTTGTGTTTTTTAAAAATAGCAGGGTAAACGGCTCGGCTTGGTCCAAATTAACACATTGCAGGTATGATTGTACTCTTCATTTGGTCTCTGAGTTTTGCCACTTTTCAGCCTCTTCTAAAATGGATTTATTTGTGTATTCCCCCCCTGGCTGTTCTACATTGCACGCTGCCTCTTCCTCCCTCTGTCTCACACTCTTCTGCCTCCCTCGCCCTCCCTTTCATCCCTCTCCACATTTCCTTCTACACTTTCCACGCATCCCTTCCTCTCACCTCACTCCATCTCTCGCGCTCCATCCCAGGGCTTATCTCCGTGTCGTATGACGAATGGGACTACAGCATCGAGGCCAGGGTGCGTGATGCAGTGGCTGTCATTGCCACGGCGACCTCCACCATGATGCTGGACCGGGGGCCGCACACACTGCTGAAGTCGAGCTGCCTCGGGACGCCCGACAAAAAGGGCTCCAACACCGGCCACTCCAGGGAAATACTGAAGTGAGTGAATATTGAACATGTGTAAGCAAAATCACGCTTGCCCAACTGCAGTTTACCAAATGTAACTAGCTATGAAAAAATGAACTATAACTCTGTATTTCAGTATTTTTCTCAGTATTTTTTATTTTTCAAACCACCCCAAACGTTTATGTTGAACGTCTAGCGTTTTTAATTACACTTTTATGTGTAATACTGCTCTATAAGACGAGGTCATATTCATATCGGTCGCACAGAAAGAAAAAATAAGCAGCACCTCATTCATTTGATTGACAGCTGCCTCTGACCTGCAGTACATGAACAGTGCTGCTGCTTTTTATGAGCCGGTGACAGCGTTGATTTCTGCCTGGGACATGTAGTGTAGGGTTCAGAACCAGAACCATTTATTGCCATGTATGTTTTCACATATAAGGAATTTATCCTGGCGGGAGGTGCATAACATTTAACATTTAACAATAAACAGAGTGCAATAAATGGGAGCATGAATATTTACTATTTAATCTAGAGTAGAATATAAAGAGTTTGATACCATGTACGGAGCCGTCATGTGATACTTAAGGCCGTTGCACATCTTAAAAGGAAACATTCAAAAGTAAGCTGGACTTGGTTTTAACATTAGCTTACACAAGATAACTGACAGGTTAGCCGACAAAATCAGGAGAACTTGCTTTTGTTTATGACGGTATGAAATGAAGGGGCCGTTGTTCCAGATATTTCTGGGTGTTTTGATGTGAAGCGGGCCATCGTACACTGCTTACACATCAAATACATTACAGCTCATGAATAAATACATCAAATATGAAAACAAATATGCTCACATCTTGGCCTATAAACAAATGAATAAAAGAGCACACTGTTGCCTCTGTACCCATTTGAAACAAAATACCTGGCTTTGTTGTGTATCGGTGTCTTCCCCTGCGCTTCAGCACCTTGGACAGCGCCACTAACACCCTCTGTACACAACAAACAGTGCGATCCGCATGAGGACATCTCTTAATAGTTCACCTGGATGCATAATGATAATCGCGAGGCTGCGTTCCTCATTCCATGGGCTATTTTGGTTTCAAGGCTGAACCCAAAGGCAGACGAGCAGGCGAGGTGAAGACAAGTCTTTAATTGAGAGAAGCATGCAGGGATGGGGAGTTGTTGGCTGGCGGGAGCTTGAGGCTTGGCAGAGAGAGACCCGATGCAGCGAGCTGGCTGGCGGGCTTGGCGAGCAGGCAGGTAATCCTGAGACAAGGAGAACAGGTGTAACACAGAAAGGGAGACAGGCAAACAAACTATCAGCTCGCTAAGACGGGCGAGCAAATGAAGCCTGTGTATGGTGTGACGACCTGGGGGGAAACACGCAGGCGTGCTGATCAAAAACACACACAACAGACAGCCAGGTGTCACAGAGGAGGGGCCGTGACATTTCGGGATAATGCATTGCTGATTCGCCCGATGATTACCATGGCAACGGCCGAAGCTTCGAAGCATTCGGATCCGCCTCTCTGTCTTCGCCGCTGAGTCGGTGTGACATCCTGGACTTATCCATCGTAGACCCTCGCAAACATTAGATTTCTTCAGCGAGTGCAGTTAGTGACAGTGTGGGCTTCGAAAACTAGACGGAGTAGCATCGGGGGGCGGGGCTTAGCGAGAGGGTCAAATGCTCCTCAGAATGAACAGGTTTTCTTCTACATCTTCTTCTACATCACATTTGTAGCACAGCTCCTTTGTCTTTGGGAGCTGTAACTTCGGATAATCAATATATGCTCTTCTTCTGCATGAAATGCTGTTTTGAGTTTGAGCCAAGGTCACTTAGTCTTCTGAGATTTTAAATGTCTTTTTATTTAGAAAAGGAGCAGGGTGCCTTGCACGATGCAACAAAAAAAAATGTCCTGAACCAAAGCAGATGAAATGTTCTTTTTATTATTATTATGCACTTGAGTTAGAGCCAAAATGAACCGGCTGTCAAAATAACAGGGGAAAAAAAAAGTTGCCGAAGCGCAGTCGAAAATATGACAGCAAATGTGCGACCACACACACACACACATGCAGCACACTGTGGACTCGAAATACACACAGAAACGAAGACACAATTCCCCGAGGAGAACCAGAATTTGTTTAATTAGCCAATAAAAACGTGAAGCGCAAGGCGAACCGGGGCATTAGCTCTCCGACTTGTAACAACATCTTGTGTTATCTTTAGCTTAACCCACAGCCATCTTTTAAAGCAAAACATCCTTCGTCTCCTCTTCCTCTGAACCTCCTTGTTTTTTTTGTGTGCTTTTTGGCACATTACAGAACAAGCAGGAGCGTTGGTATTCAATAATTAATCCCCATTTAACTTCATAGGGCATGCTCTTGCAGTTCACATTGATCAGAGATTCCACAGTTAATTGAATGCTCGGGGACAACCGGATTAATGAAGGAAAAAAAGAGCCATAGAACAAGTGGGGTGATCGCCAACACACACACACACACACACACACACACATGCGTGTTGTTATAGCATGACATTTAACTGCTCTGTAGGGCTTAATCTAATATAAGCTTAGTATTACTAAAGTCATTTCTTATTAGATGTATTTCTGCCTTATAAAACTATGCGCCCGCCTGCATTTTATCCCTCGTTTTGTTTCCTAATATTTAGAATGTTCTCTGTTTTTGTTTGTTTTGTCAGTCTGAATTTGTCTGAATGAATAACTAGGGAAACATTATGCAACCTCCCCTGCCACTGCTGCATTAATCCCCAGGCCGAGGTTGATGCATTGCTGTACATTTCTGTCTCGTCATTACCCGTGTTTCTGTTTTTAATATCGGGGGCACTTAGGCGTGCCGTGCAGCGCTCTGCCACCAAACACGACTGAGATAACAATAACACCGCGGCCATGAATATCTCAGTCCCCAAAGGGTGCTATCAGACACAGGGTTAGCTCTCAATCATCCTTCAGGCACACACCTGGGACGCAACCGCGGTGTGTGTGTATGTGTGTGTGTGTGTGTGTGTTTTCCAACCAGCCATTCCATTATTCTCCATTTGACTGAGCAAGACTAGAGACTTTGGTAGATTCCGGTGGCAACCCCAGAGGCTCGAAACAGTCTAATACACACACACACACACACACACACACACACATAATTCCATCCCCTCACCCCGAGAGACAAAAGCAATAATAAGGGCGTATGTCTCCATGTGGCCCCGTATAGCTGCAGGCCTCCGTGGGCTGCGTGCCATCCTGTCAGCGCTGATGGACGGAGACGGGAGGCCCCAGTGAGTCACGCTCTCAAATTTGTTTAGGGGCCACGTGACCTTAACACGCATGTATAAACACATGCATACACCGCTCCAACGCAAATAAAGGAAACGCACACACACGCTCCGTTGTTTCCTGCCAGACAAACAGGACAGGAACACTTGGATAATGAGAAAATGTGCTCCAAGGGGTTTTGGATGATGCACCATGGGGACTTATTTGTGTTTGTGTGTGTTTGGATGCTGCAGGGAAAGGGAAGGGTATTTTTTTTGACTGCGTACGCGTGCCGTCCAGTCGAGCTCAGCGGAGAAGCGTTTCCACTTGTCCGTTTGACGCTCACGCCCAGCGAGCTTGTTGCTCTCAGCCCACCTCTAAAGTAGAGCCGTATTGTCGCGTTCTCTAATGGGTTCGATGAAAGCGACAGTCAAACAAGTCCTGGCTGTTTATTTGAAGGCAAGCGGGCCACTTCATTGTGCGTCTGGAGCACAAATGGCCGTCTCCTTTCGTAGACCCTCTCCGATGGACGCGGGTCATGAAAAGTACACGTCCGTGTCTCCTGCACTGCCACTCAGCTCCCTCTGCTTTTCTTTCTCGCGTCCCTTTTCCCTTTTGTTAGCCTCCTTTCTGCTGCGGTCTCTCATCTGACCTGTGAAGACGCATGACTTTCTGCTCCCGAGTGTTCTCTGCTTTTCACTTTTTGTCCCTCTTTCTTTTCCCGCCCTGCGATGCTCCTCCATTCTCACTGACAAAGCACTTTCTATGAGATGGAGCTAAAATGTTGAATCAGAGAGCAACGATGCTACTAGTATCATTATTTCCTATTTGAGTGTTTCAGGACACGACATCTTACACTCAGCATGAGTTCAGTTTTGCTCGTTTCACTCGGTCTACTGTGTCCTCTCCCTAATACCGGTGAGATACGTTTAAATGCCATGGATATAACCAATCAATATTTCATACGGCCTTTTACTTATTGGAACGTTCACTTATCCCATCTGTGAACACCGTCGACCATCTGTTACTACAGATCCAGTGTGTGAGAAGTATTACATGTTTCACTGTTACTGACGTGTACTATCATGATTGATTGTCAGTACATACATTTACTTTACAATAGCTGTAGTTATATTTCTGTTGTAGTTTATAGGATGTGGGGGATTTCTAATAACTTTCATTTTAATTTAAGCATTTTAAGCCACTTTGACGCAACGTTTTCGCTCTATAAATATATTTCAGTAGAGGACACATTCTTGACATTTGCTTTACTTTGAAAACAAAAATCTGATGTTTTTTGTTTTTTTCTGAGCTTAAAGACAACGACGAGAAAGAAAAACATATTTGAGGTTTGCAGACTATGGCAGTTCAGTGTCCCCACCTGTGCCCTGGTTCACGCGTCCAATGAGAGAGGACTCTCTGATACGCTGCTCCTCCTCCAGACTCCACAGGTAGCGTCTGATGTCTCGTCTCTGCAGGGGTCCATGGGCCCAGATCCCACGAGCTCCTGTGGACTCACGTATTAGAGGCTGCAGCTCAGAGACACTCAGAGCCTCACATCTCTTATATGTGGAGCCACATCACTCTGTATTTACGTCATCGGAGCGGTGCCACCAGCAATAAATGAGTCAATAAATAAACAATTATATTTAAAATAATAAAAATCGATTTTGTATACATGTATTAATTAATTTTCAGTCCCAATAAAGAATATTTCTAAAGAATTTAGGGGAATTCAAGTAAACACCAGAAATTGTATCTTGCAGAGAGTTTAGTTTGTTGCTACTTCGAGGCAATTATATTTTTTTAATAACATTTTTATATTTAATCACACTGGCAGGGAGAGGAGCAGATACCTAGAAAACTAAATGTTTAATTATTTCACATGCTGGAGACACAAAGAATATCATGCTGGTCATGCAAGTTATGAAAATGAGTTATTGCAGGTTTAATGATGTACAACCAGGCTTCTTACCCAAATTATTATCAATATTCTTCTTTTAAGATTGTTTTAAGATGGGCTCATCTCATGCGTTTGATAATATCTGCAGTCACGCATGATGACAATCATTTTACAGTTTTTAGTGAACAAAATTAGATTTGATAAAAATATTAATATTAGATAATTCTCCAATATTTATATATTAATTATTACATTCAGTTTCAATGATGCATAAACAAACAGGATCATCAAATGAAATGCAATTAAAACGATTTTAAAAGGGGTAATTCAATTTAATTTGTGTTGGGCAAACCTCTACACATTGTAAACAAAATATCGCTAACGTTTATGAAATATTTAAAAGGGCCTCGAGCACCAATGGCCGAAGCAGAGAAGCATCACCGGGCGTTGCCTCCTGACCACCTGCAAGAACACTGTCGCCAAAATCCTTGGGGCCGGAAGAAATGGCTGCTTTCACTTTCACAGTGGCACAAGACATCCCTCTATCCACCAAACACTGCAACAAGAGAGAATAGACCTAACAGCACAAGACAGAGGATCCAGCTTCCTCTCCTCATTATCGTCCTGCTGTGCTAAGGAGACCCATAGCGAGCAGCGGCACCCTTGTTCTCCAGACCTGGAACGTGGAGGGCCTCCCGAGACACCACTCCACTGTCCTCAGCGAGGCAGCGGACCGAAGTCCGTGCTGTCAGTCCCGGCCACACATGGCGAGAGCCAAAGGTGGCTGGAGACATCACACGGCCAGGGGCCATTAAAACTCCCTGGATCAGACTATTGATTTGGCCGACGCTACGGTGCAGAATGGGAACCCAGATTGTCAGCAGCAGCAGCAGCAGCAGCTAGCTATGCTGCCAGTTGAATCCTTTTTTTTTTTTTTAGTCCAGCGTTTCCCCATAACTGCAGCTGCGCCGGTAGAGGTTTCCTACGTCTTCCTGTTACGTCTTCCTGTTACGTCTTCCTGTTACGTCTTCCTGTTACGTCTTCCTGTTACGTCTTCCTGTTACGTCTTCATGTTGCGTCTTCCTGTTACGTCTTCATGTTGCGTCTTCATGTTACGTCTTCATGTTTCGTCTTCCTGTTTCGTCTTCCTGTTACGTCTTCCTGTTACGTCTTCATGTTACGTCTTCCTGTTACGTCTTCCTGCTACGTCTTCCTGTTACGTCTTCCTGCTACGTCTTCCTGTTACGTCTTCATGTTTCGTCTTCCTGTTTCGTCTTCCTGTTACGTCTTCCTGTTACGTCTTCCTGTTACGTCTTCCTGTTACGTCTTCATGTTTCGTCTTCATGTTACGTCTTCCTGTTTCGTCTTCCTGTTTCGTCTTCATGTTACGTCTTCCTGTTTCGTCTTCATGTTACGTCTTCCTGTTTCGTCTTCATGTTACGTCTTCCTGTTTCGTCTTCATGTTACGTCTTCCTGTTTCGTCTTCATGTTACGTCTTCATGTTACGTCTTCCTGTTTCGTCTTCATGTTACGTCTTCATGTTACGTCTTTCTGTTACGTCTTCCTGTTACGTCTTCCTGTTACGTCTTCCTGTTACGTCTTCCTGTTTCGTCTTCATGTTTCGTCTTCATGCTACGTCTTCCTGTTACGTCTTCCTGTTTCGTCTTCATGTTACGTCTTCATGCTACGTCTTCATGTTACGTCTTCCTGTTACGTCTTCCTGTTACGTCTTCCTGTTACGTCTTCCTGTTACGTCTTCATGTTACGTCTTCATGTTACGTCTTCATGTTACGTCTTCATGTTACGTCTTTCTGTTACGTCTTCATGTTACGTCTTCATGTTACGTCTTCATGTTACGTCTTCATGTTACGTCTTCATGTTACGTCTTTCTGTTACGTCTTCATGTTACGTCTTCCTGTTACGTCTTCCTGTTTCGTCTTCATGTTTCGTCTTCATGCTACGTCTTCCTGTTACGTCTTCCTGTTTCGTCTTCATGTTACGTCTTCATGCTACGTCTTCATGTTACGTCTTCATGTTACGTCTTCATGTTACGTCTTTCTGTTACGTCTTCATGGTACGTCTTCATGTTACGTCTTCATGGTACGTCTTCCTGTTACGTCTTCCTGTTACGTCTTCCTGTTACGTCTTCCTGTTACGTCTTCATGTTACGTCTTTCTGTTACGTCTTCATGTTACGTCTTTCTGTTTCGTCTTCCTGTTTCGGTCTCTACGTGGTCTGAGGCACTCGAAGCCGCCTGTTGTGAAGATCCTTTTTCGCCGATGAGGCCGGGACGTGACAGGCACTGGCCGGGTTCTTGAAGCGGCGACTTTGAATGCCCACTTGTGATTGGAGGAGAGTATTACCCATGTAGTCCAGTAGAGGGAGGAGCCTGTGAGAGGTCGAACTTCTCAGAGGAAGGTCTTCTGCAGTCATCCCAGATTATGAGTCATCCAATAGTGATACGCTGTGTGTGTGTGTGTGTGTGTGTGTGTGTGTGTGTGTGTGTGTGTGTGTTACTCCCTTACACGCATGCACAGCGGGGATAAACATTTTTGCATCCCTGCATTGCAGCGACAGAGAATTTGTGACGGTGTGCGGCTTCACTTTGAGATAAAAGAAAGTCGTATCAAATGGCTCCGGAATACGTTTGAAGAGATTTTAGAGAAGAAAAAAGAAAGAGAGATTGTGTCCATGCCATTGATGATTCAGTGTCTATGTAACTAAAACATAAATTCCCCTCACAGCCAGTGATTAGTTGGGGAACAGTTGGTGAGCAAAGCGCACACGAGCGCTGCATATGGCGGTAGCTCGTCCTCATGTTCTTCTTCTTCTTCTTCTTCTTCTTCTTCTTCTTCTTCTTCTTCTTCTTCTTCTTCTTCTTCTTCTTCTTCTTCTTCTTCTTCTTCTTCTTCCAGCAAAGTCAGGGGGGATTCTGACATGAGAAGGGTGCATAAAAAGCTACATCAGTAGTACGGGAATACAAAACGATAAACAGAGCGACCTCCTCTGCTGTAAATGCACAGCGGGCGTCCGTCTCTGTGAAGGCTCGGGTTAATGCTCGGGTTAATGAATCCTGTGATGTGTCATCAGAGGTGAGACGGAGAGACGGATCTAAAAGTGAAAGACAGCATGAGGGGAAGTGGGTAAACACTGGGTTTAGACAGAAAAAATACTCCCTTTCTCTTTCGCTCTCTTTCAACCAAGCCTCTCTCGGTGCGAGATTACTGTTCCCATGGCAACGCAGCTGATTGCATGAAAATTGCTGTGGTTGTGGGCGCCATGGCAACGCATTACATTATACCGCCGTTAAGAGCCTCCCTGCATGTGTCCCCATGTTGCATTTATTTTTGTTTTTTCTCGCGTTTTACGTACACGTGTCGCCCCGTTGTGATGACACACACACACACACACACACACACAGAGGGTGATACTGGTCACATGGGTCGTCAGGGCGGCAACAAGTCGGACCTCCTCCGGCTCCACCGGCGCCTTGTGATCTTTTTGGTTCTATTCAAACTGAGATTATGTTTAGGGGCTAATCCCATGTTACAGGCGCATTACAGCACTACAGCCAGGATGCAGCAAGAGGCATTTCATGGAGGCTTTCATAGTATTGGCTTTCTCAAAGCATGTAGCCTACTTAGGTCTGTGTGTGTGTGTGTGTGTGTGTGTGTGTGTGTGTGTGTGTGTGTGTGTGTGTGTGTGTGTGTGTGTGAGAGGTGGGATATAAATACAGTCAGAGACGTTACAGATAGAGGTACTGAATGTTCTTGTAGGAGGTATTTGCGATTACAATCTTGGGTAAGTTTCAGGCCCCGCTGCTCATCTGTTGTCTGTGTTTTTTTATTCACTGGTGAACAGATTTATTGTCTTTTTTCTCACACTATTGGTTGGAGATGATGGTGGGTAAAATGTGCACGGCACCTCCTTTAAAAGTCTGCACACACACACACACACACACACACGGTCCTTGCATTCAGACAAGATTTTTATTTCTCCAGTGGATTGTTTCAGAGGCAGAGCGTCTCCATGGTGATGGCAGCCCACAGATCAGGACGAGTGAGGGAAGGAGGCGGCAGAGAGAGAGAGAGAGAGAGAGAGAGAGAGAGAGAGAGAGAGAGAGAGATGATTCCAGCTTATCTGCCACTGCTGTACACTTGTTGACACACATATATGCTGATGTGTATTCATACAGGCGGTTAATACGCCACATTCCTCACTTTCTCTCTCACCTTTCTCTCCTGGTGTCTTTGTCGCTCTCACGGCTTCTTTATGTTGTGATAAGCTGCACATAGGGTGTGTATTATATAACTTTGACAAAATCAAGATACAGAGAGTGCATGAAATATACAGGTTACTGCTATGTGGTAGTAGTTGTATTAGAAGAAGTAGTAATAAAAATAATACAACAAAAATAAATTTACACTTCAATTCAAAGTGTTTTTTTGTGCAAATAAGATAGCGCTGAGTTCCCCTGGCAGATCATTCCTCTGGCAGATCATTCCACAGTGTGGGTGTTTAAACAGCAAAGGCTTTGTCCTTATTCTAACTACATGGCAACAACAGGCGGGTCCTGAACCGTAAGACCTCAAACCTGCAAAATCAGTATCTTCATACACAGGCATATTATAAAATACATCAAAAATAAAAAGAGTAATTCAACATCAACAATGCAAATGTGTAGAAAATAATACTGTAAAACCAGTGGGTGTCAGATATTATGCGCAGTCATCTCATAACACATTTAACAAAAGAGCATTACTAGTATTTCACTGCTGAATATTTGACCGCCAAAATGAGTCACTATAAACACCCGCCCAGTATTTTAATGTTCAAGACATTTACGGATATTTCTAAAAGAAGGTGCTTGGTTTTCACGTGCTCTCTCTCCCTCTCTCTCTCCCACCAGCCCTCCCGCTGCTTTAAACATGCTTATGATGAGAGGAGTAACCGCCATCTTATGCTATAAGGGCAGATGCGTTTGATTTAGTGTTGTAGCGGCAGAAAAACGCTCCAGAAACCTCTGCACTGAGGCGCTAACGGCAGACAGGCCGCCGTTAGCGACTAGCTGGTGAACAAACCGCAGTGGAGCATTCAGCGGCTAAAGAGCCCCGTACTTCCCTCAGGAGTTGGTGAGGAGCGAAACAGAGCTAACAGGAGAGTAAATATTGGACTTACGCTCACCAGGTGGCCAGAAAGATGACTGTGTGAGTGTAAAAAGTGTTTCTGCTGGATGTGTAAATAAGCAGCTGTTTGCTAATGCATAGCCGCGACAACTTTGCTCGTAATATGTCAATGTTGTGTTTACAGACTGAAAAAAAAATATAAAGACTGTTTTCAAGAAAACGTTTAGTCCATCTTGATCATCTATTTCATCACAATCCTGTTTGTTGGTATTGATATTGATATTGGTATTTCTGACCCCATACTTGAATTGTCATTCTCAGGTACCTCATGAATGTGACATTTGAAGGCCGTAACCTGTCGTTCAGCGAAGAGGGTCACCAGATGTTCCCCAAACTGGTCATCATTCTCCTAGACAAGGACAGACAGTGGGACAGGGTGAGTTATCGTCCTTTCCTCTCCACTTCTGCCCTCTTTTCTTCTTCCCTTCTCTCTCCTATTTCATTCAGATCTTCTCTGTACTCTTCTTCTCTTCTAGCATCAACCTGTCTCTAAATCCTGTTCTTCCTCAAATCTTTCCTCTGCCTTCATTTTCCCGTTCAGTGTTTTTTCATCTTCTGTGATGCGTCTGTCTCGTCTTCATTTGGAGTGTGGCTCTGCCACTTGAAGTACCTGTTATACAGTGGCCTGCATATCACTCCTGTACCTGTTATACAGTGGCCTGTGCTGTATCTCACTCCTGTACCTGTGACAGTGGCCCGCATGTCACTCAGCGCTCTCTCCCACTCACTTCTGCAGGTTGGCAAGTGGGAGAGAGGTTCTCTGACGATGAGATACCATGTGTGGCCTCGCTTTGAGGCGGAGGAGCGGGAGGACCACCTGTCCATCGTGACTCTGGAGGAGGCGCCGTTTGTCATCGTGGAGGACGTGGACCCGCTCAGTGGCACCTGCATGAGGAACACGGTGCCGTGCCGCAAGCAGCTCAAACTCAGGTGATCCTTTAGACATGGGATGAAAACATTTATTAGGTGTAGTTTCTTTTCTTTCTCATGAAAATTAAAAATCTGATTTGTTTAACGGTGGGAATCCATTGTAGCGTCACATCCTAAAAATAGAGCAGTTTCTCTTCTATATTTCTCACTTAGTGTGAGCCATATAGATTTATAGCTATCAATATGGCTGCAAAATAACTTATTTACAACATTTCTCTTATGTGTAACCTTCTGCATGTATTCAAAATCAAACAAATCACCAAGTACAATAAAACCGTAAAACCCAGAAAGCTGCATTGGTAGTCTAGCAGAATATTCAGGGTTCTTACGGTCATGGAAAACCTGGAAAAGTCATGGAATTTTAAAATGGTTATTTCCAGGCCTGGAAAAGTCCCTGAAAAATGTATGAACCCTGAATATTATTCAAAATGTGAAAGTAAACAAAGGAAATAAAGAAATTAATCTTTGTTATAATAAAAGGTGGATGTATGTGCAGAGACGGATGCTCACAGTCAGGATTTATTTACGTTTATTATTTTTCTGTCACTTCGGCATGCTGTATTGATTCTCCTTTTTTTTTTCTTTACATCACTTTCATCCTCGCAAAATCTCTCAATGTCTATGTTGTTGATGAACTGCTTACTTCACTACTGCTACTAACTAGATCATTGTCTTGGTTCCTGTGACTCTCCTGCCGCTTCACCCTCTCACTGTCCACTTCACCTTGGTGTGTGATAGTTAATGTCTTCAATGGCCTCGTTTTCTCTCACTGGCTTACCTGAAATCTCCTGAGGGCGTCTTACATCTTCCAGCTCAGTGCTTTTTTTATTGACTGATCTTCGACCATGTCCTTTCTCCTGTTTTCTCCTCTCTGTCCGTCTGTCTGTCTCTTCCTTCAAAGACACCTCTCGTACAGCATTTCCTTGATAGATATAGCGATGTGCCGTAGAGCATATGCAGGATTACTCCGCAGCCAAATGCGCCAGATGCACAGAGCTGTGGAGATTTGTCTTTGGAATGTATACAAGCAGAAATACCAGGACAAACAATGTGTAAGACATGGCCAAAGTTTCTATAAAGACATCTATGTATTTTGTTGCAGAGAGATCGACTGAAATGAGCATTTACCAGCGAGCAAAGTCCTCGTATGAGTAAATATAGTGAATCAAATTTTGTGTTTTGAGAAAGTGTGTCACTGCAACCACGAGAGGGCCTTTAGCATCCAGCCATAAGCAACCAAAATATAATGCGCGGTGGGAGAGATTATCTGTGGACAGACACAGAGATGCACACACCTCACTCATGCATGCGCATTACCAATCTCATGATCTTCTGGCGGAGATAAAAAGGACTAAAAGGATCGATAGATAAACAAATAAAAGTTGCTATTTAATGTTCTGTCGGTCAATATTCATATTGGTTTCATTGGCCTTTTTTAATGTGTGCTAATCAATGAAACAACCTGCTGGAGTTTTTGTGTGGAATGAAAACCTGCATGCTCTCTCAGCACTGTCTTCTCTCTTCTGAATCTGCTACTGAACCCAAATAAACATGTTCTCCTGTTCCCGCCTCCCAGCAATCAGACGGGCGATTCAGGGATTTACATCAAGCGCTGCTGCAAAGGGTTCTGCATTGACATCCTGAAGAAGGTCGCCAAGGCGGTCAAGTTCACCTACGACCTCTACCTGGTCACCAACGGCAAACATGGCAAGAAGATTAACGGGACGTGGAACGGCATGGTTGGTGAGGTGAGGACCCGACTCTGTATTTCACACAGAAACCAAAAGGCCCTGTTTGTTCCACGTGTCCTTGATGGGTAACTGATTCTGTTTAACTGGGTGGGCGTGCACAGATACTGTTTTATATTTCACTATTTTCTCCAGCATGCCTCAATGAAGACATGCAACACTATTTGCAATGTAGTGGAGAATGTGTGGAAAGATTGACAAAAATAATCGGCTTCAAGTGGCAGGGGTCAGATTTAACTATTTGCTATTTCAGACGATAATTCTGTCACCGAGCTTCTCTTAATGGAGATGGAGGTCATTTTGAACAAAAGAATGTGAAACAACAGCTACGGATTAATATGTCTTCAATTTAATTCCGTTTTAATTTATTCATTATGCCTTGTGTTTATTTATTCAACATGTGTGAGTATGTTTGTTGTTTTTTCCCTCTCTCATCACTAAGCTGCTCTTATAGCAGTTTGTAATTCACTTTTCTTTATAAAAAATGACTACAATCACAGACTAAATTGCTTTGCAAAATGTAAAAAAACTAGTTAATATCGCAAGTAAGTAAGTTAAGACTGATGTTAACACTGCTTTAACTGGTGAGAGTGTTTTGGAGCCTGTGGGAATTTATTTTTTATGATGGGGCTAATTATATTGTCTGAGCGTCTCTTTCTCGCCGTCTTTGTCAGCCATCGAGCTGCAGAACCCGGCCTGAGGGGGAGCTGTGATCAGCTCCGCAAAAAACCTCTGGAGGAGGACAGTGAGGCTCCTAATCAGAGAAGGAGAAAGAAAAAGAGAGAGAGAAGGAGAGAGAGATGCCCCAGGGAAAGACCCACTTCTCTTCTGCACACATTAGACATTCAGCGCTAACCTTTACAAATCAATGTGACGTGCACCCTAATTGATTATGGCATAGAACCAGCCACTGTATTACTATCTTCAGAGCGCGGTTGAGTTAAGATGTGCAGGGTAATGTAAAGATGGCACCGTCCGACGTCCACCAACTGTCGATCTTGTTTTAATATTCCTGGGACATGCATCAGCACGAAGACACAGACGCACAAATGCAGTTAGTCCACGTCCTGAAAGGCCTATAAGCAGCTAATGACTTGATGTGGCAGAGGACAATAGGACAACAGACGCAGAAACAGAACGAGAGAAGAGAGAGAAAATAAAGCAGGCCTATGAAGAAATGTGACAAAGTGTAGGATTCCTGCTCACTTTAGCATACACATCGCTTTTTAACAGTCTTTTGTGCTCCTTTTTTATTCACGGCCCGCGGCTCCTGAAACGTACCTGTACCTGAACTCACGCTGGGGTCGGTGGGGAGTCGATTACTGACCCAGTGTTGCCATGATCCCCTTCTCTTACACACTACTTGGCAAAGGCGGCGCCTTGTGTGTACCAACTGCAGCACTGACTTACTGACTTACCCAGAATGCATCTTCCACCTCTCTGTTTTCACCGCAATCCCTGAGAATATATCGACACTGACCTCCTGTCTGTCTGTGGTTGACCCTCAGGTGGTGCTGAAGAACGCCCACATGGCGGTGGGGTCGCTCACCATCAACGAGGAGCGGTCCGAGGTCATCGACTTCTCCGTGCCCTTCATCGAGACGGGCATCAGTGTCATGGTCTCCCGTAGCAACGGCACCGTGTCCCCCTCCGCCTTCCTCGGTGAGGAGACACACACACTCTCAAAGATAAAATAATGAATGCACATAGTACAAGCTGTTTAGTTGTGTTGATCGCTTGGTTCCAGCACAAAACACAACACGTTTGGGGACATGGCGACATAAAAAGCAGCAGAATAAATGTGTATTTTTCGGCGAACATCGCTAAAGGCTTGAACGCACGTAATTGAAAGCACGATGGTTGATCTAATCTTGAATTGAAATCGAACCACAGAGGTCCATTTAGTGGCGGTTCTGGAGCTTTCAACCGTACATCGCACACACAAGTCGTCACGGCAAAATCAATGTTCAAAACTCCCATCGTTCTTGAACCCGTTAAAGGACGCAAGTCTCCTTGCATTAAATGAGTCCGTAGCGTCCGTAGCGTCCTTAGCGTCCGTAGCGTCCGTAGCGTTGTCCTCCTTAAGATGTCATTCCTGGTTGATATGACGACACAAGTGTGGTTTCAATACTACAGGTCCCCGAATTCTCGTTTAAAGAAATGTACATAGCAGCCAAACACGCTTCATAAGGAGGTCAGGTCCAACATGTCGTGAGGTGATGTCACGTTTCCACCACACAGAAGGGTTGGGTACCTTGCTAAAAACGTTTTACTAAGTGGAACATTTACAACTCCATCCGCTGATGAAGATTGCGCGCGACAACCGAAAGCTCCAGAGCCGCTTCTAAATGGACCTGGTGGTGAGCTTGTATCGACTGGTGTGCGAGTGGAAATGGCCGAGCGGCCCACTTCAATGGGAACACATCCGTTCCTTCACACAGAGCTTCCTCTCAGCTGCTTGAAGCGAGCTTTGAGACGGATCACGCAAACGCAGGCAGAATCCATCACTCATGAATACGAGCAATCATGTTGATACCAGGGGGGACTTTTTTTAAATAATTTAGATTTTCTTTAATTTGGTTGAATCAACTTCCTCTCTCTGTCTTTCCACAACCCTCCCTCTTGTCCCTCTTGTCCCTCTTGTCCCTCTCTGTGTTTCAGAGCCCTTCAGCGCTGATGTCTGGGTGATGATGTTTGTGATGTTGCTGTTGGTGTCGGCCGTGTCTGTGTTTGTGTTTGAGTACTTCAGCCCCGTGGGTTACAACCGCTGCCTGGCAGATGGACGAGGTGAGAGGACTGCGCACACACACATGCACAAACACAAACACACACACACACAGACATGCTCAGACGCACATGCACACATACACACACACACACACATACACACATACATGCTCAGACACACACACACACATTAAATCAGACTCAGTCAACACACGCTCCAAATGAAAAAGTGACGATGAGGATCATTTTCAGCCGAGATGAAGACTCACCAGTCGTCATGTTTCCTCGTTTCCTTGAACGCAGCATTCAAACAAAGCTGCTCGCGCCAAATGCCTTACCCTCCCGTCTGAATGAGCTTCCTTTGCTCGATGTCGGTACTTATCTCCGTCACTTGAGCTCTCCATGAAAGGCTCATTGACACGAGGTGATCTGAAGTATTCTTTCACACGTGTGAACAAAGACTCCTCTGTTCCTGCATTACGTCTCTCTTTCTTTCTTTTTCCTCTTCTCGCGTCGTGCTGTTCTCAACACGACACGCCGTTGTTACACACATCTCGGGCTGTAAACCCGGCGAGGACACTGAAGTAGAGCATTACCATACATTGACAATACGTGTCAGGTTCAATGGCGTCTGACAGCATGGGACAACACGGCGCTCTTGAATCAAATTCCGTTCCAGCGGGCCGTTCAAATCAATTTGCCCCTCGAAATCGATGGTTCAGATTCAATCTATTTTTTTCTTCTTCTCCTCTCCAGGTTTTATACAGCAGCTCTGTTTGACTCAGCATTGCATTAGGCCGCCACGACGACAGCCACTCAGGATAACATCAGAGATGTGTTATACGGCTGCTCACAGCCTTTTCTATTTATTCATCATTATTTTGTATCAGAGGGGAGAAGAGTAATGGTGTGTGGTTTGGAGTCGCGTCAGTGTCTTCTGGCAACAGTGTACAGTGTGTGTGGGGCTTAATCGCTAGGTTAGCATAACCCAGCTGTAGCATAATTGTAGCCTCTTCCTCTCTCGGCCTGCCTGTCTGTGAGCGTCCGGTAGGTGCAGTGCTTCCACCCCGCTACCTTGTCACGCTGGATCAGAGGTATCTGTGTCAGTGGGCTGTCACGGCAGCGGCTGGAAGTTGATCCCGCGACCGCTGGCAACGTAAAAGGATTTGGGAATAAATCCCGTCTTTGTAGCCGCCATCCATCAAGTGCGTCCCGCGACGGCGGTCGCGAGCGAACGCAGATAAAGTGAAGTAGCGGCTGGGATCTGTCAAACTGAGTCCTCTTCGCTCTGTCATCTTTCTTTCTGCCTCTCCTCTTCCTCTCCTCTTCCTCTCCTCTTCCTCTCCTCTCCCAGAACCCGGGGGCCCCTCCTTCACCATCGGCAAGGCCGTCTGGCTGCTGTGGGGTCTGGTTTTCAACAACTCCGTCCCTGTGCAGAACCCCAAAGGGACCACCAGTAAGATCATGGTGTCGGTGTGGGCCTTCTTCGCTGTCATCTTCCTGGCCTCCTACACCGCCAACCTGGCGGCCTTCATGATCCAGGAGGAGTACGTGGACCAGGTGTCGGGCCTGTCGGATAAAAAGGTGCGAGCTCGAGGCAACGTGTGGGGCCGCGCGGCGGGGGAGCGTGAGGCATGGTGTGTGTGTGTGTGTGTGTGTGTGTGTGTGTGTGTGTGTGTGAGCGAGCGAGTGTGTGAGGAGTCTGTTACGGGTTCACGGTTTGGGGCTGCCGCTAAGGATGGTTTTCCTTTTTTATCATGTGTTTGAGTTGACCTTTTATTATGAATGAATATATACTTTAAATTTGGTGTCGAACTAGCAGCAATTTACAGACAAAAAATAAAATATAAAAACAACAGGGATGAAAGATATATACAATAATAATAAACAGAGAATTAAATTAAACTTAAACAATAGAAGTGCAAAAATGCAAAGTATGTGTGTGTATATGAAGTGTGTGAGGTGTAACTAAACAAACAATAAACAGGGGAGTGCAAAAATGCAGATTATACAGATTATGAGTCTTTATTTTATTTATTTTGATCATACAATTGAATCCTCAGTATTTAGTATGACTGTGTGGCGCTGTAAGTGGTTTTGAGGCTGATGGGAGGAGATTCCCATCAAAGGAGCTTTTCCACAATCAGTTCAGGAATCCTCCTGGTAGAAGTACCTCTCAAGGGGAATCACTGGTTTGGTAAAAAAAGAAAAGAAATACCTATCACACGTTTCTAGAGCAGGGTGAATGTTTTTCGCCTGTTTTGCTTAACCTTCATTTTACAAAGATATGAAACAAAGAAAAGCAGCAAATACTCCGATTTTAGAATCTGGAAGGAGAACATGTTTCATTAATCGACTTCAACGATTATCCCTTTGCTGTTGATTGACTGAGATTATTGAACTGCGTTTCTGTGAATTGGGCTCCACAAATACACTCACACTTAAAATTGTATTTATCAAATGACTTATGGCTGAAACAATTTGTTGACCAATCAATACGTTGAAGAACAGAAAAAACTAATCAGTGACATTTTTGATAAAGGTTTCATGAGTTTAAAAACACTTTCAAGCAGAAATGTCAAAATGTGAGTTGCTTATTGAGAGGAACTTCTGCTTTTCTTCTCTTTCTGTCTTTTCTTTGGCTCACGTATCAGAAACGGAATTTGTTTTGGGGTTTTGGACGGTTTAGACAGGATCGTCAGCAGGGCTTTAGAAATCATAATCATAAATCATAATGGGCATTTGTCAGTTTTTCGACCAAATGATTGATCCAGAAATTGACCGTCCGAATGGAGGCTCTTTACTTTGAGCTTGATACGGTGTACAGTACATGTTTGTCTGTGTACCGGAGCTCAACTTTCATTAATATGTTTCCCGTTTCTGTTTTCACGAAACAGTTCCAGAATCCCAACGAATTCTCTCCTCCTTTCCGGTTTGGCACGGTGCCCAACGGGAGCACGGAGCGCAACATCCGCAACAACTACCGGGACATGCACACTTACATGACCAGCTTCCACCAGAAGAACGTAGACGAGGCGCTGTACAGTCTGAAGAGCGGGTGAGGAGGAGGGGGGATAAAGAGACAGATGATGGGGGGATGAGCGGAGGGAGGGAGTTGAAAGGATCCCAGCAGGGAGAAACAGAGACGAGCGCGATGGAGCTGTGAGGTCCTGTGCTGATGCAACACAGAGGAAAGATGATGAAGGAAGGAGAGGGAGACTGAAGGAAGGAGCATTCTGGGTGATGTCCGTGGGCAGCCGGTGGAGCTGTGTATCTGCCACCGGCACCCAGAATAGCAGCGTAGCCCGTGGTTGCAGCGAAAGCTCGCTTATATTCACCCTCCATCTATCTCTCTCTCTCTCTCCTTTTCCTTTTCACTCTTTCTCTCTCCCTGTCCTCCGATGGGATCATCAACCGCTGCTTAAGGATTAACAATGCAAAGTCGTGATGTACCGGTGGTGAGAGTCTGGGCTGAGCGACCACAGAGGCCTTCAGGGCACGAGGATCCGTTTGATGGGAGTTTAGTCGCCAAGCTGGAGGCTATCATGCTAATTTACCTGAGGCGTCAGTCAGGGTCCATCTGCATGGGTCTGAGTAGAGTAGATACAGTAATTGTAATTGTACAGTAAAGTATGGAACAGTAATTGTTACATGGTCTATTTAGTGATTAGGCCTCGACAATAGTCATACTTGAGCTTAGAGAGAGACTCGTCAGGTGATTAGGGTAAAAAAGAAATACAAATACAGATATGTATGTATGATGCAATGTCGCCAGTTGATTACTGACATTGAGTTATTACATTACATTTCTGAAATCATATGTTTGAATATAGAAATGAGGCATTATCTTATGAAATATGTCCTCATTTGCAGACATTTCCCCAACAGAGAGCTGAACATTGGATGAAGCCAGGTTCAGAATTCATGTTTCATTTTAGAGTCAAAGGTTTTTACAAGGGGGAATATCAGATCTCTTTGATCTCTTTGTATCACTCCATGAATCAGAAAATACTGCCAACAGCCATAAAAAAATAGGTTTGTAGTAATGCAAGGTTGTATAAATCCGGCTGTGAATGATATATGAAGAAACCTCTCAGTGAAAACCTTCATGAGAGAGGAATGAAACCGGGGAGCTCAGTCTGAGAAAATGCTATTTAAAGACATGTACTGTAAAAGGACATACATTTTGAAGACACTGCACGTGAATGGGGTAAACACAATTTACATCACCATGACACTTCCCCAGTTGATGTTACTTATGTTAAGACAAAGTAATACATGTATTTTGGATGTTTTCTGTCCACTAGTCTGAAATCTAAAATACAAATCTCACAATTGACCAGTGCATGAAAACATGTAGTTACTCATCTTAACAGAAATTAATTCTTGATCTTGGTTAAACTTACCTGTTGTTTCGGAAGCTTTTAATTAGTTTGTTAGTTTGTTCTTTGTTTCAGACTCAGTGTTCTACCTAAAACCCAGAAATATATGACAGAATAGAAGAAGAAATAATCAGTGATTGTATCCAGAATCCCTCCTAACTGGTTCGCTATATTGACTTATTATGAGAGTTTGAATTCACACTGCCTTTTCCTCAACGCAATGTTCAGCATGGTAACTATTTATTTTATGAAGTCATACATTTCTAATAATTTCCTTGTACATTTCCTTGAAATAACTCTGCAATTTATCGTTAATTATTGCTAAAAAGAGAGAGAGAGAGTTCACAGTTTCGATTAATTAATTCCAATTAAATGCTAATCCAGTGCTTCCTAGAGTGTTTTACTCAGAGCACAGCAGGTCCTCCACACACACAGAAATGTGCACATGCAAATCAACTTTCATGGAGAATACAGTTCACAATGAATACTTACTTGACATGGAGCGGTTCCAACAGTACATGGAAATGACTCCTGAAATCAACAACTGTTTTAAGACTCACAGCAAGGAGCTAACTGACGGACATGAGTCTAAAGCTACTCTGTAATTAGTGCCAAATCACAAAGCTCTTCAGGAAACTCTCCAGAAATTTGAAGGAAACAACAAAAGCCACCCGTACGATGCCAAAGTGTTCTTCTAACGCACTTTCCTCTCCGTGGCGCTCGGCAGAAAGCTGGACGCCTTCATCTACGACGCGGCGGTGCTGAACTACATGGCCGGCCGGGACGAGGGCTGTAAGCTGGTCACCATCGGGAGCGGCAAGGTGTTCGCCTCCACCGGCTACGGCATCGCCATCCAGAAGCACTCCGGCTGGAAGCGAGCCATAGATCTGGCCATCCTCATGCTGTTTGGAGATGGTAAGGGACTTGGAATAAATACAAAAAGTTGTATCATTTGAATGAAGAAGCCTTGTAAATATCATCACAACAAAGGTATAATGGTGGCATTTCTATTTGGCTTTTCATCTGTTGCTTTGGGTAATGCAACAACAGACAATCAGGTGTAGAAAACACACACACACAATCGCTCATACGCATGCCATTTTGGAGATAGTGGTTTACATGCTGTCCTATTTGTAGTGTAATGTCCTCACCTCTACGGATTTCAAGAAAACGAAACACAGCGATTATTCAGGTTGAGAGACTCAAAATGGAGTTGTGCTCTCATCAGTGGCTTAAAGTCGAAAAGCAGCTGCGAGGAGGCTGCATGCGACTCCGAAGGTGGTCCGTGTTTGTGGTGGGAACAAGCCAAGAGCCTGCTGGTGGATCCCGGCATTCGATGAGGCCTCCTGAGACAAGACTGGCACGGTTCAGTCCTCGACCAACTGGGAGGCAGCGGCAGGCCTGAGAGGCTGGAGAGGGAGCGCTCGAGTGTGGAAGGAGTTTGTTTGTTTGTTTGGTAATTCAGGAGGTTTTGGCAACGTGTACTGCAAAGGATGTTTTGTCAGGCACAAGAAATGTTGACCTTAAAGGGACAGTTCACCTCCAAATGTGTCCTCTTCCTTGTCCTGTGTCGCGATCTTGTTAGTTCCTCCACGAAACCTTGTTGTGAACAAGGTCTGTGGAATATCTTGAGTAGCCAGGTGAGGATTTCTGGGAAGTTTAGTTGTTTTTTGTTGGCACTTTGAGCACCACAAGCCGAGTGCCATGTAGTCCCATTATATTTGAGAGTAGGCAGACATCTTCAACATTTGGCAACTCACACCGAAACAATCTAGGCTGGTAGTAGCATCACTACGGGTAAGAGGATAAATGTTTTTAACTTTGTAATTGTCTTATTTCTTATCAGTGTTGCATGGACTTATTCATCCAACTAGAGAAACCTTAAATATTTTGATTTGCCGCCAGCTTTCTGGTATGAACGATGTCTACCAGCTTGACATATTAAAAGTAAAAGCCCTCTCTGATTTAGACTGGTGTAAAGCTTTCTGAGATGTTCTCTCCGACAGCTTGTGAGCTACTTTACAAGGATCAGACGTAAAGGCTGCAAAACTCAGCGTACGATTTTGAAAAAGTGCGTAAATAATGTAAGCCCTTTAGCTCCTCCAGTGGCCGCTACGTGATGTGACCCCGAGTGTTCATAGCAAGCACACGTGTCTTTGTAAAATTGACTCGTGAAGCACCGCTACACCGGCTGATTAATTCACGGATTTGAACCATCAGTCCGTATCCCACCTCTGTACGTCAGTGAGGAAGCAGCCATCGTGTGAGCAACGCTCTCTGTGTGTAGGCTTTTTGTTTTTTGAGCCCCAGCTGTTGTTTTGTGTTTTGGGTAGTGACCGAAAGAAGTCGGCAGCGTGCCGGGGAGGGAATGACGAGCGCCGTGATCCGCGAGGACCTCTGTATCAAGCTGCCGCCCCGCCATGATGAGAGCATTGAGCCAGTGGAGGTGGTTTGTGTATGTTGGGCTCGGATGCCCATTCGGCCCTTCTGTTTGAACTGGTTCTGGTCCCAAATGGCCCGCAGGTCAGGGGAGGCGATGCTGGACGCACTGGAGGGACATTTCCCATCTGTAGGGACGGATATTGAGACAGACCCTCAGGTGCAGACGTGCCCCGCCTGTCTGACCGGCATCATCACTATAAAGTGAACGTGATGAGCCTGGTCCACATATTATTCTCACCACAATGTATTTTATTTGGCTATCAAACATGTTTGATGAAACACGTTTTTGCAAAATAATTATCATCACAAGTTCCACTTAATTTTTCTTTCTTCTGTATTTTTGATGTAAAGGTTATTCATTCATTTATATAAGAGGACACCTGTTCTGTGACTAAAATGACCCACTAAGAAGACCACTAAGCAAACTCCCATCTGTTGAACAACATCACAAGATGTGTTCGAAAAACCAATTCAGAATGTTGGAATTGCTCAAAGCTATTTAAATGTAGGCTTAACATAACACAGAAATATAATAAAACATGTACATCAGAGGACTGAGGCCATAGACTTACCAGAGCAAAAGGTTAATAACAGTCGTTGGCTTTTGGGCCTTTTTTTATTTTCTCCCAATAGATAGAGCCGACAATGAATGGATTAAATGAGAAAATAGTCAGAAGAAGAAAAGCTGCAGGAATTTGGTGTGAAAACCTCGACTCTGCCGCTCTGCTCACCCTTTTGCCACAGAGGCCCTTCACAGGTCCTAGGAAGAGATAAGAAATAGATGTGTGGATGCTGGAAAGCTGACATTTGTTGTTGACGAGAGAGAGAGATAGTATTGACCTTGTATTTACTAAAATGCATCACCAGCCGTGCTCGCGGTGGGCCGGTACTCAGCACTTCACTTACGTAGAACGTGACTTGTGACTAAAATGATTCAATAATTATTTAACTATCGCAAGTTTTGTCTCTCAGCTTTTTGGCCGTTATCTATAGTAATAATAATTCTCCAAAATTACATAGTTTTGAGGGAGGACCCCTTAACCTGATACTCTCTTGTAGTTTTTATTCACTATAGAGATCCAGAATATATCTCTTTATCCGGCTTCATAATATGTGGAAGCATCCTGACTAAAACCTGAACACACACTCACACCCTGTCCCGCTGGCTGGTGTTGATCCAAACCGTAGACATCCTAAAATAAATGATGAGCGATACAATAGGCCACAAATAAAGCACTGGAAGAATTAACACTAGGTGAACGTACACACACACCACCTCAGACATATGCTGTTTCAGTTTTAGAAGATGCATAGCTGTATAGTAAGTATAACAATACAACAATAAAATCACAACGGACAGGATAACATGCTGAAAGAAATAATACATAAATAGTAATGAGCTCCATGTAAAAGAAGAGATTGTTCCTGATGTGAATCATCGGAGAGTACACCTACAGGAGCGCTCCACCTCCAGAGACAGTGTGTGCTCCACCACATGCCAGATCAGATACTGTACAGCACGTTGACACACACGCTGATGGATGACGGGGTCAGTGCAGGGGGAACATTCGCCTCGGATCAGATCTTTAGGAGCCAAATGGACCCAGACCTTGACACACACTGATGTGTGACAGTCGCTCAGATGCCAGTCTGCACATGCTCCAGGTTAAGAGATCAGATCCTGGATGTTTGCTCCTATCTGTCACGTCCTGTTATGTCCAGGTATGAACATGATGCGAGTCTTGTGTGCAGAGGGAGAGGATCAGCGACGGCCTACTAACAGGAAACCGAGGGCCTCTTCATGGGAGGAGGAGGAGGAGGAGGAGTAAGAGGAGGAGGAGGAGGAGGAGGAGGAGGAGGAGGAAAGATGATGGATACGACTGAAGGGAGGAACAGAAAGCAGGGAATCATTTTGAAAATATGGATTTAAATTACTTGATAGATTCTGCTCATTGATCCGGTTCTTCATCAGTTCCTGTAGTGATTACATTCTGGTTCACACAGTGCAGAGTGTGCATCAGGAGGACGTTCATCCTCTGACATGAAGAATCCGCTGCTGTCAAGAACTGAACACTGGTTCTAAATGGAAACCAATTCTTTGCCCCACCTGATCTGAAGTTGAGGGGGATATCTGGTCATCACTGGGAGTTAATTTAAAAACAGGATCAAAGAAAATGCTATTTTCATTTTTGCCCTTTTGAAATGCAGTTATCGCTGACACATTTTCTCGTTAGACATCTAAAGAGACATTTGAGTAAATCGGCTTACTCGCTTTCTCTGCGGGGGCCGGATGAGAAGATTTCTACCACTGTCACGCATTACACACGGAGCTGGACGCTAGAGGCAATTAGCTTAGCGGACTGGAAGCCAATGGGGGACCAGTACCAGCACCTCGAACGCTAATGTATTAACAAGTTGCATTCCTGTTTCTTTATTCCGTACACAAACAGAAATGTAATAAAATGAAACTGTGTGGCGTTGAGTTATTTGCTTAAAGTAAGTCTTGGCAAACAACGCGAGTACTTTATGTATGCTAAGCTAAGCTAATAGCCTCCTGGCTCCAGCGCTGTAGTTACCACACAGACACGAGAGGAGGTATCGATCTTCTCTTCTAACTCAGAGAAAGAAAGTGAAAGAGTGTAAATATTCATTCATTTATTTCATGAACAAAAACCATAAAACTATGTACTTTTTCCCATTCGTTCCAGATTTCATATTTTCTGTTCGGCGCTCATCGGCACGATAACTAATCTCCCACATGGCCTGTTAGTCTGGTGAGAAAAGTCTCGCTGAAAACTAATAGTGACGAGACAAACACACATCCAGCAGCGGGAGCCTACACACACCCGCTTGATCTCCTACAGACACACAACAGCAGTCCATTGGTGCAGATCAAACAAATCTCTCTGGACGTGTCCTCCCCTCAGCGGTCCCCCCAGGGACGGGGAACTGAGGGGGGAGACATTTTAGGGCGGAAGCGCCCGTCACATGACCACACACACACTTCCTCCCCGAGGACCGTCGAGTCCCGGCAGGCGGTTGTGTTTCTTTTTCTTTTTTTTCTTCTTCCCCACAACAAGGAAGGGAAAGCCTTGCATAAGCAGTCCTTAATGAGGTAGATCCTCGCGGGGACGTTCAGTCACAATAATGCAACTTGACATTTGTTGCACGTACATGAGACCTGAGCTGTTTTTGGCATCAACTCCCCATCCAAAATGTGCCCTCTCTTTTTGTACTCACACTTAAATGTTCAGACACCTATGGGCGAACTCACTCAAGCGTGAACGTCACTGACGACCTCGATACAGTAACCTGTGTGTGTGTGTGTGTGTGTGTGTGTGTGCGCGCGTCTCTCCTTCCTCCAGGTGATATGGAGGAGTTCGAGGCTCTGTGGCTGACGGGCATCTGCCACAACGAGAAGAACGAGGTGATGAGCAGCCAGCTGGACGTGGACAACATGGCGGGGGTCTTCTACATGCTCGGCGCCGCCATGATCCTGTCGCTGCTCACCTTCATCTGTGAACATTGGTTCTACTGGCAGCTGCGCTTCTGCTTCATGGGCGTGTGCTCCGGGCAGCCCGGGGCCACCTTCTCCATTAGCAGGGTGAGTGTGCTCGTGTTTTATTTTAGGTCTGACCTTTGTCACCCCCCGCCCGCCTCGACAGAAAGATCAAGAGAGGGGTTGTTTTCAAACCGCTGGCTTTCGGTTGAGGTGTATCGAGTCAGTCAGCGGGATGCGATGACTCAGCTGACTTAACCTGTGACTTTTTTTTAGCCCGGGCAGTTGTTAAACAACAGAGACACAAGTCAACAGCATCCGGGAGCTGTACGGGGAAAGGATATCTTCGCTTTGACATTTTACATTTTAATAAAACACTGCGAGTCAAAGGGAGCACAACATCACAGTAATGTAATATCAGTAGCAGTTCACTTTCATTCAAATAACCAGCCCTTTTCTTAAAATGAAAAAATCATTTTTCATCTGAATATTTAAGATTTGTGTCGGATATTTATTTATTTAAATAACAGGTTTGTCTTGAAAAAATGAACTTATTTGATCAGAATTCTGGTGTAGTTCATTTTGAGCGCTCTTTACAGAAAAGTAACTCGAATAATCTACGCTTACAGCGCACCCATGACAAATGTATGTTAAAGTCAAACGTTTACTCAAAGTTAATGCTGAAAACTAAAAAGTTCATGAAGGCAAACGTCTGAAGGCAAAATGTTTATCGCTTTTGGAGCGGCCACGCGGGAAGAAAAGGCTGCGGTGCTGAGGTGTGATAAGCGCACATTTTCAATCTCATCAAAGATGTCATTTTTTTACACAGGAAAAAATAATCAGGCCCAAAATGAAGAAGAAAAAAAGAGAGCCTAACCTTGTTCTCGTAACTTTCCCCCATCCTCAAACCGGGCCAATCGCTGCATGAAGTGGCCTGATTGCCAAGACATCCGGTTCAAGCGTACGGGCAACTCCTCAGGTCATAGAGGTCAAGAGTGAACACTTAGCATGTGAGTAGTTTACTGTGCTGACAAACAACGTGTCGCCTGGATTGCCACACAACCCGCCTTGTCATAAAGACCACAGCGAGACCAGCCAGCATCAGCATGCGTGCGCCGCTGAAGCCTCGAGCCCCGACAGGGTTAACAAAAGCCTGCAGTCTTTGAGAAAAGTCCACCGTTTATCGGGTTATCAAACGCGGTTGCGACTCCGCTCAGATGCGTCAGCTAATAAGGTGTCTCAGAGTTATTGAAGCAGGCTGTTTGGGGTCCATATAAATAATCACCTGAGGTGTATTTAATTTGCATAGTGTTGCCTTTTAAAGAGGGAGGAGGGGGGGGGGGGGGGGGGGGTGTTGCATGTAAATTGTCTCAGTTATTTGCCTGAGAAAAGGACACCAGTGTTTATGTGTGTAGTGTTTTCTAATTGTAATGTCGTTTGGTTAACACCTACTCAGACTAACCTGAAAGCACTCCTCGTGAATAGATCTGGCCTTGAGCACTTCAGGAACACACCGTTTCCTTTTTCTTTTTTTTTCCCTTTTTGTTGAATTGGCAGGAATCTCCTTCTGTCTTTGTCGCTTCCTGAAACTGCTGTTTTTTTTATGCCAAACTATAAGCACTGTTTTGTGCATGGTAGCTTTACGGTTCACCCTAAGCGCCGACATGCTTGAGGCTGATTTTACTTCTCGCATTACAACATCCATTTAGAGTGCATACACTGTTTCAAGAGGTGCTTCTGCAGCCTGGTATCTTTCATACATTTCCACGCCTGGTTTAGCCTTTGAGTTGCGGTGCGAGGACGAAAGAATATTAAAGATAGAGCGGCATTGAACAAATCTGTTTTCTAATACAGTATATAGAAAGTGTAAGGACCGACAAGTGACGAGAGCACAAAGGGCTAATAAAATACAGAGGAAGAAAAAGAGATCAGTTAGCCGGAGTCATGATAAAGAATAAAATGGGTAGCAGGACAAAGGCAGTGGAGAAAATAATAGACACAGTGGCGTGCAAGGAACCTCTGTTCTATTACCTTTTCACGGCAGCTGTAGTAGCTATAGATGTAGAGAGATAAAGGCAGACAATCCCATTGGATTGGCTGCCGCTCACCGGAGCACCCGGAAACGGAGATAAAACAGACACAAAGAGGGAAGGAGGCATCAAAGAAGAGCAGGCACGACGATTCAGATTCATGAATGTGGCTCGGCGGCGGGGAAAGTGACTAAGAGACAGACAGAAACTGTTTCTGACAAGCTGACGCCTTTGAGGAAAGTTGGCCCGCGTGCCGCGCTGGTGGGTAGTGTGTCCTCGACCTTTCGGATTTGGCTGTCGCCTCGACCACAGATCCCCTCGGCCCCCATTTTAACACGCTTGTTTGACTTCACTCGCGAAAGGCTTTCCCCTCTCTCAAAAATCCTGCTCCGACCGACAAACCTGAAACAGACGCGCACGCTGATGGATTATGGCTTCTTTTTTTTTTTAAGAAGACGATTGACAATGCGATGCGCCTCATGATATCGTGAGAAACTCGGATTTACTTTTGCAAGGTGATTCATTTTCATTTTTTATGAAAGGGAAATGAGGAGAAAGCCAGTGGCACCAGTGGCGGCTGAATTAAAATGGCATTGATTGAATTTATCGATCGGTGGTCAGAACCATGAGCTTACAGCACCCCTTGTGTTATCAATCAGGGCTTTGATCGGCTCCCTCAGCGCTCGTCGATCGGAGGTGGAGCGCTGATCAGCCGCTGTGAACGTCAGCACCGCTCCCCCGGGAAAAGTCACTTATGAACTCAGCGCCTATTACTGTTTAATAGTGTGTAAACAAGAGGGTGGTCAGAGAGGACATGGCGATGCATTGACCCCTCTCTCTCGCTCTCTCGCTCTCTCTCTCTCTCTCTGTTTATGTGTCTGCTGTTTGACTTCCTCTCTCTAACCTTAAAACCCCCTTTGGTTCTCGATTCCTTACCGCCACACACTTTACTGCTCTTTGCTTCTCCCTTGGGCTTCGTACCTTACCACTCTCACTCTTGTTCTTTCCTCCTCCCATGGCCTGTCTCACCCTCTCTTCCTCTCTCCACCTCCCCCTGTTTTTCTTCTCATCTTCACACTCCAGGGTATCTACAGCTGCATCCACGGGGTACAGATTGAGGAAAACAAGTCCAACATAGACTCGCCCTCGGCCACCATGAAGAAGAACATGAACAACACCCACTCCAACATCCTGCGCTTGCTCCGCACTGCCAAGGACATGACCGCCGTCCCGGGCATTAACGGCTCGCCGCACGCCGCCCTGGAGTACAGCCACAGCGGCCGGGACTCGACCATCTACGATATCCAGGAGCACCGGCGCAGCCTGGTGGGCCACCCCGCCGACTGCAAGTCGGCGCCGCCCTACCTGCCAGAGGACAACATGTTCAGTGACTACATCAGCGAGGTGGAGAGGACTTTTGGCAACTTGCCCCTGAAGGACAGCAACCTGTACCAGGACCATTACCTGCACCACCACCCGGCCTCGGCTCTGGGTATGTCCGGCCCCGCGCCTAACAGGCCGCGTAGCTTAGGCAGCACTAGCTCGTTGGAGGGGGGCATGTTCGATTGCGACAGTTTAGGGGGAGGGGTAGCGCCCATCTTCACCACCCAGCCCCGCCCCTCCATGACTCACAGGAATACCAATAAGTTTGACCTGATCGCTGGCCACACCCCTGCGGATTCCAGCCAGGGTGGGTTCAAGGGAAACAATGTGTACGGCAGGTTTTCTTTCAAAGGAGGTGCATCCAGCACGGGGCTCATCGGGGGTCATGACAGGTACTGTGGTGGGCGCGGGGGAGGCTCAGGCGGGGATGATGGGAACATTCGCTCAGACGTCTCGGATATCTCCACGCACACTGTCACCTACGGAAACCTGGAGGGCAACAACAAGCGGCGTAAGCAGTACAGGGACAGCCTCAAAAAGAGGCCAGCTTCGGCCAAGTGCAGACGGGAGCAGGACGAGATAGAGCTGAGCGGCCTCCGGAGGAGAGCCCACCACCACACCGTCCACCACCACTTCCCCCACGGGCCCCTGGCACACCGCACGGTCTCACCTCCCCTGGAGCGGAAGAGGGGAGGCGGAGGGGGTAATTCTTCACCTTACTTGTTCCGCAAAGACAAAGAGAACCTGAGGGATTTCTATGCGGACCAGTTCCGCTCCAAGGAGGGCAAGGCCAAGTGGGAGCAAGAGGGAGGAAGTGGAGGAAGCGGTGTGGGCGGTGGTAGTGGTGGTGGTATCTGTAAAACCTTAGTACCTGTGGAAGACTTCCTCAAAGGTAAAAGCAAGAAGCCGGAGTGTAAAGGTGGGCTCGGCTCGGTGTCGGCGGGGCAGCAGGCCCACACCTGCTGGGAGAAGGGGGTTTCTGGGCTGGGAGGTGGGGGCATAGCCGGGGGCGACTGGGAGTGTCGTAACTGCCACAACGTGTGTCACCACGGCGGAGGCGGCGCTTGCCCGGCTAGCGGAGTTGGCGGCAGCAGCAGTCGCCCCAGCTCCGCTAGCTGCAAGCGCAGCGACTCGTGTAAGATCCCACCGAGCAACCTTTACAACATCAGCGAGGACATCAACATGGTGTTCGGCGGAGTGAAGAGTAGCGTAGGACCCATCCAAGCACAAACTCAGGCACAGGCGCAGCGCAGGAAGACAGGGGCGGGCGGGAGGGTGTTACGGAGGCAGCACTCGTATGACACCTTTGTGGACCTGCAGAGGGAGGGGGCGGGCCGCGTGGGAGGGGGTGGCGGCGGCGGCGGGAAGTTTCCCCAGCCGCGCAGCGTGAGCTTGAAAGACAAAGACCGCTTCATGGAGGGCCCCAGCCCTTACGCTCACATGTTTGAGAGGTACGCAGGGGAAAGAGAGTCTTCCATGTTCGGGGGAGTGGGCGGGGACAGGGCGAAAGGAGGCTCCTCCTTCAGTTTGTTCCGCGGAAGCGAAGGTGGGTTGCATCAGCGGTCCGTAGGGGAGAGAGACGTGAGGGACAGAGATAGAGCTATGATGGGAGGTGGGGGCTGTGGTGGTGGTGGTGGTGGTGGCAGCAGCAGAGGGGCCGGGACTTACTCCTTGTCTAAATCTCTCTACCCAGATAAGGTGAACCAGAACCCCTTCATCCCAACCTTCGGCGACGACCAGTGTCTATTACACGGCGCCAAACCGTACTACGTCAAAAAGCCACAGACGCAGCAGCAGCAGCAACTTCTCAACAACAGCCGAGGAGGAGGGGACTTCCGCGGCTCCATGGGAACGACTTCCTATTTGCCCGTGTCCGCCACAGCTGGGGTGATGTCCAATGTGGCCCCCAGGTTCCCCAAAGAGCTGTGTCTGGGCGGGGTGGGGGGGCCCATGGGGAACCACCACGGGGCCAGCAAGCTACTGCCGGTGGGCAGGGACACGTTAGGCCTGGGGCCGGGGCAGAGAACCTACAACGGTGCCAGCAACGGACACGTTTACGAAAAGCTCTCCAGCATTGAGTCGGACGTCTGAGGGCGAAGACGGAGGAAGAGAGCGCAAAGGGAGAAGATGAAGTGGGCGAAGAAAAGGGGCGAGAGATGCTGATGACCTCTCGGTGCGACGAGAACGAGGAGACACGATATGTGTGTGTGTACGTGTGTGTGTGTATGTGTGTGTGTGCGCGTGCGTGTGTGTCGTTCTCGACGAATTTGGACGATGCACAGAGGCCACTGCAGGCTAAGCTGTGAAGTCTGGCGGGAGACAAGTTCTTAATGAGAAGAGAGGATTCTGGTGCTGCTCCGACGCTCAGAGAAAGATAGGAAGGAAGGAAGGAAGGAAGGAAGGAAGGATGGGAGGGAGGGAAGGAAGGAGGGGAGGGAAAAAGTGAAATCAAATCTCCAGTCTCTGCTCTCTGCATACGCTCATCGTCTTTCCCTCCCTCCTGCAGTTCCTTAACACCAAAACAAACATTTTGTTCAACAACGGAAATACAATCATGAATGAGAAATCAACGCTTCTGTTGAAGTAACAGGGTAAACTAATAATAATTGTATTGATAATGTTAATAATATTATTGAATATTATTCCAGTGTTTAACGATGATCAGTTTTGGATTGTTTTTTCTTTTTTTCTTTCTTTCAATTTTATTGATTTAACTAGTTCATGTTGCATATTTGTATGATGTTAATGATTTCTTAGCTTACCAATATTACAGGAGACCAGTCGTCCGATCTACTTTTGGGGGGTTCCTGTACTTTGGACTCTTCTTTGCTATTAATTCTTCATGTTTGATTTTTTTTTTTTTTTACATTTCTTACTCTTGAGTGCTGTGAAGTGTATGTGAAAGGCATGACTTGCTGAGTACATTCTATGTACTTATACATTTGCAAAGAAGGTCTCTTTTTTTCTGCTACAGAAGCAACATCATCATACTGATTTGCCGTTTCCTCTCCGTTTTCTTTCTGCTCGGCAGTACCAAATGGGTCTCACATTTTGAGCTGGATGTGCCTTAAAGGATTGATACCAATTTTCTACACACGCTGTCTGCTCTGTTGGCAGACAGATCCACCTGCAAACAATTACTCCAATTGATCAGAGTGTGAAAACACAGACGAGGGCAGAGGTTTCACGAGCGTGACAGACTTTTTGGCATTTGACAGATGTTGTAATACAAAGCTGCCGTAAAGGAAACTGAAATTCCTACGTAGATCCCCGACAATAAAAGTAACCAATATCATGTTTACAAGGGTTAAAACCGCAGTGCCATGATTAACACACATTCCTGTCCGCCCCCACAACCCCAAAAAGTCAGCTCAGCAGAGCCATGTAAAGACATACGAGTCAGACATAAGATATAGGAGCTCCTTCCACTTTTAACTCCCCAATTTGTCTTAACCTCAACTCAAATGATTTGCAAAGAAGCTCAACAGGCTTCGCCCTCCCTTCGCCTCCTCAAACGCCGCTGTTCATGACAGATGACCCGGGAGCCAACTACCCATTAAATACATGTAAATCACATTTAATGTCCGCTCGTTGCCCTCATCGCGTTTCACTGGGTCCGGCTCAATTGGCCGTGACAGTCTGAGGCCTCTGTTGCCAGGATGAGCGGCGCTGACGTTAATTATTTCATGAGTACGGCTATCAGCCCGGCCGGCTGCGTTTGGATTGGTCACATTTGACTGATGCGGGGAGGAGAACTAAGTGTTGAACATATTCACTCTGCTGGTTTAAAGGACCCCAGCGAGCTCAAGTACGTAGTCCCGAAGTATCTCTTCATTTAGATAAAGTTGCATCTTTATAGCGTAGTCATTTCATTGTTTCTAGTTTAAAAATGGGGTAAATAGTACTAACAGTGTGTGCTACTGGATAGTGTTCCACGGCGATTTAAAGACATAGTTTGACATTTTGGGGGGAAATATTTTTGCTTCTTTGTCGAATTATTAGATGAGAAGATCGAGACCACTCCCACGTCTCAGCGGGAAATATGAAGCTGCAAAGTTAGCTTAGTCTACTTTAGCTTAGCTTAGCTTCACTGAAATCGGGGAAGCAGCTAGACTGGCTCTGTCCAGACGCTAACAACATCGCCCTTGCAGCATCTCTGAAGCGCACAAATGAACACGTTATATATTCTTTGTTCGGCTAATGCAAAAACCAAAGGGTAAAAATGACACGTAGAAGAGTTAGCTGCTGCCCTTTCTTGTAGTTGCCACAATGTTCAGCTACAAAATAGTCCACACAACCTGTCACTTCTTTTTACAGATTCAAAATAATAACTTAATCCGTGAGCCGTAGAGTGCTGGTCTTTGTGCTAAACTAAGCTAACTGGCCCCTGGTCCATTTAAGATATAAGAGTGGTATCAATCCTCTCACCAGTCTCAACAAGGAAATAAAGCTTCTTTTTTTTTTTACCAAAATGTCAGACTACTATACTATCCACCAGGAACAAGAGAACCCAGCCCATCATTATTTCTCTCCCAACGGAACATAAAGAATAATTTCACTCTGTACTGTTACCTTGATTTCTACCCCCACCGGCACATAATCTGTTTCACATGCTGAGATTTGGATGAAGGAAGGCATTTGCCCTCAAGTCGTCCGGAGGTCCTGTGTGGATTGTCAGCTGCAGACGTTTGAGGAGAAAAAGAAGGAAGAGGAGGGCAGGAGCAAGTAAACAGCGTCCTGGAAGCAGGTGGTTCATTTAGCGGACAGCATCGCCTTCGTTGCAGCATCAGACCCGCAGGTCATCTCTGCTCTCAAGAGACAACACACAAGGAAGTTCTGTTTAGCTGCATTCACAGCCCCGTTAAAAACGTATTGGACACGAATATCTATTCTCCATTTCCAGGTGGTTATTGTCACCGGACCTTTAGTCCAAACCAAATTTGAATACATAAGCACAATCTGACTGAATGGGTGGAATATATATTTAGTTTGTTGGACATCCCAGTCAAAACTTTGGAGGACTTCCCTCCTCTTGCTTGACAAGTCAGTATGTATGATACTAGGGGGTCTCTAGTGTTTGTAAGGACCTGCATGTATAGACTTTTCTTTCTTTCTCTTTTTTAATATTAACGTTTAGCCCAGAAAAACAATGGGCGTTTTTTGGAACAATATTTGGAATTTTTATCAATTTCACTGGTACTGATGATCCATGTAGTACTGTGGGTGCGTGTGAGTGTGTGTGTGTGTGTGTGTGTGTGTGTGTGTGTGTGTGTGTGTGTGTGTGTGTGTGTGTGTGTGCGTGTGCTTGTTTGTGCAGGAAAAAAAAACAATCTTAACCGACAAAATTGTAGTTATACTTTCATGAATATGGCTAAATTGATTGAAAATTTCACTAGGATAGAAAACTTTTTTCTTTTAAATATTAATCTTCTACAAAAAATGTCTTGATAGTTTGTGTTAATACTTTTAAACAAGGTTGAGGTCTTGATTAATACATTCATCGTCACTGAAGAAGCCTTTTTTTTCCATTTCAACTACTTTTCCTCTTGTTTCTCTTTTGAATATCTCGTTTCCTTATTTCTGTTATTGTATGTGCCTGAATACATACGCTTGATTACCTCTGTGTGTGCTCATGTGGGAGAGAGACAGAGAGTGTGTGTGTGTGTGTGTGTGTGTGTGTGTGTGTGTGTGTGTGTGTGTGTGTGTGTGTGTGTGTGTGTGAGAGAGAGAGAGAGATAACTGTTTTGTTTTACATGTACTATAAAACTGTATGTAAATACTTTACCTCACGCTCATGGACTTTTGATAAAATACACCGGAAAAAAAACCTGTACAAAAACAGCAGAGAATAGATCTATTTGGGATAAATCTTTGATTCGTAGGTTGCCCCTTGCGAAATTGCTTTTGTAACGACTTCAGGCCAGGATATGTGCAATCGTGTATTATTACACACATAGTGTGCACATTCAATGAGTCATGGTTCCTTCTTGTGTTTTTGATTTGGTCCAAGACCAGCGAAAAAGGTGGTTTTCTCAAAGCACCGCCATTAATTGGTACACAGAAAGCACAATAGATCATCTGTTGCATTTATTTATTTTGTACACGGGAAGTCTCTTTTTGCTCCTCTTCGACTAAACTTCTGTTTTTGTGTTGTTGTTTTTTTGTTTTGCCACAGAAGACTCGAACAACTCCACCCTGAGCTGTACAGATTGTGAAAAATGTACATACGACAAAAAAATCTAGTTCACCCTCGCAATTTTTTTGTATGGAGAGAAGTTACTTGTTTGAAGAGAGTATTTCGAAAAATTGATTGAATATTTAGTAATATTGAAAATGAGATTAAACACAGTCGATGTGAAAATAAGTGCTGAGAAATATTATTCTTCTGTCTCTTTGGAATAAAAGTGTTGAGTATTAATAAAAAATGAGAAATCTCAAGCACACTGGTCTTGTTCTTTTATTCATTTTGTATTTTTTTGTATCCTTTTATCGTGTCCTCAGCAACAGGTTGTCTGTCCCGGTGTCCCGGCTGTGTGTCCGCGTGGACGTCGTGACAGACCGGGGTTTTGTGCCTCGTAATGCACTGAGATAATGGCTGCAGCCGAGTGTCGTCTCCTCCATCGACGCTCCTCACAGACGAGACTCTCGTCGTGCATCCAGATGGATTCACCCGTGTTGGATAAGTGTTCTTGCGGACCATAGAGACAACAAATATAGATATCTTGAGAATAAAAAAAGGTGGAGCGAGAGGCAGAAGAAGAGAGAGAGAGAGATACTGAGGGAGGGAAGAAATGATGCAAACTGAACGAGCAGCAGAGATCAAAGCCCTCCACCCCCCTAAAAAATAAAAGATACAGACTCCCCCTCACTCCTCAGACTCTCTTTTACTCTGAAAGCCTTGTCCAGCAACAGGAGTTATTTAAAGAAACCTGCAGATTTGAAAATGTATACCGATGCCTCGCGGGTACGGATTTGGTGGGAGAATTTTTAACATCTGACGTCCTGTATGCCGACGGGTGTGTGTGTGTGTGTGTGTGTGTGTGTGTGTGTGTGTGTGTGTGTGTGTGTAAAATAATCCTTTAATCAGTTTTCATCTCCTGCTTCTCAAAAAAAAAATCTCTATTCACTTCTTTCGCTCCTTGCACCAACCCAACAAGCTCAGGATGCATCGCAACACATGTAACTACTTCTTGACAATTAACTGTTACCTAGCAACTGGCTCTTTTTTTTTAGAGATGGGGAGGGGGATGAGGAGTGGGGCGAAGAGAGAGAGAGAGAGAGAGAGAGAGAGAGAGAGAGAGAGAGAGAGAGAGAGAGAGAGATTTATACAGTATTCCCACAGCATCTTAACTGGATTGGATGCAACAATGCATTGACAATACAATACCAAAATGGAAAGTACAGCCTGAGCCCGACGCCCACACATAGCAGCGAGAGGAGGAGGAGGAGGAGGAGGAGGAGGAGGAGGAGGAGGAGGAGGAGGAAGAGGAGGAGGGGTGGTTGATGTACAGATTACTGTTTGGAGAGGAGAAAAGAAAGGGAGGGATGAAACCCGTGCAGAAATGGGGGGGCTCCTGACAAGTGAGGAGTGTGAGGAGTGTGAGGAGTGAGGAATGAGAGGAGTGTGAGGAGTGAGGAGTGTGTGCAGATGCAGGTTGAGAAGTGAGAAGCACGTTGCGGTGTGTGTGGCGCGCGGATGATGACAAGGGGAGTCGTAGGGGAAGAGGAGAGGAAACCGGTTGCTGTAGAAACACTTGGCAAAGTTTTAATGAAGGCATAAAGTTTGATGCCAGTGCACACAATACACACACACACACACACACACACACACACACACACACACACACACACACACACACACACACACACACACACACACATGAGATCACCATACACAAACAAACAGTATAATTATGTTAGCAGATAATAGCCCCCCTCCTGCCAGGAGGACTGCTCCTGACTTTAAGCTGAGCACAAACAAATAAAGGAGATCAAGCCCCAGGAAGCAGTTGTAGTCACGTCTGCTCCGGCAGCAGGAGAGCACTGCCACCTTGTGGCCACGGCGCGCCATGCTCCGGCTACCGTGTGTGGTTTTAGGACACGGTGCACGTTTCAATCATGACGCTGCTGGAAAACCCAATGCACGCGTAGTGCCTGAGGGTTGTTTGAGTATAGGATGCGTGAAGTGGTTTTTGTAGTCGTCGTTTTCCTCAAGAGATGTTTTTATATCGTTGTATTTTTAAAGAGATAATCTATCAATTCAGTATTGCACTTCCATTAAGTTTGAGTTCTGATTTTTTGTTTACAGGATCGAGGCAGTAGAGGCCGAGATGTCTTGACTTATAGTTTGTAGTTCAAGCTTCAAACACACCGGGTCCTACATTTCCCACAATACAACTCAGTAGAGGTTCATAGGCGCTCTCTTTTTCTGTAAAAAACAACATTTTAAGTCAGTAAAGTTAAGGGTAAATTTAACCCAATCGATGAAAACCTTCATGAAATAAAATTGTTAATTGTTTTAATATTGGATTTTGTTGCTGTGTAAACCGAACCTCATGGGGGAAAGGATGAGAGTGGGAACAGGGAACATATTAATCATAACAATGAAATTGTGAAATATAACAATATACGTCTTTTTTTTCTTTTTTTAATCAGACAATTATTTTCCTGCTTCATTGCACACATGTTCTCTGTTTACGTGCCCATTTAAATCCATGAAGCCTCTTTTCATCAACAACTCCATGTCAATAACGTCAATAACGACAAGGAAGCCGGGTAGAGCCACGTGATTGGCTGTCCAACAGCACAATGTTTATTCAATTATTGATGAACACGTTTTGTTTATGTGTCAATAAATGGAAAGCAAAAAATGTAGATCATGTGATAACAACAACAGTTTCTCCATGAGTGGCGAGCCACTCAATCTGCTGAGGGGGCCATGAGATAATGATAATAATATTAACAATGTATATTTTTAAATATTAATAATATATATAATATGTAGGAGGTTTGTGTTCCCATAGTGTCCTGACTTTAAACTACAATCTGACATTTAGAGTTGGACAATAAAAAGAGTTCATTAAATATATGAGTTATTGACTAAAACAAACCACATTGTCTCACAGGACAAGCAGCATCTCTGGAATATCTTAGTTTTTACAAAAATGAAAATCTATACAGTTCAAAAAAAGTATTTCTTACATAGCATCATATTTATAGAAGCTCCATCTATCTAAGTCAACTTTCTCCTCGCCTCCATCATGTGCGTCTCTCTCTGTCTCTCTGAACCGGCGTCCCTCCCCCGTTCTTCAGGACTCTCACCCGTCTCCTCCTCACCACCCGGCTCGTCCTCCCCGGGCCCCTCTGGGTGTACCGGGCCGACGCCGCCTCTCCTCCCGGGCTCTGAGGCACCAGAGCCCCGCCGCCTCCCACCTCCCGGTAGCCGTGGTGACGGAGGAACGGTTCCAGGGTTGCTAGGCGATGAGAGAGCTCGGTGATGCGCTTGCGCAGCAGGGAGACTTCTCTGAACAGGTCGCTGACGGACTCGGACAGGGGGCGCAACCTGCAGGACGAATTCACACAATGTAATATAATATAGTCTTTTATAATATATACGATATGATTTAATATAGTTTAATATTATATAATGTATATAATATACATCTAACGGAGTACCTCGCACATCTAACGGGCTGCTGAGTACCTCGCACATCTAATATTCTGCTGAGTACCTCAAACATCTAACGTACTCCTGAGTACCTCGCACATCTAATGTACTGCTGAGTACCTCGCACATCTAACGGGCTGCTGAGTACCTCGCACATCTAACGAGCTGCTGAGTACCTCGCACATCTAATCGGCTGCTGAGTACCTCGCACATCTAACGTACTGCTGAGTACATCGCACATCTAACTGGCTGCTGAGTACCTCGCACATCTAACGGGCTACTGAGTACCTTGCACATCTAACGTACTGCTGAGTACCTGGCACATCTAACGGGCTGCTGAGTACCTTGCACATCTAATCGACTGCTGAGTACCTCACACATCTAACTGGCTGCTGAGTACCTCACACATCTAATATACTGCTGAGTACCTCGCACATCTAATATACTGCTGAGTACCTCGCAAATCTAACAGGCTGCTGAGTACCTTGCACATCTAATCGACTGCTGACTACCTCGCACATCTAACTGTCTGCTGAGTACCTCGCACATCTAGTATACTGCTGAGTACCTCGACCATCTAGCATACTCCTGAGTACCTCAACCATCTAACATACTCCTGAGTACCTCACACATCTACCTGTCTGCTGAGTACCTCGCACATCTAACTGGCTGCTGAGTACCTCGCACATCTAATATACTGCTGAGTACCTCGACCATCTAACATACTCCTGAGTACCTCAACCATCTAACATACTGCTGAGTACCTCACACATCTAACTGGCTGCGGAATACCTTGCACATCTAACGTACTGCTGAGTACTTTGCACATCTAATATACTCCTGAGTGCCTCGCACATCTAATGCACTGCTGAGTACCTCACTGCCACTCAGCCGCTGTTATGCGGACAAATAGCTTTGGGAGTTTAATTTCTTTGTTGGCAAGATTGCATGACGTATCTTATACAACGACTTCCATCCGCCTGCATACGTCACCACTTGTTTTTGAGTTTGAATGAAGTGTGTTTTTTACGACGGCTTACATCCCCCTGGTGTCGAGAGAGGGGGATGTAAGCCAATGGTGGGAAGTGTTCATTCAATCACACAATGCAGTGGTCTTTGCAGACACACCTGACGGAGATCTTCCCTCTGCCCCTGTCAAGTTGTAGACAGTAAACTCTTGAACCAATCGTATGATCAGGGAGGTGTGGAAGTTACCGGGAGTAGTCCGGCAGCAGTGCGCTGGGCTCCGAGTGCAGCAGAGTCTTGATCTCACGGAAGATACGTTTTCCCCAGGCTTCTAAAACTCTGGTCACGCTGCGCACTGAGGCCACATTCACGCTATCCGCTGAAACCAAAACAATTTATAGGAAAACACCCTGAATGAATCATGAATATTACAGGCACATGTGTCATAATAACTGTAGGATCCAAACATGTACCTCACCTCAGCAGCTTTTCATTCAGTTCACCAACTAATTCTCTTAATAATTCACAACTTCAAACGTTTTGCCACAAAATGATTTGCAGAGCGTCAAGAGATCAAAGGGAGGCTCGTGACTTACCTCCCTCTCTGTAGTTCCAGTACCCGTAATCCAGTTCATTCTCCTTGGCGGCTGAACAGGCCCCAGTTGCCACGGCAACCAGCATCAGCAGCATCAACAGAGAAGGCGGGGCCATGGCGAGCGGATGTCTCCTTGTTTTAACACACATGCCTCGTGAGCAGTCGTCAGCAGATGTGCCCACACATCTGTAAGTTATTACATTTACTTAAGTATGATTTATATATATTTCTACTTTTACATCTTCTGCTATTTTACTTTTTACTACATTTATCTGACAACTGACAAAAATACTTTGTAGATTGGGATTTTACCAACAAAATGTGTTTAGGTTATGACATACAATGCAAATAACTGAATACAGATGTTCTCCACTCTTTCCAGCTACAGAATTAAAATACTGTTTACACCTTCATATATTTTATTTTGTGTGTTTATTTGTTTGTTTGTATCTGTAAGCTGTAAATTGTAAAGGCGCTACTACGACAACAAATTTCCCCTTAGGGATTAATAAAGTATCTATCTATCTATCTATCTATCTATCTATCTATCTATCTATGCACATAATACCAAAACAGTAATATAATAAATACAATAACAATGGATTATGTTACTTTTGATACTGTAAATCGGCCCACAGTGCTTCTTTAATATTATTATAATAAGGGTTTGAACTCTTGCTCGACCACCTGCACAGGTAGAGAGGTGCCTTTAATCCTTTGAACTTTAAAACCAACCACAAATACAAGATATCCCCTAATTACAAATTATCTTTTTTTTTAAATCCTTAAAAAATCACTTACTTTAACTGAAATATTGTTTTGTCCGGCGACAGTCCTCCCTGTGTGTCTGTGATCAAAAGAGAATGACCACAGTCCAATCTACTTTAATCCCATGACTCCATGTATGTGTGGAAAAACAAGAGAGAGGGAGAAAGACAACGAGCCAGAGGCGTAGAAAAAAAGAAAGAAAGAACTGAACTGAATTACGTCCATATGACAAAGTCAATAATAAGCCGCTGACTCACTGTTGGGGAATTTTAAAATGATATCAGAGGATATGAATTTGGTGGCCGATCAAAAGGCGCACTGAATTAGCCCGACTGTACCCTGATGCAGCTCGTTTCACATCTGGACAACAACAGCAGCAGCAGCAACAACCATTGTGGTCTGTGTTGTAATAACTGCATGTCTTAACTTTGCAGACTACAAGTTCACAGTAAGACGCTGGAATAAAAGAGCAAATGAGCCAAAACTCACCACTTTGAAATGATGATAACTCTCAGCAGGAAGTCCCTCTCCGATCTTATTGAACGCCAGATGCTCCTCTCCACTGCCCCGGTCTTTTCTCCTTATTTCTTCCCCTCTCTCTCTATGTCTCTATCTATCTCTCTCTCTCGCCTCACAGCTGTAATATAATTAGGAGGAGATTGTGGCAGAACCATGTTGAGTTTAACATCTCCTTATTAGTGGAGAGCTATATCTTTACACGCCCCCCCCCCCCCCCCCTCTCTCTCTCTCTCTCTCTCTCTCTCTCTCTCTGACACCCACCTGCTGCCAGATGTGTGGCACTGGATCTTCTCTCAGATCAGTCTCATAATTTAGCTTCCTCTTCTGTGTGGAACAGACAGGTGTAGGTGTCCTGCGGCTCTAATCGCACTCTCCAAGAACTCCAAACTTGAGTTATAGACCCTTTTCATCTTTCTATGCATCCCACCGACTGCCCTGAAAAAAAAGGAAAAAAAGAAAGACGTTGAAGAATGCATAAAGATAATGATTCACATTTAAAGGACAAGTGATGATGAGCAGCCGAGAATATTACTAGCATATGATAAATCTTTATAGCTTGAACAAAAAGTAGTCAGCTCCAGTTCCACTTGCAATAAATACTGTTTCAGAAACTATTATGGAAACTATTATGGAATATACAGTTTACACTCTGACTACTTACTGTAACGCGTTATATATATATATATATATATATATATATATATATATATATATATATATATATATATATATATATATATATATATATATATATATATATATATATATATATATATATATATATATATAATAAAATACTCAAGTATAAGTCCTGAATTGAAAATGTTAATAAAACAGAGTCAGAAGTAAAAGTAATTAGCAGTGTCGCATTGTATTATTACGTTGTTGGATCATTTTTTATCGATGCATAACAAGAACTTAAATGCAGTTGAGCGACGGACATTTATCAACTATTTTGATGAACGTTTATCTCTTCTTATAACATCGGAAATTAGCTAAATTCGATTTGATTAATCGAGACATTGATCCAGGTGACGCTACTTTTAAATAGTTTATTTGCTTTGAGGTAGTTTCATCTATATCAATGCATGTATATGAAATATTCATTTTCCATAGCTGTAAAAGAAATGTAGTGGAGTAAAAGGCACAACATTTCCTTCTCAAATGTGAAGTATAAAGTTGCGAGAAAAATGTAAGTAGAGAAAGGTTTCTCATCATTATTTTCCACAGCTGGACACTTAAAACAACAGGAGATATTAAACATTTAATCCATTGTTTTTTCAAGCACAAAACGTTTGTTCTATCCCAGATTAAATCTAAAAGATTGATTTGAACATCCAATCGTGCCTCTATGTTGTGCTTCTTTCAGCCCGAGGTGCTATTGGATCAGTGCTTTATTATAAAGTAAAGGATTTGTCCAGTTTAGTCCACAGGATAGACGGGAGATAAGGAGACGGGATACGAAATGGAATGAATTATACTTCATTGACTGCCATCCAGATGTTATTCCAGCTCTCTGCGTCTGTTTTCATGCTCTGGCTGAGGTCAGAGTTGGCCTCTAATGCAGCCAAGAGAGAAAATGGTGAAAGAGGGAAGTGTGGAGCGGAGAGAGAAGGAGACAGGAGAGAGGAGACAGGAGAGAGGAGTGAGAAGAGAGGAGAGAAGAGAGAGGAGAGAGGAGAGAGTAAAGGAGAGAGGAGAGAGGAGAGAGGAAAGGAGAGAGGAGGCAGGAAAGAGGAGACAGGAGTGAGAAGAGAGGAGACAGGAGACAGGAGTGAGAAGAAAGGAGAGAAGCGAGAGGAGAGAGGAGTGAGGAGAGAGGACACAGGAGAGAGGAGAGAGGAAAGGAGAGAGGAGACAGGTAACAGGAGACAGGCAAGTGGAGAGAGGAAAGGAGAGAGGAAAGGAGGGAGGAAAGGATAGAGGAGAGAAGAAAGACGAGAGGAAAGGAGAGAGGAAGCGTGAAGGAGGGGGAAAGAAAAACAGACCAACAAACGAGGGTTAAAATGATAATAATAACCGCTGCACCTCAACATCTGCAGGCTGTGTTACTGCTGTGAAGAAGTCACAACCATCAGCCACAGCTGGTTCACATTAACAACAGGCAGTTTGCCACCTTTCAGCTGGATTCCAGCCTCTCTCTCTCTCACACACACACACACACACACACACACACACACACCATACTTTCTCTCTCGCTGCCTGAGTCGGTTGCTTCCACTGTCTTTAACAAACCACATGGCGAGGCTGCGTGCGTTCATGGCTCACACTTTTATTTCTCCAACACTGTCCCGCTGTGGAGGAAAGCCAACATTGCACCAGAGGCTGACGTAACAGAGACCATGCAGCCAGGAAGATAAATCCCTCTGAACACAATACGAAGCAAGTTAGGGGCCAACGTTTGTACATTTGTATTTCTATGTGGATGTCTCCTGGTGGCGCTTTCTGGCTTTAATGGTAAATGTCACTTGAGAATGTTCTTTTCCTTCGTGTTCTCAGTTGAACAAATAGAACATTTTGAGGAAGTGGTTCTGCCAGAAACAGGAAGCCCAGCGTTGCAATGTATGTACCAAGACAAACTGAAACACTGAATAGATTCAACTTCAACGTCCCCGCAAGAACCCCAGGATCACAACATGGGGGCTCAACAAGTTCGGCCTCTTTCCTTCACGTCCACCTGGATATTTGTCTTTTTCTTCCTCGCTGTGTGCTCAGGAATGGACTCAGCAAGTAAGCCGTCTCAACTTTATTTTATGGAGTAAAGGTTGAAACGTGGTAAAAACAACGTTGTGGACAATTAATGTAACTCTTCAATTGTTTGCGGTCAAAGAAGGTTAGATACGTGTTTCTTTAGCATCATATCAACGACAACTGGGTTTTTTAAAGATCAAGTTCAACTTGCTTCTTTTGTGCAAAGTAAGCTGATATGAAAGGGAGAAAAACAGCAGATTTGAAGATTTAAGAAGCTCTAATGTTTTTGCTTAACAACTGGTCGACTTCTCGAGTAATGGAGTCATCATTTCAGCTCTAATGGGACCCTCAATGTCCCCTCACAGAACTCAGTCTGGAAAGCACCGTCTTTGTGGCCTTGGCAGGCGAGGATCTCAACCTGGACTGTGAGCTGAAGATGCCAGCCAATCAGAGCAGCGACAACCTGATGTGCTCCGACCCGCTCCACCAACCCATCTACAGCTGTCCCGTCCCGAAGAGCGACGACCTGCCGAAAACGGTCCATCTTAGTGTGGAGCTGAAAAAAATGACCACTTCAGGAGAATACAGTTGCCGATATAAAACAGCCACAGTGTACTGGTATCTTCGAGTGAGACGTGAGTATGAAAGGGAGACCGAAGTGAACAGTCGTTTGAGTTTCGATGCAGAATGTGTGGTGATTTGTTGGGAAACCAGCAAAGACAAAGTGAGGTAGTGGTGGGACAGGAAGTTCAGTCTTCAGCAGATGTATTCATGCAGGTGCCAATTAACAACCTTTTGGTCGCCGGAAAATGTCTGATTCAGCGTTAGCTTGTACTTAGCTCCTCCCTGTCGTGTTGCTTCTGGTTGCAAATAAACAAAATGTCGACGACCAAAATGCCGAACTCGAGACTCCAAATAATAAAATAAATTGTTGGAATTTACATGTTTGTTTCCAATGAGTCTTTAACTTTTGAGTGGACATGAGTTTTGAATTGTTCAACCAACTGATGGTTAAATTTGAAGAATAGTAAGATCCCACCAAGGAAAGAAATCTAATACAAAAAATGTTTTGGTCTTTATTGTCCCTTAAACAGTTTTGTGACCCTTCAGATTTATCTTGGGCCCGACTCCCTGATTGGGAACCCCCTACGACAAAAGCCACTAGTGAACTAATACTGATGCCGACGGTGTATTCAGTTTATATCAAAATATGCAAATATATATACAGTCAGGAAACATTGCTGCACTGACTGACATTGCATTGTTGGTGTCTTTCCAGGTGGCGGCTACAAGGACCCCAACATGCACTCGTATTTCACAGAAATCACCGTCGTCGCCAGCCTCACTGGCCTGCTGCTGGTGTTCAGTGTGGTCAGCTCAGTGTATGTCTTCAGAGGACATGGGGTAAGATGTGTCCTGCTCAGGACCACAGGCGTTAAGAAACAGCATGTTGCAACGTCAGAATGTTGCTTCGTTATGACAGATGAGTTGAGCGGTTTTAATGCTCAATTTATATTTAGTCAATCGACACAAAATGCACTATGTGGTGGTCGTCGTGAGGCCTCTTCTGTGATTCACCACCACAAACCCAAAGCAAACCTCATTGAAACGGTGGTGTACCGGCAACCAAGTCACCTCTTAACCTCAAAGGATAAATTCATTCATTCATAAATAATTAAAAACATAGTCCTGCGTAAAACCCGCATAAAATATAGTCTAGTTTTTGTTATTAATTATTCTTTTGATGCCTTCAATTGTCGTTGTTTAGAAAGGCTGCCACACTAAATGTGTCGACTATGGCAGAAAACGAAAGCAGAAAAGAGAAGAAAGGAAAGAAGGAGAGACGGAGGACAACGGCGCGGATGTGATAACGTCTCCGACTACTACGTTTCAGACTACTACGTCTTTCTATGCCGTGAGCACCTTTCTACTCATCAGTGTAAAATACAAACACGGATTTCACTGGAGTTCAACGGCACTACGTCCTTTTTTCCACCAGCTTTCACACATGTTCATTTTAATACGTCTAACCGATATGTGAAATTCTCTCAGAGTCTGGAGACTCGGCCCAAGTCCATTTATGATGTGCTGGACCACTCAGCTGCCAACAGACAGCCAGACCGATGCCAAGTTAAACCCAAGAAAAAGGAACCCAAGAAAAAGGAACCCAGAGAAACGGTCGGTGTGGCCTTCAGGTGCTTGGTCATGTTTCTCCGTTATCAGCAGAAAGCAATGCAATGTGCAGTGACCGGTCGTCTGCTTCCTCCACAGGTGGCGCAGACCCCACCAGACCAGCATGAAGGCGTATTTGAGAGTGTCTATGAGAATTTTTGAATCAGAGATAAACTTGTTCCTGAAAGATTGTGATATTTATATTAGTGTCTGAGAGGAGCTTTTCTGAGTCTTTGTCACCTGTTACCAGACAGTATTTAGATTATTTAAACGTGAAAGTAACAAAAACACAATGTAAAAATACACTGTTACATGTAAATTAGTCAAGTAAAAATGCAAAGGTATTATCAGCAAATAATACTCAAAGAACAAAAGCTAAAGTACCCATTATGCAGGCAAAATCTGTATTGTATCATTTTATTATTTTAATAATACGGATATATTAACATTGTTAATGTTTGTTTGCGGTGGAGCTAGACTAATGATAACTATTTTATTTAGAAGTAAAGTATTTACTGTAAAAATGTATTGTATAACTGCTACATTGTTATTAATAACAAGCTGTCAAATAAATGTAGTGGAGGAAAACAAACAATAAAATGAAAAGGTACACTCTTTGAACTATAGTAAGAGGTGAAGCAGTATAAGCAACATATCACTGAGTTTTACTGCAGAAATTTAAATAAATAAATCTGCCACCAGTCTCAGAGTCAGAGCAGAGAACCCTGGCATCAGAGAACCGTGAGGTCAGAGCATAGAACCCTGAGATCAGAGCATAGAACCTTGAGATCAGAGAACCGTGAGGTCAGAGGATAGAACCCTGAGGTCAGAGAACCGTGAGGTCAGAGGATATAATCCTGAGGTCAGACATAGAACGCCTGAGATCAGAGCATAGAACCCTGAATTCGTTGTTTTGGTTGGTCTCCTTATTTGGGCATTTCCTTCTGCGGTAAGCGCCCTCCTGACCAATGAAGTTGCGAGGCGTCGATTCTACGAGCCAATACCAACGCGCTGCTCAGTTGGACTTCCGGGTTTGGTTTGTTGTGCTTTTCTGCGTTGATCATGGCTGCAGAGGGGGATTTTCTGGCGAGATATCGTGCCGTGTCAAATAAACTGAAAAAGTAAGGAGTTGAGTTACATTACTTTAAAGAGAAAGCGGACTGAATATGAGTGCTAGCGGGACGTGTCCCGACAATAATGAAACGTATCCAGCTATAAGCTAGGTTAAGCTCAATGCTAGCTTGTCTCGGTCATTGCTGCTGGCGTCACATGACGCCGTTTACCGTTACCTGTGAATGCCTGTGATTTAGTTTGTTGTAAAATATACTGTTCATATGTTTTAATTCTTTACTTCAGGTTCATTAAAAGTAGTAACTGGTGAGTATTTGCGTTACTCGACAGCTGAGCTATCGTTAACGGTTTGGCTAGCTTTAGTGAGCTAATCTCCCTTTCATTCTCCTGTTTAGCGCATGCACAGTTACCTGACAACGTCTTTACCCCAGCTGGGTTAATACATGTCTAATTGTGATCTTACAGAAATGTTAACGGCTTGTGTTTCCTTGTGCAGACGTTTTCTCCGGAAGCCCAATGTAGCGGAGGCGAGTGAGCAGTTTGGTAAGTGTCTCTAACGCTGCCTCTACACTTCAGTCCCAGTGTCCCTAAGGCCTTAAACCCTGCATCCTCAGGGACCTCCTGACGTCACCTGCCAAATGGTTGAGTGTGAGAAGCTGTAAAGTCTTGAAAGGTGTAAATACGAATGGGACAGCACTTCACTTCTCTTCCTCCATTCCTCCGATTTCATGTGTTTTTTTTATGTTCCATCTTTAATCCTTAATGTTTCTGAGGACATGTAATTTACAACCATGTTCCGTCCTCTTTGTTTACCTTTTTTTACGTCTCTAAAGTCACATTGCTATGAATTGTGGGTAATTCCCTTTGGCAAAAGCTGCAGAAAATTTACGGGAAGGGCTCAAAATGTCTGCGAGAGAGTCCTCAAACAACTTGATGCTTTGACAGTGGGACTGAACTAAACCTCACAGGCCTTTGCGTGTCCGTGAGTGTGGAGGCTGGGATTGGGCCGATGAGAATACATGTTCTGTACGCACCACATGAGACCAAACGCAGCCTCTCTCCTCGCTATCCTTCATGTCAGTGAGAAACAGACAGTTTCTTCACAGTTTGCCTCACGTGTGTTTTCCTGTTGTCCCTTTTGTGTTCCAGGTCAGTTAGCTAAGGAGCTGAAGCAGCAGGACTGCCTGCAATATGCCGCCTTCTGTAACCTGGCCATGGCTCGGTGAGTGGACACCTGTGTGTCCTCGTACCTGATGCGCCAGATTGACCAGGATTGATCTCAGAGTCCAACACAACACAGGAGACTCTCTATGGCCAAAAGCATGCAATCACCTTTGTCCACATGCGTTGGTGTACTTGCATTTTGCCGCAATACAGGGAAATATTTATGTTTAAAAACATACAGGGAAAGTAGGCTGCTTCCAACCTTGTGGTTAAACACTTTTTGGAAATGCCCTTTTCTGTGTTTGCCCCTCATGCACAAATCGAGCTCCATTAGTTATTGTTTCTGCCAGTTTGGTGTGGAAGAGTCTGTCTCGCACGGAGCACCGACCTCAAAGCCATCCGACGTCAACGGCAGACATTATCACCCACGATCCAACCTCGCTAAATGTAGTGAAATCCCTCGAGGCCAAGCTCACCAATTCTGCAGAAGGCTTTCCCACAAGTTCGGAAGCTGTTGTGGCAACTTGAGATGAGGTGTTCAAGACCCCCATATGGTCGTAATATACAGGTGTGCACGTAGTTTCAGCCATACATCGGATGCCTTTTTAAAGTCCTACCTTCAATGTTATATGTGACACGTCGATCACACTCAAAGCCTTGAACGGAACCGTAAAATGTTTACTACCGTACATTTAGTAATTTGTCGGCTCTCCATGCTTGCTACTATGTCTTCGGCTGCTTTTTCTAATTGTGTGTGTGTGTGTGTGTGTGTGTGTGTGTGTGTGTGTGTGTGTGTGTGTGTGTGTGTGTGTGTGTCTCATCACCAAACATCTTGTCTGCAGTTGTGAGCAGACTCTCTTCAACGCGCCTGGAGAGGCTCTGGCGTTAACCGATGCCGCCCGCCTCTTTCTCTTGTCTGAGAAGGAGAACCGGGCGCTGGAAGCCCCGGGCTTTGACGAGCATCTTCAAGCGGCTCTCAACTGCTACAGTTTTGCCGTCAAGGTGCGTGACGATTCCTCGTTTTGTTTCAAGGGGCTTGAAGCGACAGTTGTTCTCTGAAAATATCTGGAAAAAATAAAGTAGTAGTTTGGGTCTTATACATGAGATTAAGGGGGTTTGGGAGTACGTTCATGTATCGTTCCCCCAGTTTTAAAGAAGCAGTAAGATAATGCTGATGTGCAAATGGCTTACAGGTGCACATTGAGATGAACCAGCCCGTGATGGCGGCCAGCCTGTGTCTCGAACTTGGCAACGCTCTCAAGGTAGAACTCGGCTCCTGACTGTCCTGAAAGATAAATTAACTTGATCTTTGATAAACAGTTTCTTCAAACGACAACTTAACCTCAACTCCTCTTCTGGTTTCAACAGGAGATGAACCGACCAGGAGAGGCCATCGTTCACTTCCAGAGGGCTGCCGAGCTGCAAACGCAGACGCCCGTTGAAGCGCTGCTGTCAATGGGAGAAATGGCCACGTGTAAAATTTTCACCCGTGAGTTCAGTCCGTCTGTTTGTGTCTCGTGCGTCGCTGATGTGGGTCTTCTGTGCACACGTGACTTGACTATCTAGTGTTTACACTTGCGCGTCGCTTGTCGCTGTTGTTTTCTTTTCTGCAGGTGACTATGACGGCGCTCTGTCGGTGTTCACAGAGATGCAGCTGACGTGCCAGGAGAGAGGCCTGCAGCTCCCAGGCATCAACACCCCTGTTGGTGAGGCTTTGCTTTCTTCTACAAGCTCCGCCTCTTTTAAAATAGTTGGGTTGAGCACAATATGCCAAAATGCTGAGATCAAAAATTGGAGGTTTAAACAAACTCAAGAAAAAAGAAAAACAGGATCAATGTTTCACTTTCTGCTTGATATTGTTGTTGCATTTTATTTGATCACACTGACGGGGAAAACAACAATAAATATTGAACTGTCTTTATTTCTCTTTTTCTGAAAAAGGGGCATTTTTGGACATTGTCGCAAAATGTGAAATATCCAGAGTTCTACTGCTGATGTTGCTTGAGGTAAGCGTGTTGATTTTAATATAGAAAAACAAGAAAGTGCACACAAAAACATGCTCATCACAGTGAAGTGGAAAACATGGCCTCAATAAGGGACAATATGTTTTTTTTTAGTTTTTTTTTTACGTATAAACCAGTTATTTTCGCGTCACTTGGGGAAAGCTATATTTAATAGGTAGTTTGTGATAAAACACTGTTTCTCCACTGGTACACAGCAACACAAACACTTGCCAACATTCAGTGTCAAACGGCCACATCAACGAGCGACGCAACAGAAAATATTGCGTTAAGTATTGATCCCGTATCGCTATGCCAACGCATCCCACACCTGTACGTGACTTACACTTTAATGGTCCAACTGTTTGCCCTCACAGCCCCCTCCTCAGAAGTTGTTACCAGAACATGCCCAGACCCTGGAGAGATACGCATGGGAGTCTTTTGACCCTCACAGCCAAGGTAATAAAAAAAAAAGCACCTAAAATATTGATCTATAATTTCAGCAAGAACTTGTAAAATGATACACGTTTGTCTTTCCACTGAATGCACACCGTGCATCCCATGAGTGACATATTTTTCAAGTGGTGTAATCGTGGGTCTTGTCCTCTCCTTCAGTGACCTTCCTGCCTGAGAATGTTTTCCTGCTCCTGCAGTCTGTAGTGGTGAGTTTCATCGTCCACATACTTGTACATACAGTTCACAGGATTTCCTGGTCCTTCATACAGGAAAAAGAATGGAGTCCTGTCTTCCCTCGCCAATGGAATTATTCTTTTTTTTTTTTTTGTTCCATTTGCAGTTGTGTGTGTGTGTGTGTGTGTGTGTGTGTGTAGTTCTTCAATACGAGGCCGTCAGTATTCAAAAGTTCTTGATTGATGTTCATTCGTGACTTGAATAGAAAAGATTAAAGCAACTTGCTCTGGACGAACAGGCTCTATCCGCATTATTGGAAGTTATAAATGAGCATACTCATCGACAAGATGCTGAGAACTCGTCAAGGTCGCCCGACTCTGCAGTTCTGGTTTCCCTTTGGTGCGGCGTTTAACAGTGAATCTGTTTTGCAGATGGCGTGTCAGGAGAAAGACACGGAGTCCCTCAAGTCTCTTCAGACCGAGCTTTGGTGAGCACTAAAAAATGTGAATTCCCATCGAGTGATGCGGGGGATCGCACTGCGTTTTTTCATATTTTGTATTTACCAAGTCTTAATCTTCATTTTCCACATTAATTATGTGTGGTTTCTCCTCTCCATTCAGGCCGTTTCTGACTGCAGAGCAGAATCATCTTCTCCACCTGGTGGTGCAGGAGCGCATCACGCCGTCTGGACAAGGCATTTAGTCACTGAAGGTTTTACTCACTTCCTCTGGGAGCGACACTTTATATAATGGAACATTCCTGTTTCTGACTGGGTCTGTTGTAAGGCCCGAGGACGTCTTGTTTTCAAAGCCTCATTGTCGTTTTTTGTTGTTGTAGTTTTTTTTAAAATTGTAATTCAAATGAATTTGAATGAAATCTTGAGTGAAGGCCACAGAACTGGACCAATGAATACATATTTATTATGCAACAGTGACTTTTGTTGCATTTACAGCAGTTTAATAGATGAAACACGAAAGCCTTTGGTATAATTTGTTTTATTAATAAATGATATGGCTTGAATTCCAATGTAATTACAAACAAAACCTTCTATTGCATAGTTCAGAATTATAGTAAAATTAAACATTGACCTCCATGCTGGTTCACTGAATGTTCACCTGTACACTTTGCATGTACTTTTCTTACAATAGCAGCCAACTACAGACACACAAATGAAACAAAAAGAAAATACAAAATGTTACAAAAATATAATGGTTACAATGTACATAGATTAAAAAAAGGAAACACTATACTTCAGTTGTAAAATGAGGATACATGATTAAAACTACTTTATGCTGTATAGTGAGGCTGGTCTTTCCTGGTACGTTCACAGATACAGTATTTATTTTTTTTACACTCTGGGAAGCTGCAGCAGTAACTGTCAGCCTCCCCACGATATTACACTTTCATCTCAGAGTGTTTTCAACTACTTAACCTCGAAAGGGCTTTTCTCCTCCCACACGGTTTTTTATTTTAAAGGAGCAGTTGGATATTTTGGTGGTAGAACTTCTCTTGTCTTTCTTGCAGAGTTAGATGAGAGGAATGATACCGCTCTCCTTTCTGTTTGGTAAACGTGAAGCTATCCGCAGCAGTGGGTTAGCTTAGCTTAGCACAATGACTGGCAAGCGGCTAGCGTGGCTGTCAAAAAGTAAGTCCACGATCCAGCACTTCTGGAGCTCACTTTTCCTCTGGTCTGGTTTAAGTCGACGCGTGGCTCATGACCCCGAAACAGAAATCTTCAAACAGTCTTTTGCTAAGCTCTCCCTCTGCCGCCAGCAGCTTTAAACTAAAATGCACAGATACAAGACTGGCATCAGCCCTCTCTGCAAGAAATCCTATATATTTCTCAAAATGTGAAACTAGTCCAATACAGTACTAATAGTTATGGACTATTCTCCAATTGTATCTGTAACTGCATTTCAAAAGACCATTGATTTATTCATTGATTTATGGTTACACTGCTATGAAATAAGCACTTTTTAAGAGGTTGCACCCTCCTCTTCAACCATCAAGCCCACACTGCCCTCCGCTCCCTTTTAATCGAATAGAAATCTACGACGTAAAATTGTCAAGTTCAGCCCTTCACGTAACTGGGCATGAGCTCCATTTCAATTTATAATATTCAAAATATAAACAAATGGCTCTTGTAAGCAATCGAACATTATCTCTCCCCCTTTTTCCTAGCTGCAGATGTAGATCATCATTTTTTTTTCTTCTTTTCTTTCTCCCCCACCAATTTATAAATTCTTTTTAAATTCCTCGAACTTCAAATTGGGATGGAGATCCCAGGCCTGACCTTGTTGCCGGTGTCGTCTCACTCGCTCTTCTTCCGCAGGATGAGGTAGGTGATGGCTAAGATGAAGGTGAGCACGAAGGAGATCCAGGCCAGCACGTAGCAGTGTCCGTACCCTCCCGCCGTGTCGTTGGCGTGGAGCTCGGCCGTGTAGACCGAGGCTGCGATCATTATGCACAGGCCTGCCGGAGAGAGAGGAGAATATTGTCACCCAGCACTTAAGAAGTCATTATTTTTTATGCATATATTATGAGACGAGGCTCGTGAACACGGACGGTGTAGTAGACGGTTCTACTGAAGCCCCAATTTCATTAATGATAATAATAATTTCCCCAATTATATCTAGTCATGTTTGAAAAAAGTAAAAAATCCTATTATTTTGATAACTTTTCTAGTAGCAGCGCCAAAGATGATTCATAATTAACCATCTTACTCACTTGGGTTGTGACAGATTATTGTGGTCCACAGGTCACAAAATCTGTCACAACATGTAATCCATAATAATAATAATATACTACACCTAATGAATGTGACTCAACTTCATTAGGTTTTGGATACGGTGACTTGAAGACAGATTCAAGGCGTTGATAACTCGCACACTGCCCTGGTTCACCGTTTAAAGAGCAACAGAGATCAAACGCGTTGTTGACTAATTGGTAAATCACCTGAAAGATGATGCCAAGAGACGTCCCTCTCCCATTCCCTGAAATCTGAATACTTGCTGGTGTCTTTTCTTTAACGAGGAGCATTAAATGCATCAGATATTTCTATAATGCAATTGTTAGTTGTGGCCCTCGCCTCATATTGGTTTGGGCCTCATTGGACTGTTCTGAAAAAGCCTCCTCGTTTAGGACAGAGAGGAGGAAGTTTGAAGAAGAGTAATCCAAACGTGCCGATAGTTTTACTGCGGACTCGTATGTGACATTCTGAATGCAGGACTTTTACGTGGAACACAAAACTGCATCAATAAAACAAAACAAAACATCTCAACTTAATGAGACATTTACCTCCGCTCTTCCTCTGAGGTAAAGTTAAAGCATTTTAAAGCCGTCCTATCAAATGAAATAATTTACAGTCACACGGATGTCTGGAACCACTCTCAAGTCGAGCGTTTAGCCCACATCCTCCGTGGAGAGGTACAAATCTCCGCTGCAGGAAGCAAGAAAAACAAATCGATACTGCTTGCAGCTGCAGGTCAAGACGCTTGACTCTGCGTTACTTACAGGCGATTAGCTGCAGGATGCCGGTGAAGGTGAACCTCTGGCCCTTGGGCAGGGTGAACAGCTGAGCCACGAACACCAGCAAGGCCAGAATGGAGAAGATGCAGGCCAGCACGGAGGTGGCCTGCACCGTCTGGAGGTATTCTGCAGCGGCAGGGAGACAAGACAGACACGCAGTCGGCGAACGATCCACATCAAAAGAAACAAAGCAATAGCACTGGTCAAATGTTATGCATTTTAATTAACATTCATGCAATAATTATTGATAACCTCTGAGCATATTGTGCGACCATCCCCTAATCAGCATCCCTCCTGTTTCTACATCTCATCGCAGTGGTGTTAACTTTACCCTCAGGGTAGTCTTTCAGGTTGGTGTAATGCCAGGCTGAGCCGGTCAACTCCCACCGGCCCCACAAGTCGGTTGACATGGTGTTGGTAATCCACCAGGCCTGAAGACAAACGGGAAGATGAGAACAAACACAGTTATCCAGAATGTGAAGAGATATTTCGTATAGTTTTACTCATCAAATGTTTAAACTACACTGTGAGGGTTTTTTTAATTGTTTTAAAGGGGACATGTTCAGTTTCATACTTGGATTTGGGGTTTCTACCAGAACATATTTACATGCTTTAATTTTCACAAAAAACTATATTTTCCTCGCTCTTTTCTCTACAGTTGGTCTCTAGTTGTGTCTAGTTGTGACATCACAACCGGTTTGTTTTAAAGGCACAGTGTCTGAATACGAGAGTATTTATCACTGGAATGAGCGATTCAATACTTTATAAGTAATAATAAAGAACTTAAACCTGCTTTATCATTTTAAAAAGACAAAAATATCTCAATAAATCTCAAAAAGTCCCATATTTTTTTTAACAATATGGGACCTTTAAATGTTAATGAGGAAACACTAATCCACCTACATTATCAATGGCGGCCACCAGGAGCAGGATGATGGTGGTGATGTGCACAACAACGATTCCAGCCAGCATCAACATCGTTGCCTTCTGAAAACTGATAACAATGGAGGGGGTGGAGGAGGGTGCACACCGTTATTGATTTGCATTTTCCAGTTTAGCAACGGAGGCGTCGAGGCGCGAGGGCGCGTCCACTCTCACAGCTGTCCCAAATTAATACGAGACACTACAGAAAGAACAAAAAAATTCCAGACAGAGGACAGAGTCGTTGCATGCGAGCCCAAACTCGTCCCAGAAGTCTGGGACGGACGGACACATTTTTTAATCACGCACATCTGCTATCACACACACACACGCGCGCGCACACACAACCGGTTTCACATTTTAAATGTTTACTTTTTGTTTTTTAAACGCGTATTTCCTCCGCTATTACACGTGAACACATGCATTGCCGCACATGTGCAGGCCCCAGAAACACTGCATCTGTTTGCTGGACGACTTTAACGGCTTTGAGTCTGTTTCCGTCGACAAGAAAGGCGCATTTGTTTTTGGGCATTCCTCAAACGGGCTGCGCTCCGTCACACGCGCGCGCGCACACACACACACACACAGGGCCTGTACTATGGTGAACAACTTTGAAAAGAGCGCGAGAACAACGACGACATAAATCAATAATAAACACACCTCTAACGTATCTGCGCACACATACACACGGTTGTCTGCTCAACGCGCGCGTGGGCGCGCACACTTTAGCGCTGCCTATTCTTTAAAAAACTACTTTTCTTTCAGGGTTTTTTTCTGCGCTCGGTCATATCCGTACCATTCTTCAAAGCGCTGGTTGTAAAATGTGTACTTCAACTTCTCTGCCCTCGACACAACAACAAAAACAACAACAAACTTTCACAAATGATGCGCGAGAGCGTTTTTAACGGCGCGCGCGCCCATAAAACACAAGTTCACAAAGCGTAAGCGGCGCTGGGTTGAGAGTTACCTGAAGGAGCTCTGACGCGCGGGCCCGGGACTGATTTGGGAATGTGAAAACAGCGTCTAGACCCACCCAGCTTTGAATCCGCAGCACACACATCACTCTGTTTCCCTCTCCATTCCCTCTCTTTCCTCTCCCCAAGCCCCACCCATGAAGTTTCTTTTTTTTTCCTTCTTTTTTTCTCTTCTTACCCCCTTCTCAATGAAATGTCCAGACCAGTTTGTCCCCAAACTCCAAACTCCAAACGGCAAGAGGATCACTTTTTAAAAACCATTCATACTTTCTTAGCACCTCTTTTTATTCCGCTCGCCTGATGATTCATTTTTGTGAAATTGATCATCGGTTTCGAGCTCCACTGCCATCTTATGAATATGAAACATCATTTTGGATGCATAAGTGTGTCTTTTGCTTGTGCTTTCACACTATTTGTCGGTTTGGTGAGCACAATGACTCCTCCAAAGATGGAGACATTATAAGTGAGCGGGGTCAGGCACCAGGGACAACTTCACTGATAGTGAAAAATCTAATGAAACAAACAATGTAGACTGCAGTTTCGATTAAAACAATCTAAAAAAGCCTTCATGATTCAGTGTGCATTGATTCTGCTCTCATTGCATTTACACACGTTGAGTTTGTTAACGGCATAGAGGCCAAGAAGCATGGGCAGGAACAGCATTGGTCCTGTCATGAGCTCTTAACCCTATTCTGCAACACTTAGGTGGCAAAATCTGAACATATTTTATGTATGTTTATTATATCTATTGGCATTTAAATCCTAGGTACTATCAGGTTTAACCCATTGAAAATGTCACTCACAAAATAGACGAGCAACCTTGTTTCTGCATTCATAAACTTGACTATAACACATTGGCCCGGTTGCCACCAGAAGCAGGACGGAGTAAATGAACATATACTCTGCAAACCGTCATATTTTAAATAGACACTGTCAGATAGGTGGTGTTATTGTCTGCAGTCAAATCATATGTTATTAGAGGATTACTGTATCTCTGGTAAAGCCTTTCATCACCGCTCTCAGATGAGAGAAAGCTCCAGCAGATATGAGACTTCTTATTTCTACAACAAAGCAGTATGTAAAAAAAAAGAAGCAAATAAAAGAAGATCTTTCGTCTCCTCGCAGGCCTCATGTCTTATCTCCCCTCGGGCCGTGTGCTCTCTCAGCGACGACCACGTGGAGCGAGGAAAGCCCGACCCCGGCGCTACAATGGCGGCTTTGTCCTCCCGGAGGTGGGATGAGGAGAGATACCATAATTGCTTCCTTTTGCTCTTTTCACACCAACGCTTCCCCACTCGGGGTCATCTGTGGCCGGGAGGAGAGAGAAGAGAAAAAAAACACAGAGTTAAGGATCTAAGTTCACACGGCTCGCTGCAGAGAGAGAGAGAGAGAGAGAGAGAGAGAGAGAGAGAGAGAGTACAGTATGTACAGATACTATGGGATGCATTTTCTCAGTGGCTACAGACGTTTGTTCAGCATCATCAATGGATGTAACGATCTGTGGAGACTCGAGGCAATGTGACAACCCCAGAGGGCGGTTTAACTGTTCTGGATGTATTTACAGAATCCCCAAAGACTCGTCCGAACTTTCTCTAAAGTTTCCAGCATTATCTAATCCAGACAGCCAGGACATAATGTCTCTTCTCTTTTTTTGTGCTGAATATTAATACACTTTTGTATGAAAATGTGTTATATTGGCACGAAACAGCAACATATTCCAATATAACTGATAATATATTTGGGCATGGAGTTCCGGCTGCCATTATTGCTTTGAATTTTGTAACAGCAATGGTGGACGAAGTAAATAATAACACACTGTAGAAATACTCCACTTCAACTAAAAGTCCTGCTTTCAAAATGTTGCTTAAGTTAAAACAGTATAAACAGCAAAATGTACGTAATGCCTGTAATGTAAAATGTCCCCTGTGACTGATCTCTTACATTATGACATTATTGGATTGTTAGTCATGCATCAACGTGTAAGAAGCATTTTGCTCGAATCAGTTTTAGCTACTTTTATTATTTTATTAAATAATCTGCTATAAATAACATAGGAGGGACATTTTTTGTAAAACAAAGTTAAGCACCTGTACCTCAAGTATTATACTTGAGTAAATCCTCTACTGGAAATTTGGGACAGAAGCACATCGATGTCCAAAGTACCGCCTAATGCAAAAACCCCCATCTGCGAAATGATTCAGGAAAAGTGGGGGACACCACCTATCTGCACCTTTTTTATTATTATTTTGTATTATGTATTGGGTATCCTTAACAAATATCATTCTGCAAGAAAACCTTTTTATTTATTTTTTCTCAAAAAAGTGAATTTTTCAGATAGGAGGTTTTGCTCTGCGTTGTTTCAAAGATTGTTCGGTAATCACCTCTCAGAAAACTGGATGCCTATCTCTGTGACTTGAGTGGAATGGCGCTGTCACGCGCTCGAGGTCCAAACTGGGGCGAGGTTTTGTCGAAGTCGAGCATCTGTGGATGAAACTCATTGAAACCTAATATCTCTTTTAGAGGGAGCACGTTTCTCACAGGCTCTGTGTTACATAACTGTGTGCTGTTTGCCGGCTGGGCGCTGATGGAGCCATTAGAGTAAGTTCTCTCAGCGTATCGGCGGAATGACAATCACATCGAGGTCTGTTATTATTGTCACGTATAGGAACAGACGAGGGGAAGCACTTTCTCTCTGGTAGTAACTGAAGAGAAACCCCCACCATTATGTCTGACCCCCGATGGTTTGTCACATCCTCACAGTTGAACGGTGAGTGGGTGCTCAGCAGCGCTGGTTTCGCCTGATCTGAGTCACTGGAGTTTTCTATTCCCGGCACAACATGTGGGCCTCCAGAAAGTGCAATCTATCGTCCACTGTGCATGTGGGGAAAGACGTGATGGAGAAGTAGCTTCTTTCAGGAATGAATGCTGACAGTATCTCTGTGGATGGCTATAGGTCTGACGGTCGGTCCATTTGATCTCTGGGCGATAAGTCAATATGATGATTTACCGTCTTGCAATGGAGTCACATTGCGATGTAATCATGTCGAGATGTCGTGATACACAATTACGTTGACTAAATTGATTGTAACGAGAAAATCTGATTATTTTGCACTGAAATTCTTAATTAAATGAGAAATTGCTCTTCATTTGTCAAGTACTTCAATTACTCAAGAGAATACAAAACATGTGGTTATTTCATATTGACTATTGATTCATGAGTTACTAGAAAACAGGTTATACCGTGACACATATTGTTATTGAGATATATAATTCCCTATATCAGGATCAAACTGCCTGTACAAATGGATAATTATTTTCCTCTAATCTATTTTTGTGTATGTGCGTGTTAACTAATCTTATTTCATTAGGACCCCGAAAACTGATTCACTCTTCAGTTGAAATGGTCCCAAGTCACAATGTGTAAACATCGGTGGTGGATGAGCGGCCTTACTTACACATTGCTTTGTTTTAGGGTCACGAGCTGAAAATGTTCTGAAAGACTGCTCAGGGAATAAACTTTGAATCCGAGCAGCCACCCTTTCTTCATAAAACCCCTCAAGGTGTCAGGGATCAGGTGTCTTTTCTTGTCTGTGATGAAAGAGGACACAATCAGTATTTCGTGCAGATTTTAAATGATGCAGGATGACCTGTGCTTCACCCGGCTTCATCCTAGCTAAAAGGTGCTGCAGGCATATTAAAAAGTCCAAACTGATGAAAGAGGTACACGCACACTTAGATCTATGAGGTCAAATAAATTCACTGCGTGGATCCAAGTGTGCGTTGGACCTCATCGCTGCGGGTTTGTCTCTTGGAGTTCTTGGCAGTCAGATAACGTGATGCAATGTGTTGAGACAAACCTACAGAGCAGATGGTCTACAGATGTACTGATTTACTGACATGCGGACGTTTGTTTTCAATCAACGAACTTAATGCAACTAGACCAAATCATGCTCTTTCAAAAAATCACATGCATTCAATTGGGATCATATGGAGGTTCTAGGTGACCATGTGTGAGATTTTAGGAACCTAAATGACTGTTATGCTCCACTATGACCTTGACATGCAGCTCAGTTTGTGTAGTAAAACTCATTAGTGGAGACACAATTGATGACTCCAATTGAGTTACTGTGCTCATGCCATGAGTGGTAACGGGTATTAAATAAAGTGTCACTGTGATAACCACCAAAAAGAGTGCACTCAAGCATCTGGTTATCCATATTTGTCACTCAGCAGATTCAGCCCGACCGTCGGTGCAGCTCTTCCATTGGTCCATTGCTGATGACTCTTAATTGATCGCGTTCATGTTCAGCTGAGGTCCGTGTGCGCGCGTGAGCGAAAAGCATCAACTATACGGCAATGTCGTGTAAACACAGAAGAGATAAATTAACTTCGTTTTTATTCGTTGTAACCGTTTATTTGTTCACCTTTCAAGTGAGTCACTCGGTGAGTTTGGGACCGCGTGGGGAAGAGGTAACCGCGTACAAAGTTGAAGAGTCAACCGCCAGCAGGGAGAGGATCAAACGAGATGAGGGCGTCCAGCGGGGAGACCGGGACCCGGGTGGACCGGCTCAGGGCCCACGTCCGCGGAAATACAACCGGCCGCGTCGCAGGGTGCTTCGGCCGGAATTTGCCGTCTTCCCCGCGAAGCCGGTCCCGTTTCACAGCGCCCCGACACTCAATGACAACTTGTCCTGGACTGTTGGTAAAGTCAGACCGGGACCGCGGCCCTCGGCCTCCGACTCTGAACATGGATATCAAGCATATTTTACAGGTAAACGGCACACCGCCTAGACAGGAGGGGGTTGAGAGTAGCGCGCTGCAGCAGTTAAAAACAGTTAGCTAATTAGTATAGCAGTTAGCCTGCTGTGGCTCCAGAGAAAACTGCGTGACTATATGGCCTGTAATCATTTGGTGTGTGAGTTTTTAAAACGCTCCTCGTCTATCTTTGAAGCTAGCAGCTCGAGGCTAACGTCACATTAGTTCGAGGGGCCAACGTCACATTAGTTCGAGGGGCCAATGTCACATTAGCTCAAGGCTAACGTCACATTAGCTCAAGGCTAACGTCACATTAGCGCTAGTGTAAGTGTAACGTAGCATGTTGAGGTAACCTTACTTTGTATGCTCTTTTTATATTTCTTCTCGCCACATAATATTATACTATAAAAGTTATACTTTTTACGTCACTACATTTATTTAAGAGCTTTCGTTACTTTTCAAAACAAGAGTTGACAAAACAAACGCCACCAATTTATATAATCTGCTCCGTTGTTACAGATTTTACCATTTAAGTAACGTTGCATAAAATGGCTACACTTTGCTCCACTGCTTGCATATTATTACAAAGTCTGCTTGAAATGTTAACTTCTGGACTTGAATGGAGTATTTTTATAGTATGGTATTGCTACTTTATTTACAGATTTGAATACTTATTTGTTGAGTGCTTTGACATGAACCCAATCTCATCTTTGTTTACATGCCGATTTTTGTCCTTTTAGGTTTTCGTGGAGTCCAGGGGAAAGTTTTGGGCCCATCGTTTGAGTCCAGTTCACATCTCTCTGAGTGGCTGGCTATGGACCCTGTGGTGCAGTGTGACGATGGGGTCATGACCTTCACTGCCTCTGGAAAAGAATTCCGACACCTGTTCGTGGACAGAGGTAAAAGGCGTCTGGCGCCGCGTATTAAGGGAACGGTGCTGTTGGTGGAATATGCTAACGGGAACATTTATTTACAGGTCATTTTAAAACTAACATGTTGTGGAAACCATACTGTGCTATTGCGTTTATGCTGAATAACTCTGTTTAACTTTGTTTCAGTAATTGTTTGTTCATTTATGCTGTAAAATGTCAAACTATTAGATGTCCATCCATCCATTTTCAACCGCTTAGCCGAGGTCGGGTCGCGGTGGCAGCAGGTTCAGCAGGCCGACCCAGGCTTCTCTCTCACCTGCAACACTTTCCAGCTCATTCTGGGGGACCCCGAGGCGTTCCAAGGCCAGCCGGGAGATATAATCCCTCCTGCGTGTCCTCGGTCTTCCCCGGGGCCTCCTACCAGTTGGACGTGCCTGGAAAACCTCTAATGGGAGGCGTCCAGGAGGCATCCTGACTAGACGCCCAAACCACCTCAGCTGACTCCTTTCGACACGAAGGAGCAGCAGCTCGACTCCAAGCTCCCTCCTGATGTCCGAGCTCCTTACCCTATCTCTAAGGCTGAGTCCGGCCACCCTACGGCGGAAGCTCATTTTGGCCGCTTGTATCCAAGACCTCGTTCTTTCGGTCACGACCCAGAGTTCGTGGCCATAGGTGAGGGTTTGAACGTAGACCGACCAGTAAATGGAGAGCTTCGCCTTCCGGCTCAGCTCCCTCTTCACTAAGACGGACCGGTACAGCGCCTGTTTTACTGCTGCAGCCGCACCGATCCGCCTGTCGATCTCCCGCTCCACCTTACCCTCACTCGTGAACAAGACGCCGAGATACTTGAACTCCTTCGCTTGGGTTAGGCAGTTTGTCCCCACCTGGAGGGAGCAATCCACCGCTTTCCGGCAGAGCACCATGGCCTCAGATTTGGAGGTGCTAACTCTCATCCCTGCCGCTTCACACTCGGCTGCAAAACGCCCCAGTGAATGCTGGAGGTCACGGTCCGAGGAGGCAAACAGAACCACATCATCCGCGAACAGCAGAGAGGCGATCCCGAGACTCCCGAACCGGAGCCTCCTTTCCACCACCCTGGCATAAGCTTTTCCCAGGAGGCTGAGCAGTGTGATACCACGATAGTTTGAGCACACTCTCCGGTCCCCCTTCTTGAAGATGGGAACCACCACCCCGGTCTGCCAGTCCATGGGCACTGTTCCCGACCCCCATGCGACACTGCAAAGGCATGTCAACCAAGACAGCCCAACAGTGTCCAGCTCTTTCAGCATCTCAGGGCGGATCTCATCCACCCCCGGCGCCTTGCCACCACCGAGCTTTTTGACTACCTTAGTGACCTCTACCAGGGATTTAGGTGCATCCACCCCAAGGACTTCAGGCACTGCCCCCTCTCCAGGGGACATGTTGGCCGGGTTTAGGAGTTCCTCAAAGTGCTCTTTCCACCTCCCGACGATGTCCACAATCCGGGTCAGCAGCCCCCCCCCCGCTAAGAACAGCCTGGGGTAGGCTCTGCTTTCCCTTCCTGAGCCGCCGGATGGTTTGCCAGAACCTCCTTGAGGCCAACCGAAAGTCCTTCTCCATGGCCTCCCCGAACTCCTCCCATGCCCGAGTTTTAGCATCCGCGACAACCACAGCTGCAGCCCTTCTGGCCTGCCGGTACCTGTCAGCTGCTTCAGGAGACCCCTGGCAGTTAGACAATTAGATGTGGCCATCCTAATTTCCCAGAGTCCTTAAATCGCTAGTTTTGTGGATCCCACAGTTTTACCAGATCTGGAACCTGCGGATTTGATATTTTAAGCTCTATAAATGCCGACACTGGATCGACCAATCAAGTGACTATTTCAGTACTAGAATGAGCTGGCCAACATTCTCTCTCCACAGAAAGAGCTTCTCCCATCTCCCTGTTCCAGTTGCCTCCGTACTGCCGTTACTCAGTGAGGAAGTCACAGAGGGACCTTGAGATGATGGTGCCTTATGATGCATGTTACGTTACACAGCAGGTACCAGCAGCACCTGCATTATATCGCCACCAGTAGTTATTCCCTTGTCCTGTGTTCATTGCTCCCCTTTTCTTTCTTCTTTCTCTCCGTTAGAATGGCAGTTACGTGTTGCCCATGAAGTGGTGGGGTAGCCCACTGAAGCTCTCTTGTCCGGTGCACGCATTCACTCCTGCCCCGTCTGTCTCCAACTCTGCCCTCTCCGTCTTGTGCTCCTCCTACGGCATGGCAGTGCAGATAAATGAGCTGAATCAGGATGTACAGATACTGGGGGTCATAGGTATTTTGGTTTTATTGGGAATAATGCAAAGTTGTTTGACAATATTTATTTTTGAGTACAACAACTCACTTTGTGCATGGTACTATATAGCTTAGTATAATATAATTCATATGCATAAGTGTGCATGTGACTTTATTAATCCCGTAAGGGGACATTTTTTCGTTACAACAGCATTTATACAAACAGGTGAGCAATAAAATATGTATTTGTCCATAGTACATTATATATGAATAAATCCACTTTTAGCTAAAGAATAATTAAAGTATAGATTTTAAATATATACAGTTTGTGTAGTTTGCATTCTGCAGTTATATATTATTAAAATGTGTGACTACATTTAGGCCAACAAAATTCATTTTGGGAAATGAAGTGGTCATGCTTTATGTAAGATTATCAAAATGTTCAATAAACAATACTTCAGTGGCATCTGCGTCATTGAATCTGAACCATTATCGACTGAATGAGTCTGACGTGTAATCTGCTTTCCAGTGAAGGAACGTTGGAGTCCGTTTGTGTCTGAAGAGTGTGCGTACGATGTCACCTCCCATACTGGAACCCTCACCTTCTTCATCCCCTACGGTGCTCCTTGTATCACTAGTGGAGTAAGTAATTTAAAGCAACTACATGGAACTTGTGTTGATTGTCTTGTCTGCTTATGTTGCTCATATAGAGACGTCAGTCATGACTGGATTATTGTGGCCGGCTTGTACCAATTATATTTGTGACTCTTTTTTTCCCCCCCAGAATGGTCTCCATCTCCTGTTAAATTCTCAGGAATACATCTTCTCTTGTCCACTCAATTCTCCCTACATCTTCTCTCCTCGTAAACTTCCAACCCAGGAGCAGATGGCTCTGCTTCCTGGCATCCCCCACTCCCCCCACCCTGGATTCCAATACCCCCACCTTCTCCAGGTCTATCCTCCTGCCCCACAACCTACCCAAACTACAGTGGCACAAGCTACATCCACTCATCAATTTTCCAAATTACCTGTTGGCTCTTCTGAATATGCATCTGGTTGGTATTTCCCCTACAAGCCGTTCCCCTACTCCCCTGCAGCAACACCAGCTCCGACCTCTGCAGCTAAAGAATCTACAACAACTACTATTACTACTACTACTACTGCTGTTCCTCCAACAAGTCCTAATTACCCTTGGTATTATCGGCATATGCCTTACTATCCTGCAGTACCAGAGACCCAAGCCCTTGCTTCTTTTGATCCCAGCCAGCACCCAGTCCGTGGTGCATTTCACCCCCTGGATTCTCATAGCTCTTATCCATATGGAAAGTTTTTCTACCCGGGCCTTGAGGTGCAGCCTGCTTCCTCTTCACATCCTATTTCTCCAGCTCCGACCTCTGCAGCTAAAGAATCTACAACTACTGCTGTTGTTCCTCCAACAAGTCCTAATTACCCTTGGTATTATCGGCATATGCCTTACTATCCTGCAGTACCAGAGACCCAAGCACTTGCTTCTTTTGATCCCAGCCAGCACCCAGTCCGTGGTGCATTTCACCCCCTGGATTCTCATAGCTCTTATCCATATGGAAAGTTTTTCTACCCGGGCCTTGAGGTGCAGCCTGCTTCCTCTTCACATCCTATTTCTCCAGCTCCGACCTCTGCAGCTAAAGAATCTACAACTACTGCTGTTGTTCCTCCAACAAGTCCTAATTACCCTTGGTATTATTTGCATATGCCTTACTATCCTTTAGCACCAGAGACCCAAGCACCTGCTTCTTTTGATCCCACACAGCACCCAGTTCCTACCTCCGCAGCTAAAGAATCTACAACTACTACTACTACTATTACTACTGCTGCTTTTCCTCCAACAAGTCCTAATTACCCTTGGTATTATCGACATATGCCTTACTATCCTGCAGCACTAGGGATCCAAGCACCTGCTTCTTTTGACCCCAGCCAGCACCCAGCTCCGACCTCTGCAGCTAAAGAATCTACTACTGCTGCTACTACTACTCCTACTGCTGTTCCTCCAGCAAGTCCTAATTACCCTTGGTATTATCGACATATGCCTTACTATCCTGCAGCACTAGGGATCCAAGCACCTGCTTCTTTTGACCCCAGCCAGCACCCAGCTCCGACCTCTGCAGCTAAAGAATCTACAGCTGCTGCTACTACTACTACTACTCCGACTGCTGTTCCTCCAGCAAGTCCTAATTACCCTTGGTATTATCGGCATATGCCTTACTATCCTGCAGCACCAGAGACCCAAGCCCTTGCTACTGTTGATCCCAGCCAGCACCCAGTCCGTGGTGCATTTCACCCCCCGGACTCTCATAGCTCTTATCCATATGGAAATTTTTTCTACCCGGGCCTTGAGGTGCAGCCTGCTTCCTTTTCACATCCTATTTCTCTACCATCTCCTCTTCCACCCACTACCACCGTGGCTCCCACACAACCCATCTATCCATCTAGCCAGTTTCCTGCCCAAACACCCATTTGCTTCCCACTGCCCACAACTCTGCTGCCTGCCAAGGAGACTGCGGCTCTACAAGCCAACAGCCCCCCTGATGCTCACGTCATATGCATCCCCTACCCTTATCCCTATTACCATCCTCTCTACCCGCCACCCTACCAGCCACCTTATCAGTCTTTGCCCCAAGAGCCAGAGACTCAACCACCAATCACTAGCACTACAACTCCTCCCACCACAAGTTCTACAGCATCTACCACAGCTGGACCCACTTCACCGATCTCCCACCTACAGTGTCTGGTTGGTAGACTCGTCGTCTTCCTGCCTTTTGCTCACCCAGACACCATCCAGGTCAGAGGTCAGTGTTTGTGTAAACATAAGAGAGCTTTGTGTTCATAAGAAGTGTGGCCTTTTACGTTCTCAAAGGGGCCATATGTCCATCTTCAATGGGCAAAAAACCTCAAGGGCCCCATGTAAATAACTTTTAGCCGTGCTAGCTGCATGGCTGTTGCAAATGTTAGTCTGCCTGTTGGGCCTCCACTTTGTTCCAGGCTGGAATATTTAGCTATTTGGAAGATGCTCAATAAATAATACAGTCATGGTCCCCAGAAGCTGAATCGTATTAGCTTTAGTGCACCGACACAGCGACCCATCCGTGTACCTAGATCAGCTTTTACTAGTATAATTACTGTCGGATATCAAAGATCTAACCATCCTTGTTTCTAACATCAGACCAAAAGGAGACATGGCTGTTGCTCTCCGGTGTGTCTCCACTGTGTGGGTACATGCTGCAATCGGCTGAGGGCTACGGGGTAATCCTTCACTCTCGTCTGCCCTCCTGCCACAGCCAGCTACCGGTGAGCTCCTGCATGTTGTCTCGTCACTGCCTGCTAATGTGTCACCATGTTTATGTAATTGCTTTACTTTAATCACGCCCCTGCTTTTTAAATGCATTATAAGATTGTTTCTTTGATTGAGTTTAGTTATCTGATGACAGAATGAACTTGTAAAGTTCAGTTAAAATATAAAATATTATCTTTTAAATTTGAAGTCTAAATTAAGTGTCATTGTGTGAGCCTTTTTAATCCATATATAAGGCAAAATAACTGGCATATGAGAAGAGCGCAAGTTTCAAGGAAGTTCTTGTCCACCGTAAAGTCTCATGCTGCCTTCACACGATGAGCGACGCAGGAACATTCAACATGGAAGTCGGTAACATGAAGCCACTGACTGCCGCCACGTTAAAATAATTTAAAAAAGGAGTGTCGATGGTCATATTCCAATGCTTCTTACCAACATAACGGCGTGCGTGTGTAAACCACTTTCAGTGCCTCAATGCAGTCCAATATAACGCCACCACAAAGAACACAATTATCTTGGATTGCTGACGCTGGTGGTTTGCACCACTTGTGTTGTCACTACAGCGATTTATGACACCAGTCGTGTGTGTGTGTGTGTGTGTGTGTGTGTGTGTGTGTGTGTGTGTGTGTGTGTGTGTGTGTGTGTGTGTGTGTGTGTGTGTGTGTGTGTGTGTGTGTGTGTGTGTGTGTGTGTGTGTGTGTGTACAGTTTTTCAGCAGCTCATATTTACAATTATTCTCATATGCAGCAGTTGCTCTGTATGCATCTGTACTGGGTGGAGTTGTTTTAATGTTCTGTGCAACCTACATAGTAAAAAAAGCCTCTTTTGGGTGAGTTGAGCACAACTCTATTTTTGACTACAGTAGCTGTGAACCATGCGTGGTAGTTCATGCTGACTTTATTGATCTTGCTTTCTCTTTAGACTCCCACGACCATTTCCTTAAATCTGAGGTTTTGGGACCTCTCCGTGGCGCTGTATAGAAGTCTGGATCTGCGATGCCCGTATTCAACTACCAATGAAACCCTCGTACCAGTTACCCCACCAGTGTCACCCACCCCACCAGTGTCTCCCATACCACCAGTGTCCCCCACCCCACCAGTGTCACCCACCCCACCCAGCACCACCGAGGACAAGGTCGACCATACTGTTGTTCCAAAGTGTAAAGTCTACTGCTCCTCCCATCAGATGACCGTGGAGCTCCCCTCTGGTCCCTTCTCTGGAATAGCTTTTAAAGGTGTGTGTCGATGTGTATGTTCCAGATGCATATGGTTGCCATCAGCTCTGCATGAGTTGAATTTTAGCATTGGTTCACGGGGGCCACTCTGGTGTACAGTGACTGGGGGGAGGGGAACAAGGTAGGCGTGGTTTTTGTTTAGATCGGGGCTGCACTGAAACGCTTTGCCATGCTGAGAGCTCTCATTGCCTTTTTTTGAAGTCTACACAAAAGTAACCTATTGTATGATTCCACATGTACACCTCCAGACATCAAGGGGAACCAGATGAGTTTCCAGGATGCCCCAGAGCACTGTGGGTATTCTGCAAGAAAAGGCAAAGATGGCAAAATACGTCTGACTATCCAGTTACTCTCGCGCTGCCACATGAGCGTGCAGGCAAGTATTGACTCGGATTTCACGCTGAGCACGTGGCCTTTTTGTTTAAGTGGCCATTTGCTGGGCCCATTAACTGTTGCATAAACATTTTTCTCTAAAAGGGAAACATGTACATGATCACTGTCGTCTACATGACTGCAAATGGGAGACGGGAGGCTCCGTTTTCCTGTCCAGTTGTCATCCCAGAGTCTGGACAAGGTAACTGGGTGTTATGTCTAACGCCTCCAGAAAGGCTATTCACTTTGCAAAAGGGTGGTTTTCTCCCGGCCATTCAGAGTTATTTTAACTGATGCGGTTGACATTTGTCGTGCTGTCCCTCAGAGTGCAACCTTCCCAGTGAACAGCACCTCCCCTGCGGACCCACCGCTGTGTCCCAGCCACAGTGCCACTCCATGGGCTGCTGCTTCGACAGACACCCGCCTGCCTGCTACTACCCCATGGATGGTGAGCCGCAGTTTGCGTCCACCCCCGGTGGCATTTTCACGCCACTTTAGCCGAGTACAGCTGAGCTGATTCGGGCGCGGGTATATTAAAGAAAAGAAGGGGCCGGGGGGGGGGGGGGGGGAAGGGCGCTGGATGTGTGAAGCGGTGTATTCAGGACCAACAGGGGCATGATTCAAGCTGGCAGTGATTCAGAACCAGAAAAGGGTATAAGATACCGTGGGTCTCATTATCAATCACCTCCTGAGATTTCTGACCTTTTGTTTGTTTTCATCTGACCTTTCCATGACGGTTTGTGTCCTCCTCCAGAGTGCACTATTGACCGCCACTTTGTCTTCTCCGTGTCGGCCTTCCTCACGGAGCCCCCTCTTTCTCCTGGACTGCTCGTCGTTGCCAGCAACTCCACCTGCAAACCACAGAGGGTGACTGCCGACTACGCCTTGTTCAAGATCCCGATGGACGGCTGTGGGACACGCAGAGTGGCAAGCTTTAATAAAAGACAACATTTCTAAAAACATTGAAAAGCCAGAAGGGCCTGTTGTCATAACTGCTTGTGTGGACGGGTTTCAGTTAATGGATTATTGATTTTTAAAGGCCTTGTCTGGTGATTTAGTATCTCTAGTGTCCACACTCTAAATTTCATGTCTGCTTCCGTCCTGACAGGCAGTCGGGAACGCAGTGATCTACATGGTGGAGGTCATCAGCCAGGTTCAGGCAATCCGCCTCAACTATGGCGCCATCACAAGGGATTCTCCTGTCAGGTCAGAGCATGTTGGGTTTTGTTCTTGGAGTAAAACACTTGTAAAACACCAGATTAGATTAAGGGTTTCAGATTATTTAAATGTCCTGGGCCAATTTGCATACATTTGCTTATTACACATTGTGCTTGTGTTCATCGGATGCAACCAAGTCCAGTATTTAGACTCTTTTTTTAGGATTCAGCATTGTTTGCAAAATGATTTCCGCCTATACTAGCAAGCCTGAAACAAATGGCACATGAGTATTCATGTACACCGGGCATGCGGGTGCCGGTGTGAACGGGAAGTAGCATTGTTGCTTAGTTACAGAAAATACGACTGAATATTATAGTAGTCTTTTAATGTAAGGTAGTACTTTATACTTAAGCTCTTCCGCTGTAAACTAAAACACACATTTTGTGGAAAGTTGTATTTTTCAATGCTGCAGGTATTTCTCTATCTCTGACACACACAACTACTTCAAAATGAATACTTACAAATAAAGGTTTACTAGATTATGGGTCTAGTCCTTAGTTTTGTTTTAGTCTCCACCTCCTAAGAGAAACCTCTGGTTGTTTAGTGGCGGTTTGATGGTGCTTTTCTGTTTCCCTGTCAATTGTCAAAAAAGCATTCTGTGTGTTTCCATCCTCAGGTTGTTGGTGGAGTGCAGGTTTGTGCCAGGCACTGTCCTGAGTGTGAGCTACTTGGTGAAAACTCGCACCCTCGGACCTGAGGTTCCGGCCCAGGGGATGTTTGGGGTCCAGCTGCGGATCGCCAAAGGTAGACTGTCTTCATTTGAATACCAACAACTGCTCTGCATCGTTAAGTGTGTGGTTTTTGTGTTTACAGACACAGTCAAGAGGCATGGAAACTGACAAGTGTTTTAGCGCCGTGTGAATGCTTCAAGTGCATCCGGATCAGCCGTTGGAGAACTAGCTTTGAGTGGTTGGACTGTGGTTTTGAGAACTAATCCCTCTTCTATTCCAACACACCTCTTCTCACTGCAGACGCAGAGTACAGCAGCTACTATCCCCAGAATCACCCGCCCCTGCAGATGCTGCTGGGGAAACCCCTCTACCTGGAAGTGCGGCTGCTCAATGCCTCGGATCCCAGCTTGGTGCTGCTGGTGCACTTCTGTGTGGCCTACCCTCTCACCGGAAAGGCTGTGTGGCTGCTGCTGTACAACGGGTACGTCGAAACACCTCTATGAGGAAAAGTATATTGAGTGGTGTGTTTTTCACTGAGAGGCAATGAAGAGAAATATATATTTTGCCACCTGCTTCCTGTTATCTAATTGGCTCACTGATTTTAAATTTTGCTGCCAAGATGTTCCAACCCCATGGACCCTGCCCTGCAGGAAGCTGTGCTCTCTAGTCCTCGGCCACCCACTCCTCGGGCTCAGACCCGCCGCTTCACCGTCAGCACCTTCCAGTTCCTTCCTGATGGTGAGTCCATGGACCCGGACGAGGAGGTAAGGATAAGAAGAGGCCCTAAAGTTCTCTCAATAACAATGGTGGCGCATCATAGACATCTAACTGTATTTGTGGTGTTCTTTTCATGATTATTTGTGAGACCTCTTACAGAAGTATTTGTTTCCCTCAAGTTGTCAAACCGAACTAGAAGTCAGAAAATGGCATTTCAAATCATTTATGGCCATATTTGAAAGAATGGTAGGACATTTTGGAGTAAGATGAGATGATGGATGAGGCCTCGTAATTAAAGGACAGTTAGCTTAGCATAAAAACTGAAAAAGACTATTGGTCCAAATGTTGAACAAAACATTTAAATATGCCTTCTGGACCTCCTAAAGCTCCCCAATTATTTGATCTTGTTTGCTTTAATCCATGCAAAAACTGAATTGTAAATAAGTGCTGGAAGGATAAAACTTTTTTTAAGACTTATGAACATGACTGCTGTATGCGCTAGCTTCTAATTTATTGGACAAATATAGGAGAGTATCGATCTTCCCAACTAACTTTTTGGGGTGGAAACTAAATGGGGGGGGAAAAGGCGTATTTCCCAAATCGTCTCACTATTGCTTCAAGCATGCTTCCCGTATAGTTTCTAATGTGTTGCTGTAAACCGTGCAGCTGTCTGCATAGAGTGCCTGTGAAATTCCCCCCTGGGAATCGATGAAGCTTTATCTTAGAGTGGATGTTGGCATTGGACCTTTTTCTTCAGACTTCCGGTCTTTAGGCAATTTAATGTTAAAGCATGTGGGAATTCTTTCAGTGCAAATTCCCACCTTTTTTATTTTGTGTGGCGTGGGCATATAGTTTGTGGTAAATGAAACCATTGACCGCCGTATCTCTAAATCTCCAAAGTCAGCATTCATTACGAGGACATGTGGAGAGGCCATTTTGTAAACCGCAAACTCCGGCCAAAATCTCAATTGGCAGCAGCTGTTTGTCAAAGTACGCTGCATCAAATCCTGCTCCACTTTATTTGCGCTCTCAGAACAACTTCATGTGCTCAACCGAGATCTGCTCGCCGCGTGATGGGCCCTGCGTCGAGGGATGCTTCGGCCAGTGAAGGTGAGGAAAATGACACGCTCACACATACAGGAACGAGCCCCCATCACAAGGCTCGTCACTGAACAGAGCCAGCGGTAGCTGCAGTTCCATAGACAGCAGGCCGATTATTTAGTAATGAGGATTGTTTGTGAATTATTTATCAACTCTGAACCATTTCCTGTTTTTTCAGTTTACGGCATGGAAGGCGATTGAAGGCGGTGATGACCTGGTAAGTGGAACCAATGTGTTCCTCACGTCAAACTACAAAGTCACTTTTCTGTACTGAACATGTCTCCTCTCTCTTCTCCCTTTCAGGCCTGCAGACATCACTTGTACCACCGCCAATAAAAGCTCTGAAAGGACACCCGAGTGTCTGTTTATTCCCAAGCTGGCAGCCACCTGGTTTTACAGCAGGAAGTGGCGCTCGCACAGAAAGCACGAGGCGGTATTGTTTACATGAAGACTTGAGGACAGAGCGATTGAGACTCGGGACTGCCTCGCTCCGCCGCCCTTCATGTGGAGCACGCCGGAGGTTTGAAGCGGCGCGTGTTTGAACACGTGCGTTTGATCGCTCAAACTCAGCCAGATTAACATGGCTGAGGATCCTGAGACAAGAATGAGCTGTGAGCCCCCACTGTAACGCGTATGGTATCGTACACCGTCCTCAAGTTTCATGGAAGTCAGGCCGGTAGTTCTGTTATCCTGCTGACAAATGTACCGACTGAAAGACGAAGTAATAAAGCAAGACCTGTACGTAATAATAAATGCATGCTTCTGTTATGTCAGTTGGTACTGTGTGTATGTTTTTTTTTTTTTCTCTCCCCCCCCCCCCCAATAAATAAAATGTATTTACATTTAGGTAATGCAGCCACGGGTACAGCAGCTTCAAGTGTAGGTTATTTATAATGACCCGAATCACCAAGAGTCACTGCACATTTGGGCCTGTTTCAAATATAAACCTCAGACATGGTTTAGATGGAGTAAACTTGACCTTAAGGCTCCCAACTTTGCCGTTGCTTAGTTTAGCATAAAGACGAGAGACGGTTAGCCTGGCTCTCCGACCAGCACCTCAGAAGCTCGCTAATCCACACGCATCTCAATTGTTTTTAATCTGCACAAAAAAACAACTGGGAAAAATAAATGACACATTGTGGTTTCTGTGATTCACAGGGTGGCAAAGCAGTGAAAACCCTCAGGTTTTTCTCCAGGATGAGAAATAGTCAGATAGTTGAGGGTGCTGGTAAGTGAACATTATCATCTTTGGATTCCAGTCTTTATGCTTCATATTTAACTATAGGCCTTGGTGGTATTGATCTCAACTATGCAAGAACACAAATATAAAATAATTAGCTATTTTTTATTTATATATATATATATATATAGCAATAGTTAATTATTAGAACTTTATTCTGGGGATGAATAAAGTATATAACGTATGTGTTTTATTTATATATATATATATATGTCTTTATTCATCCACAGAATAAAGTTCTACAACAAACGTGTTTATAGCAGCAGAAAGAAAAGTTAAAGAGTAACATAATAGTAAAATATTAAGGATGAAAATACTCAATATAATACAATCCAATAAAATGGCAGAGCAGAACATATTACATTTGAGAAAATTAAATAAAGAAAATGCAAAGTATAAACGGTGTCTATAAAGTGCATAAAGTAAACCTGTCGAAGTATAAATCAGATGTCCAGCCCCCTATAATCCCGTGTTTCATAATTCCGCTCCACCAAAGTGTCTCTTCCCTCGCGCTCGCCTCTGACCACTGGGTGTCATCCAAGCGATGCAAATGCCAACAGGAACATAAGGTACTCCATGCTGCATGACTCACAGCTGGGCGAGTGTGAAGACCTTGGCCTGTGTTATCGGTTGTGTAATGAGTTAGGAATGGGATCTTGCCGAGCAGGACTTGATAAAGCAGACGTGTCACGTGACCACCGTTAAACACGCTTTATAACGAGGCAAAACATCTGCTTTACTAAAATATACACATTAAATGGTGCACCGCTAGATATCAAGAGCTAGCGCTTGATCTACATGTTTGGGTTTGTATTGTAAGAGAGGGTCTTTCTGGGGCCATACCACACACTCACTCACACACACACACACACTCACTCACACACACACACACCTCCCCTCGGTGAAATGTATGGAAGCACTGCGGCACACTGCGTGTATTCTGCAGGCTGCATGGCTGTCTGGCGCTGCGTTCAAAGGGAGAGCGGAAGATAGGAGGAGGGGAACGACTACACCAAGAGGGGAGGAGGAGGAGGAGGGAGGGCAGTTTCCTTTCTGTAACACACACGCCACAAGATCGCACCGGGAAAACGGGGAGAGGAAAAGAAAATTCTCGGCGAGAAAAAGAGCGCGCGAGAGGGGAGAGGAAACACCGCAGTCCTCCGTGCGTTTGCTTGTGTGGCGTTTTTATTATTTATTTATTTTAAAAGGGGGGAGAAGTCGTGTTTTTTTTTGTCTTTCTTTTTTTTTTTACGCAGACTCGCGGACTAACATGGGGGAAAGAGCGAGCTCCTGACGCGGATTGACTTTCAGTGAACCTCTGCTCTGTGGTACGAGGCTGATAGACGGAAGGAAAGGAAGGAAGGAAAGGAAATAAACGGAAGACATGTTAAGGTTTTTTTTAGTCTTGAGGTTTTGCGGTAGGATGTTGATGTTGCGCTCTTGAATAGAAAGAGAGAAACGCAACCACACACACGGATCTTCGTGAAGAGAAAACTAGACGAGGGCAAATGGACATTTGGCGGTAGGTTGTGCTGTTGTTTTGATCTGTTTTATTTAATTGGTTTGTTATGATCTGGAACAACGTAGGCCTCTTGGGCAGCCCAGCAGAAGGCTGAATAAACACACGGTCAGCAAGCTGGGTATTAAACCCGACACACAGCTGGTTTTAGGTGTATGTTTTTTTTTAAACGTTTAGTAGTGAGGTAGGAGCAGTGTCTGTGAGCTACCAGTGTGTTTTGTTTTAAACAAACGCGCTGGTTAGATTGCATTTCTTAAACCAAGAGCCAACCCATTTCCAGATAGATCAACTCCTCAGTGGGAGGGTCATACAAAGGCCCAGAAGGAGATACAGTAAAGGCGTCTTTGCGGCATCAAAATATAATTTTTTTTCTTCTTCTACTGCGGAGGAAAACCATCCGCTGCTGCCTTGTTACGCACAAAAGGTGCACGCGAGTAGGTGAGCCGATCCTCCTCCCCAGTTTAGCGCAAGCCACGGGGGGACAAACACACGATTTTTTTCAATGTTAATGTCGACCGACGTTGCATCCATCATGCTGCCCGTGTCCCGGGGTCTCATGGACCGGGATCTGGACGCCATGGCCGGGGTGGTGCACCCCAACGCCGGCGGCCCTCCGGCGACCGTGCGGGGCATGAAGCGCGGGGACCCGGAGCCCGACGCGCAGGCGGCCGCCGCGCTGCTGGACTCCACCGGGGCGGAGTGCAAGCGGCCCCGGATCGACGGCTCGGGAGTGATCGGCGAGGTGGGCCAGGTGAGGAGGCGACTCTTTTTGTCCAAAACACAGTAACGTAGGCTCGTGCAAAAAATACAAAATAAAAAGGAAAGAAAACCCCCAGAGACCCTCGTGATGCAAGGGTCTCTGGGGGTTTCTTTCCTTTTAATTACTTTGCACAGTGGCATTATTCATACATACTACATCTTGTGTTGCGGTTACATTCGTAGTCTAGTTGCAGACGCAGCAGAAAGGCCCCCCATAGACTCCGCTCAGTCCATTAGCAGCACTGCAGGACATGCCACCACGTTTCACAGCCGGTAATGACTACGTGCTGTTAATTCACTTTTACAAGGGAGCTGCATTATAGCATACGCTGTCCACTGTGCTATTTTGAGCTATAGTGATAGCTGCTGTATTGCAGCTCAGGCAAATAATAATAGTAGTCCCAACATGTATGCGTCAATCCACTTGGGTTGTTACATTGCAACAAGACACCCAGTTTCCTCTAAAGGTCCCCAAAAGAGCATCTTCTGTTTTATGAATTTCAGTAAAGCCCAGACATGTTCTCCACTGGGGGTGGAGAATGTAAACAAACCTGACCTTTTTTATTATGCAAAAAAATCCTCAGCTATGTGGTCTGGAATGGAAATGGATGTCAGTGTTTGTGTGATCTTTGAGGAAGGGGAGCAGACACAAGGGGGGTGTTTGAGGTAAACAAAGACCTCCAGCGTTGTGTGTGGTACTTTAATCAAACTAATTAGCATGGTTCTCAGACCCTTGCTGCGGTGTTTGGCCCCCATGTGGTAGATTCCCTTCACCTATTTTCTTTCAATGTCAGTAAAAATCAATTTGCGTCTCCCCCCCTCCGCCTCCCCCCATGCACAACAATGGTCAAATGTTTCTTAATAGAGTGTCACGGGGAAGGCAGGAGAATGTTCTGGTCATCATTATGTGGTGTATTATCTATAGTGGGAAACACTCTAATTGGGTGGGGGTATTTCTCGGCCAGTGGAAGAAGCGCCAGTAATGGAGGTGAAGTGGCCTGTTTGGAAAACTAAAGGGCCGGCTCCACATCGTTATGCCGCCCGGGAGTGCTGACATACAGGCTTAGGAACGTAATGCACTTAAAAACAGGTGTGTGTGTGTGTGTGTGTGTGTGAGAGAGAGAGAGAGATAGCTTCAGCCCCTAAAACGTATTGAATGTGAGCTAGCTGGTTATTCCGGAAATGAGGGAGGGAGAGGTGCCCCCCCTCCCTCTCAGTTGGTGCAGGAACAGATTTGCCCTATCACTGGCAGTAAAGAGGCTTTGTTTCCAGCTAATGGGATCACAGCTCATACTGGAGGGGCATTAGAACCACACTGATCCTGAGATCCTTATCTAAGGCAAAGGGGTTTACACCCACACACCCATACGTTAGTGATCCACTCAGATTCATTTCATAGTCAACCCCCTTTTTTTTTTCTTCTTTTTTTTAATCAATTGAAAATATATGCGGTTTAAAAATGTCTCAAATGTAACGATTTTTTGTTTAATTGTAAATTGCATGTGTTTGAGTTCTGGACAATTGGTCGTACAAAATAAGACATTTTGATTATTTAAAATGAAATTAATTAATACATATTTTAATATATATATATATATATATATATATATATACCTGTGTATTTACAGTAAACACTGACATATTTATTGTATTTATAACCCGGTGACACCATCAATATTCCCAAAAGGAAACTGGGTTTAGTGACGTTCAGTTTTCCTGCTTTTTTTTATTTTTTATTCGGAGCTCTTGGATTTCAAAGAAACCTCTATTAAATATGCACACCAGCACTTCTGTAAAGCTAATCTTCAGAGGATGGAAAATATTACATCACCCGGTTTCCTGGCTCTCAGGAAGCACAGTGTCTCACTTCTTCCGTCCTTAAAAAAAAAAAAAACAGCATTTATCCGCTGGGATCGCGGCAGGACTCAAACTCTGACCTGGAACTGAAACCAACGCGGTGGTGCGTATCCATTCGTACCGCTGCAGCCCATTTCTTCGCCAATTGGCCGTTGACGCCACTGTTTTTCTCACCAGGGCGTGACGTCATCACGGTGCAGGGGCGTGTCGGAAACGTCTGCAAAGTTTTATCAGAGCTGAGCGGCGCGTGTCAATCGGTGCGGTTGAGCTAGCGCCGGGCGAACGGAACTAACCGAATGCATTCAACGGTATGAGAGGAAATGTTCACTGCTGCTCAAAGACATTAGCCGCTGACCTCCTGCAGCCGGCACTGTGCTCATCCAATAGTATGGATTTTAAATGAATATGAAGTCCTCTGCGGCACAGGCCATCAGCGAGAGTGCTCCCAATTTTTTATCAAGTCTATTTTGCATTCCAGCTCTGCACTGGGGAAGTCCTGCGCTTTGTTAATGGCACGACGACAGCGGGGAGGTTTCATAACACCCAGCATCCCCGGCCCGCGTCAGAAATGTCGAGGTGGTTGAGGTGGTTGTCCGCTTCCATATCCATCTGGCGTGCTGCTGAGCGGCTCATGTTTTGTTGTCCCTGCGTAGGAACCGGGGCTCTCTCCTATCCTAATACGGTCTCCCTCCCTCGGGGGGTGACAGCGCCGAGGACAAATGACTTGATTTGGACATTAATGTAGGTGGATCACCCCGCTGTACTTTCATCTCGGGGCCCGGCGCTGAAATAGGAAGAGAAACGTCAGCGAGAAAAATGAACTCTTGCTGCCGAGTTGAGAACATTTATTTAGTTTTTGGGTCCGTTTTTTTCCTTCCCCCTTCTGTGATGAACTGCCGGCTGAGGGTCTGCTGACTGTTTGAGTCGGCTGTGGGTTTTTAGTGCTCTGCTCCGGGGGAGCAGATTTAGTGTCCCTTTTAGTGTTGTTATCCTCACGTGTCAATTACTGTTAAGTGATTTGTCACTCTTGCAGTGCTGATTTGTAAAAGTATACTTTATTTCCATTAAAAAAAATGAATGCGTCGGGCTCAGAATTAATTTGTACACGTATGTAGAACATTATCCATCTGTGGTGGATAATACTGGCAGATATATCAGGTGTGTGTGTGTGTGTGTGTGTGTGTGTGTGTGTGTGTATCGACTAATAAACAAGATCATTATTAGCAGGCAGCAGCCGTTCGCATGAATCACATAAAGATGCTTCAGATTAAGAGATGTGTTGATTGTCACAGTTAACCAGGTGTTTTCAGAGCCACGTGCTCATCAGATATAATGAAACCTCGAACAAGAAATGCACAGCAGGCAACATTCTCCACAAAAATGGGCATCGGCATGACCCCGAAGAGTCCGTGCCGGCTCGGGCTTTGGTTTCAGCGGAGCGATGTCTCAGCGAAATAATAATCACCGAGAGTAATCATCACGGGCAATTATGTTGTGCAGTAAATAATTACATGCAAATACTAATCTTCTCCAATCAAATGTGAAATAAATTGGGGGATTAAAAACACCAGTTTTATCTTGAGTTGCGGATCAACGGACACAAGTTTGATTATGATTCGCTATCCGCTGATGACAATGATTATTATGAATATTATGATGCCAGAACTGTCAAGCCGGCTTCCAAAACCCGCTTGTCCCGCAGCTCTCATCCTCTTGGGGATAAAAAGCATGTGTAGGTTTACCGCGGAAAGCCAGAGGGACGTGAAGTACATCCCTATAAACTTCAGATGGCCCGACTGACTGCTCGGAGGTTTAGCACACAAGTGCTCTGTGGAGGAAATGGATTCACATCCTCTGCCCCGCAGCCAGGTAGGATGTCTCTCTCACGGAGCAGCGAGACGCCAGAAGAGCAGCGGTCCCCGAAGGCGCGATGGGAATGGACACGGGTCTCGTTACTCAATTAGACGTTGCACGCTCTCACAAAAACAAATCGCACACGCGCGGACATTTCCCACCGCACGTGGTTTTCAGAGAGGAGTAGAAGTTCCTCGTTAAAAGATGGTGTGATGGAGGACGGTGCATGCAACCATGCGTGTTCGCCTTTCCTCCTCCCTCCCTCCTCGCCATCTGCTGACATCAAGTCATTTAGTTACTTTCTCCTGATTGCTCACTCGGTATTCCCCTGCAACCTCTTCTTTTTGGCCTCCCCCTTTTTAAAAATAAAAATAAAACACTACCATCATCACCGCCCCCAGACAAGAATCAGCTGCGCTTCATTTGTCATCACCAAACAAAAGAAGAAGAAAAGAAAAAAACAACAAGTTTCAAAAGCATGATTAAAACTATCGTACACAGCTTGTGGTGAGAGTGAGACGCACTCGGCTTACTCGACTCTGGCGGCCTCTCATTCCTCCCAGCTCCTTAAGGAAATTAAGCACATGACTCCGCTCATGTATGAGTCATTGTCTTTGCTCCCTCCATCTCAATATTTTTTATTTTCCCCTTCCCTCTTTGCTGTCCATTTCCTGTTGTATTTTCAGCTCTCCCATCGCCCCCCAGCCTCTCATAATAATTCCAGATGTTCACAGATGAGTCTCCCCCCTTTTTTTTTTTTTGACGTAACATCTCTTTTTTTTCCGGAGGGGAGGGAGTTTGTTTTGATCTTGACTCCTCGCCCGCAGTGCGTTGTGTTTAGAGTTTGGCCTCGCTGTAAAATAAGGTTTATACTTTATTCATGTTATTCAAGCCTCTAAGAGGTGATTCATTATTTAGAGCTTCTGCCTCTGAAAGCCAGTTCGCTAAGTACATTTTTGGCTCTGAGAGACTCACACAAACTGCTTTTTTTCTCTCCTTTTTTCTCATTGCACGGACGCTTCCTTTTGCCTCTTGCATTTGGAAACATTGTGCTTCGTTTTGGTCGGAAATGGCCCACGGGGTCCAAAGTTAGATGGCTACAATATTAATCAGGCGAACTGAAGCCGTAAAACACGGCGAGCAAAGTGTTCCCCCCGAGGACGGCGCAGATGAGGGACATTGGTTCCAGATGAAAGGAAGATCATGTGGTGGAGGGGAGGCAGAGGGAGGAGCCGAGTTGTTTTATAATCTAGCGATATGAAGCCAGAGACGGCAAATCTGTTTTCCCCCCTTCAAAGCGCGTTGTAATTGCTGCGTAAAGCTCCCTTTCTCATAATGGAACACATTAGCATAGAAGCACGAACACGGTGTTATGAGTGCGAATAAAGCGAGTTACAAACTATTTTGGGGCGCAGGGGACGTTCTTTCTGTTCATTTGCCTCCAAACTAATTCTCCTTTCTCTCTCTTAATGCGTCTTGTTAAACTGCAATTACTCACCAGATGTTTCGACGCATCCGTCTTTGCCCGACGCCGCCAGAGAGAGCGTTGAGAGGAATGTGTCGGAGATTGCATCAGGGCTCACGACACCCCTGACCTATTTATGATTTAAGAGCCGCGGCGAGAGAACCTTCCCCTCCGCCCCGGCGTCTTTCATCTCCCGCTCGCACGATCTGACTCGCCCACCCTGTGTGTGTGTGTGTGTGTGTGTGTGTGTGTGTCGCCGTGTGTTGATTTGATTAGGAGACGGTGACGCCAAGTCGTATTCAGAGTGTGAAAGAGCGGAGGCGAGTGCGACTGCGTGACTGAAAACGGCATTCCTGTACATCAAGTTGCCACGTATTTAAAAAAAAAAGTCTGCTCTCTTCTCTTGCAGAACAACGACCCTTTGACCCTCGGTTACCATGGCTACCCCTCTCATAGTCAGGTAAGGACTCGCACTCCATGTTTTCTAATATTCCACCACCCTCTTTTATTCCTCCTCTGATCCGTCTCTCCTATTCATAAAGCATTATTTATGGCGCTCTGAACCACAAGGTGGGGGTGTAGATTCTAATCAGTCGTGTAGAAGACGACGGGCCTCCACACCCTTCACTCCCAGCTTCCCTCCCACCGCTTTCCTCTCCGTTCTCTCCGATCAGCATTATCATTCACCATCTTTTGAGCTTTTAAATCCAACTTATTCTTTGTTTTTCTCCTCCAAACAAAAGCTAATGCATCTTTTAAAGGAACCGTCTGTTTTGTGTGTGACTGCAAGGCCGCAGTCTGTTTACCCGTGTTTGTATTAGCCTGCTGATTGTGTTATTAGACGGTTCAGTTTATGTGGTTAATCCTTAGATCATCCTCCGCTCATCCACTCATCCTCTGATGCTCGGCCCTTAATCCCCTCATCCCTCGCTCTCCGCGATGCCCAGCAACCTCTGGCTTCTTATCTGCACTTCATCTGTTTTTTTGTTTTCTACTTTATTTATTTATTTATTTATTTCACCACGAGGTGATGCGGCTTTGAGCCGCTTCCTCGCTAATGATGAAGATCGCAGAATGATCCTGAAGGCCAAAGTGTTCCTCTTGTGTTTGGGCGTGAAGAAGTCTGTCAAGTGCGGCTTCAGGGACTCGGAGGTGTAAACCGGCCTCTGACCAGGATTTTTCTTTTAAAAGGTCATACAGTAGAGGGAAGAAAACAATGCCGGGCAGCGGAGGCTCCCCCAACACCGAGGTGCTAAACTGTCAACAGCAGTGTGAGAGTGATGCGATCAAAGGGAGGAGCCTGGAGAGCAGCAGTGTGAGGGGATATGAAACTTTTCTCTTTAAAAAAATATATCTAATAAAGTAATGTTTTGGGGGCGTTGTATATAAATATTGCGGTGAGTTGCAAAAAATAAGACAATTTTCCACCTCATATTTAACCCAGATATAGCCACCTTCTATTATTAAAATGTAATTATTTGCAATCTATGATTTTCCTCTCGAGATTTTCCTTGTCTCCCAGGAAACGGCGCTTGCGTGTGTCGGATGCCGCGCTGAAGGCAAACACTGTGTGAATGTTCAGTATAACCCTATTTGGAGGACACTGTGGGTTTATGTATTTTTCTTTAAAAAACCCAATGTGACGCGATGGATCCTCTCTGTGTTCCCCTCTGTTGCCGTTCTGACGGAGCGGCTCCTCCAGGCATGTCTTCCTGTCCCCAGTGGTCCACGCACGTGTCATTAAATGTGTCTGAGAAACGTATCGGGCTCTTACGCCGCTAAATGCTCCTCTCCACCATGATCGACACATGCTTACTGTCTCTGTCTGCGGTTTGGTGCCGGGAAAGTAGTGAAGTGTTTTTTCTTTTCTTTTACTGAAAACGGCTGTCTTATGCTGATTTAAAAAAAAGGGTTGATGGGTGTGGTGAGAAGAAACAATGAGCTGAAAGATGCTGAAACGCTAAAGCCCATTGTTAACCATTTTGAATACAAAGAATATTGATTGGTGCACAGTGGTGTACGGTTGGTATAACAGGAAGTGGACGTAGTAGTCACCCATTAGTTTAGACTGTCTGGTTTTTTAATCCTCGAGTTTGGTCATTTGGTCGTCGCCATCTTGGCTTTTTGAAACCAGTGAAATATTTGGAATGTGGAGAAGTGAGTTAAAGACGCTGTTTACGTCTCTGGTAGCGGCAGTAATCTGTCAATCACAGTAGTCCCGCCCTAAAGCATGCTCTGCTTGCTCTGCGTCTATTTGACTCTAAATGGCCATAATTTACTACATGAACATCACGCTGTATTGAAGAAGTATTGAAACTAGAGATTGAGACATAAACTCATGTTTACGATGAGGTAATAAATCGAGAGTAGTCATTTTCTCATAGACTTCTATACAATCTGACTTATTTTTGCAACCAGAGAAGTCGCCCCCTGCTGGCCAGTAGAGAGATTGCACGTTTAAGACTCTTCCGCATTGGCTTCACAGGAGGTTGCCGCCTGGTGACGATGGGCCCCAGTTCAACTATTAGGATTATGATATATTATGGTTCTTGTGCACGATAGTTACCAGTCAAGCACCCACTCCCTTGCGTCCCTGTTGGTGCAGCTTCAAGGGTCCTGCCTGTAATGTGGCTGCATTGAGACTGGAGCAGAGCTGGGAGGGTTAGGACAACGTCTTCAGGTCCAACGTAGTCCGGGTGCCTTCTACAGGAAAGTGAGTTGGCCGCTCGTTCAAACACGAGACAAACATGTAAATTGCCAGCACGTTTATGTAACATGGTGCATCTCTGAGAGATGGCTAGAGAGAGAGAGAGAGGAGAGAGTATTCACTTCCTCTCCCAGTGGTGCCAGCAGCCCCAGTTAACTCACCTACATGGAGAAAGAGAACAGAAGAAGAGAGAGAGTGGAGGGAGGGACTGCGACATGAGAGGGAAGCAGAGGGGAGGGGAAAGTTTGCAGGTGTGACAGAGGCAGAGAAGTAGGGAGGGAGGGAGGTGGGGGTGCGTCAGGCTATCTGGGTGAGAGAGGAGGAGGGAGAGATAGAGAGGGAGAGGAGGAGGCGGACTGGAGAAGAGACAGAAGAGATGAGCAGGCAAGGGCACAGCAGCAAAACAGAAGGCTGGGGGTAGAGGGAAAGGAAGGAGCGAGTGGGAGAGGGAAAGAAAAGAGTGAGTGGGAGAGAGAGAGAGAGAGAGAGACGCAGAGAGCGAGAGGAAGGGAAAGAAAGAAAGCAAGCAAGCGAGGGAGAGTGACAGGGACAGAGGCCAGCATAGGAGGAGGGAGGAGGAGGAGGAGGAGGAGAGAGGGGGGATTGGCATGGCAGACAGAGAGCGAGCGGGGGCAGAGAGAGGGAGATTTTGAATCCGTGAGACAGACGAGAGAGACTGAGCTGGTGAGGTGACACGGGATCGGGGAGAGAGAGAGAGAGAGAGGAGCGACGACGGTCTCGAGTTGTAGCACGGAATACGATGATGGGGCTGTACTATCCTACCGTGTTGTCGGTGAGTGTTTATCTCTCTCCTCTGTTCTTCTTTTTTTATTTTTATAAATGTCCTCCTCCGTTGTGCTCGTCCGCTGCATCTCTTTTTGCCGCGGCCCGGCTCCACTGTACGCGGAGCGCAGGCAGCGCTGTCGCCGAGCATGAAATGTTAATTAACTGCGAACAGATGAGGACTCTTCTTGACCCCCTTTTTTTTTTATTTATTTTTTGCTGGAGTGGTCCAGTCTAGCGCCGGGGACTCTGTGTGCTCCCTGGTTGCTGCGAGGGAGACGAACAGTGGAAAGCGCCGTAGAGATGAGATCGCTGTACGGTTATGATCCGTCGCGGCGGAAACGCTCGCGCGGTGGCGTGCTACTCTCCTGCCCGGAGGGCGAGGAGCGCATGCAATCTGAACATCAAGCGATTCTGCCAGCGCCAGAAACGGCGCTCTGCCATGTATTATGTATGCTCAGAAGATTCATTCAGTGCAGCGTGTTGGTGTGCTCAGCGGGATGTAGCAGTATGCTGTTTCTGCGGTAAACTCTCTTCGGAGTGGAAACAGTGAAGGAAGAGGGAGGGGAGGGGAGGGAGTCTTTCTCCTTTATTGCCTCTGCAGCTGTCTCAGTACGTCGCTCAAGCCCCATGAGCGAAAAGGACAGGTGTACACACACACACACACACACACACATACACACAGAACAGTTGTCTCCTTCCTGTTCTTTATCTTCCTCCCCTTCTGCATACTCTCCTATTCCGCTAGCAACACCTCCTCACTGTAATTTCTGTGTCACACATTTCTCACACACAGAAGCACACAGTGGGCCGCGAAGTTGTTGTCTCGCTCATATCGTTACGTTTCGTTCGGCGTGAGTCAGTCCCTCCAGCGTGTGCGCCTCTCGTTTTCAGCAGTACCTTGGATTCCTGCTCTCTTTACTGTTTGACCTCGTTCCCCCCCTTCCTCCTCCTCTCGCTCTCCCCGGGGCCCTGGCAGCTGTTATCTCAATGTTTCCCCGTCTAAGAGCCCCCCTGGAAGAGGGGGATGGGCCGGGAAAAGAGTGAGAATGGGGAGCGGGAGAATAGAGACATTGATTTATTTTTTAAGGTGACGGCAGAGGTTGGCGGGGAAGCCCGTGGATGAGGAAGCTGAAATAATGCGGAGATGGGCAAAACAAGGAGTTGGAAGGGATGGAGAGCAACAATATGAGGTCAACTGGAGAGAGCTGGTTTGCTCTGTGACGCAATTTCTGTCGAGCTGACTTTGCAGTTACGCGTGTGCGTGCGTGTTTAAGTGTGTGCTGCCTTCTGACGGCGGTTATTTAGAGAGTTTGGTGCTCCATGGTGCAAAAGACTGAAATATTTTCTCAAGCCCCACCTAAGCGTGTGCCCTAAGGCGAGGGAGAGACTCCTACCTGCTGCAAAACTACACACACACACACACACACACACACACACACACACACTGCCACGCTTTCATAAACTGTAAACGGGTCATGCGGTTTCAATCCCCTCCCCCTCACCCAACCTCCTGCACCTCCCACCATCCACAAATCTTGTTATTGATTCTTTCGCAGGGTTAACAATGATGGTCGGTAAATGATCCCAATGAGCCGTGTTGCCGTGGCAACTTGCATGAGTCATTCATTTTGTATCGGATTGTTAAATGCTTCGTGGAGTGAGGAAAATGTCGACGGGAGAGCCATGTGAGGTAAACACCTTTTTTGTTTTGTTTTGCACTATGCTTCTGGGGGAAGAGAGGAAAAACACAACAAAAATAATGCTTATGAAATTGTCCAAACCCTTGGAGCTGCTGTAACGGCCGTGTCTTCCTTCGCAGACATTTGCATCTCTAATGGCTCTCCAAAAAGAAAAAAGCGCTCGCTGCGAGGCATCTGCGCCGAATTTCAAAAGAACCTTCCCCTTTTGAAGCGGCGAGAGAGAGAGAGAGAGAGAGAGAGAGAGGGGTTGCCCTCGCCGGCTCTTTGGCCGGCACGCTTTGTGTACGTTCTCCAAACCGCCGCTCCACAGCCGGACGAGTGCTTTATTGTCACAGAGCATCGCGGCTCGAGCTCCAAAACGGGACCAACTCGTTTTCGAGGGCCTTTATTGTATTGGAAGAAGCTGGTTCCATGTTGGGTAAACACGCGCTCCGTTCCCTTGCGTCTGTGTGCTCACCTGCACGCGTGTTTGTTTTGGGTCGGCGTGTGGCCTTCCTGATGAGCAATAGATGCGGACCAATAATGTCATCATCTTCTTTTGTTTAGTTTTTTAAATATTTACTTCATAAAAATGCTGCCGAGCAGATCGTTGACACAGCGTGTGGAGGGAGGACAGCCAGTGATGCTGCGAGAACCCCTGCGCACATGTATGTTGAAGGGGAGGGGGTCTCGCAGAAAATGTTTCTGAGTCACGTGACACCCTAGAAGGAAAAGGACGGGGAGGGGTTTGCTTGACAAGCAGACACGCTACCCTATAAGGAGATGGAGGAGAGTGTAGGAGGAGGAGCCCAGGCATCAGCGATATCTTGTTGCTATGAAGCAAAATGGGCTTGATTGATATGCGTGGTGGGGGGGGGGGGGGTTGCGAGAGTCCCGTCTGGATTTTATGAAGCGTAAAGAGGAAAAGCACACAGCAGAGAAAGAGAGAGTGGGAGGAAAGGGAGAACGTCAGCAAGAGAAGAGCAAAGAGGGGGGGAGGAGGAAGAGCGATGGAGGAGGGGATGATTAACAAGAGGGTGTCTCCTGGCTCATCGGTATGCCACAGGCTCGCCGTAAACGCTTCCCCAGCTGTTCGCAGCTCGGGTAGCATCAGCACGGAGTCGGAAGCCAAGATCTGAGCCGAGCACAACTTCCCCATTTAATGTGATTTATCGAGCCAAAATGTGAGCTGTCGCTAAACCGCATGAATCACATTCTCCAGCATCAAGTTTGCCGATTCAGGCTACAGACCAAATGTGCCGCAGGGCCCCCGAGAAAGTAAGCTACCGAAATGTCATTATTCGAGTGAAATGACCCGGTGTTGCCCCAGTTAGCTCTTAGCCATGTTCCTCTCCTCCTCCTCCTGTAGCCGGGTGAGACTGCTGCAGACGAGCACATTTTATAACATGTCTCCTCAGACACACTTGCTGATGCTAACTGACCCGAAAGTAAGCCTGCTACAGCTACCGCTCTGAGTCACTGGCTTTGCCTGGCCAACGCACACACTTACACAACCCTTGATGCCTTCCGCAGGGGAGCGGAAGCACACACACACACACACACACACACGCACGCACACAAGCGCGCCGACATGCACACGACGTGTACACAAACGCAACGTTCACACAAAAAACCCGAGTGCTGGCCCAAATGCTCGGCCTCCAGTTCGTCTGTCCACAGGGCTTCACTTTTCTTCAGCTTTGACCAGGAATGCCCCCTTTGTCTCCCTCCTCTCATCCCGCCATCCATGTGCATTTTACTCAGCAGAAGCTTTTATCCTGATGCGAAAGCACAAAGGCCACTCGCAGTCAGCAAAAAAAGAAAGAAAGAAAAAAGCCTCAGAACTTGACGGTTTTGAGAGAGCGAAAAAAAACAAAAATAAAACCAAGCAGCACGCTATTCTTGTAGATACCGGAGCTGTTGACACGGTGCATCAGGTAGAGAGAGCGGGGCTGTGGAGATGCGGCTAAAATGGATCTCCTCTGAAAAAGGCCGGTCGTCAAACACAAATATACAAGGTTGTTTTTGGCTCGTGTTCCTGCTTCTATTTTGGTCGGGCGAAAAAGGAACAGGAGCAGCAACAGCCGGGGTTGTCCATTCCCCTGCTAGGCTGTAGTCTGTTTCTGAGGGATGCTGTGATGGAGGGGGTCATGATCCCATCGGAGGTGTAGACTCAGGGAGCAGTACACAGTGTTGCAGCCGCTATATATATATATATATATATATATATATATATATATATATATATATATGTATATGTGTGTGTGTGTGTGTGTGTCTCGAGTCCTAAGCGTGCAGTATTTAAAATACAAGTCACTATCACTCTGAGTTGCATCACAGCTTGCCAAGTCCAAGACTGACTCATCAGTAGATGAGTGAGGTGTGTCGTGAGTCAACGATGTTGGGACTCGAGTACGGCGACACTGGAGCCGTGATGAGCATTCTGATGCAGAGCAGGAGGGTAGTTTTCCCAACAAATGTCACCAACAGGTACAATGTTTTTTCTCTCTTTTTGGGTGTGTGTAGTCGGTAATATATTCTGCACCAATCTCTTATTACAGGGGGAGGGGTGGGGGGGTTTCTCCGTCTTTTGCTCATTGTTCCAGACTCCCATAGAGGAAGAAAATCCCTTTTGCAGCAAGTAGCACAGAAAATACACCGTAGCATCAGATTGGAAAAACTAGACCAAAGCGTCATGCTGGTGCTTTTGTGAGACGGCACTTCAGCTGCCAGTGAACTGCTGGTCGGGACGATCAAAACGCTTCAGAACCCGCCGCCCCAAAGCAGGATTAAAGAGAGCGGTGTCCTCAACTCGACAACCGAGAACGACTTCAGGGAGAGGCTTTTTTGGAAAATCTGCATCGTCACCCCCCATGTTAAAACGAGACCTGAGCTCAGCGCTAACGCCAGCATGCTAACGTAGTCACAGCGACAATGCTAACATGCTAATGTTTACTGCGTATGCGATGATGCTGTTAGCCGTTAGTCGTTGTGCTAATTGGCACAAACCACAAAGTGAATTTGAAAGTTAAATGTCATTATCATGAAATATCATGGTACACTAATGTCTGTCTGTCTGTCTTTCTTTCTTTCTTTACCCATTTCACCACTTGACCCCACCCCGGCTGATCAACTTTCCCTCGGTTTCAGGTTCCCTTATTTCTCTTCGTCAGCCGGGTATAATGGTTCGCTCCGCCCGCCATCTCTCGCCTTTTACCGCCACGCCAATGCGGTCGATCCAGAGCCGGGGCTGACGCAAGGCGACGCCAACCGCTGTGTCATTTAGCACATAATGTGTTTTGTCGCCCGCAGTTAAAAGCCCCCATTCTGCTCTCCTCTTCTTCTCTTTTTTTCTGTCTCTCTCTCTCAAATGTAATGAATTCAGGATGTCTCATCAGAGGATTTCAGCTCGTGTTCACATTATTACCATCAGTGATGTAGCGGTGATACTGAGAGGAAATTCTTCGCATATGAACCGTTTTTTTTTTTTTTTAAAGCTTTTGTTAATTAATGGAGCAGAGAATTGCAACTGCTTTTAACTGAAAATGCTTTAACAAGGATGGAGTAATCTATGGAAACGCCTTGTAAATCCATATCTATCCAATACAATGCTGTTAAATGAACATTGTCTTTGCACAAAACTAGATTTCGATCTATAGTTACTGCAAAACGATCACAGGGCACAGTGACAGTCTGTGTGAACAATGAGCAAACCAAGGTGAGACGTGAAGGATGTTCTCCCTTCTCGAAAAATATTAATTTGGGACGCTTGTGGATGAGATTGGAAGAGGTTCATACAGCTGCAGGGTTTCAGAGGAGCGGACACAGCTGCCATTTCAAAAGGAAATAATGTGAAAGAAGTTCGAAAAAGAGAGTTGTGGCTCGAGTGCGAGGCACTGAAGATGGAGGACGCGGCTTCTGATCCGGCCGAGGTGGAAACTCTTCACCTGGCGGGAGAGCGGCGGCAGTTTGGGTTCTGAGAGGAGGACGTGTGCAGCGGCAGATTAATGATGAACCCACACTTGCTGTATGTTATCCGGGAGAGGGGGGGGGGGTGACGGGATCGCTCGGCACAATTACTGAAATCACAGAGGCGCTGCAGCCGTGAAAGGTTGAGTTCAAAGCATCTTGATGCGGTTTTCCTTCGCTCCGACATCGGAAGGAAAAAGTCCCTCAGGTGAAGTAGTTTCTGATGGAGCGCAGCAGGGGAGCTTTTAAACTTAAAGCACGGACCTGAAGGATGTTACAAAATGCAATTACTATCTTCCGACATTTGTTATTACAATACATGTCCAGGTAAAGCAAAACATTTATGTTTTGAATTTGTCACACCTCAGAAAAATGTGTTCTTAAGCACTGCGCATTCATGGAGAAAAACAAACATAGAATAGTGTTTTTAAAACTAGGTTTCAAACAAATCAGTGCTCCCTGCTCTGATGCCCTTAAGGGAGGGAAGGGTGAGCATAGCACGGCTTCCCTCGACCAAAACCAGCCTCTCTCTGATTCGTCCACGGCCGAAGTAAAAAGCTCAAGGCCGAGAGATTCAGGATGAACGGATGCGCGTTTGCAGGAAATAAATAATGAAGTCAACGTCCATCGCACATGTCCTCGCCCCAAGGGCTATATGTTAAAATCTGTCTGACCTCTTTACCCGTGAAAAAGCGCACCGCTGTAACGGTTGACTTATTCTCCGTCCGACTGAGACGCCGACTCGGTGCGGCTCGGCCCGCGACCGCTCTCTCTCGTCACGGTACCGACGTGATCCGTGTCGACCGCGCGCTTCACCCCGGTTTGTCACTGAGGCGAGGGGGCCAGCTACCCTGTCACAGGTGTGACGCCGAGAAAGGTCAAAAGCTGGGAGACAGATGGCACACACACACACACACACACACGTATACCCTCCCACGCACTTTTAACACTCCCAAAGGGACAGAAATCTATTGTGCAACTCAGATGGGCATCGCCGCAGCCTCTCTCTCGCTCGCCCCACACACACACACACACACACACACGATAAGTCAATGTAGCCAAGCAGATGTCTAGCAAGCATGGCGTCTCTTTAGTGGTGAGACCCATTTATTCTGATACACAGAAGAGCAAGACGGAGAATATTACTTTTACTAATTGGTTGTTATTATTATATCTGCCTGTCTCTGCTGCTATACTATTACCACTTCTGCTGTTAATAATAATGGAAATAATAATGATTTAAAGTAGGAGGCGAACAAGAAGAGGGAGACTAAGAATACGGAGAAAGAACAAGAGCCATTGTTTAGCCATATATATCTATATAGATATTATGTAATACTTTTATATTATAATCTTCTATTTACATTTTTTTTTATTTTCTGAATCAGTTGTTCCGTTCTAGTTCTCTTCTATTTTCTAGGTATCAAACCGTTCAAACGCCAGGGCCAACGATGGAAACAAGTCGAGGACTTAATCATTCTGTCCCGTCAAAGTCCGATTTGATGTATTTTTTATTTATATTATTAATATATTTTAAGCCATGCTCTCACAGCATGGAGTATCATACGAAGGTGAGTTTTAACAAGACGGTTCAGAAAGCCCTCCCTCTCATCCTCCTCCTCCGTTTTGCATTTGGCATTCGGCTCAGTTTGCTCCACTCAGATGATAAACACGACCAACATTACACCGGCCAAACATTAGCATGTTAGCGTGCTGGTTAGCAGGAGTGGGGGGGCGCTTGGCTCTGAAAGCAGCGGAGCGGCGTGGCTGTAGCCGCAGCTATTAATACATCCGTGCTGCTACAGTCTGATCGAGCATCCAGTGTCGTTATTCGCCGAGTTATAAAAAGATCTGAAAGACAGCGATTGTTTGGTTTATCTTCTGGAGCGACGGATGAGAGGCAGGGCCATGCTTCCAACATCACTCATCACCTTTTATCATCCCATGCCCCCCCCTCTTCTTCTCTCCCGTCCCTTCGCGCTCTAACTGTTACCATTTAGGGTATCCATGCCCCACTGCCAACACCGAGGAATGTGTGTTGTGTTATTGCCTTGTGTCGCGTTTGTGTGTGTGTGTGTGTGGGAGCCTGTATTGTTCTCCTACGCACTCGGTGCTGCTTTTATTCCTTTTTCTCTTTCTTCATTCTGGGGGGGGGTAATAATAATGTTCACCAAATACTTGGGCATACTTCCTTACTAACAGTTGGTCTTTGTGTGAGCGTTGAGTTGTGTGTGTGGGTGTCTGCGTGTCAAAGGTGTTTTTTGTGCACGGAGGCGTTTGTGAGTGTGTGTGCAGGCGTTAGACACTCGCCATTGTACAGCGAGGAGTTTGGAGGCATCTGACCCTCAATAATAGATGTGGCTGCAGTGAATATTTAATGGGTGGAGAGCCGGGGGGGGGCGTGGATACTTATACACACACATTTACACACACACACACACAGACACGTACATGCAGGGAAATGGAAATTTAATATCCACGTCCGTATTACTTTTTAGACCGAAGCTCTTGGAGAAGTGGTGTCTGTGCAGTCGGGTGATGCTCTCGGTAAAAGGTACTGTGGACGTTAGCCAGTGGGCTACTTTAGCTTTCACTCTGTCCTCACCTCTCTCTCTCTCCCTCTCGTCCAAACAGGGCTCTCAGGATAGTGCTGGCGGTCAGGAGGGACTCGTTCCTCCACCTTTCGCCTCATTCCCGCCGCCTCCGCCGCCGCCCCCCCAGAACGGCCTGGCCCTGGACTACGGGGGCAGCCTGTACGCGGCGGGAGCCGTCCAGGGCCCCGTGGAGGCCGGAGGAGTGGCGAACAGCGTCGCCAACGTCGTCAGTGTCCAGGTGAGTGCCCCGCTGCTTCCTCTCAGGTCTATGGCTCAAAGAGAGAAAGAGAGAGCAATGCACGTTACAGATTAAGAAATAACAGTAAATCAATGGGATGCACCAATCTGACTTCTCATGATACAAACTCTGAACTGTGAAAATCAGTTGACTGAACTTGACTGAATCACTGAACTCTACCAATTACAGAGTCGATACCATTCTCCCTTTTCAAGTAAAAAAAAAAAATCTACAACCTCTCTTATGTGTAAAGTAACATATTCTTAAAGATGGACATAATCACAAATTCAAAACATTCGAACCCAAGACTGGTTCTGGCCCGTTTGAACTGCTAGCTTAGCATTAGCTTAGAGAGGCTGAAGCAAACGTTGGACAGGGACAGAATAGTGGATGTGTGAATTACTGCTGGTACTCAGAACTATTTGTTGGCACGTATGTTTTCACATACAAGGAATTTATCTTGGCGGGTGGTGCATGACATTAAACAATAAACAGACTAGTAGTAACATTTCTACTGCTGTAATATTTATATATCCACTACTTCGCTTTGTCCACAGGACTGACGGTCGATTGCTGTATTTATACTTAGCTGAAGCTAATAACGTCCAATCCAACGGTGCGTGAGGGCTGTAATGTTTAGTTTCTATTGAAACGTCTCTCTGTCCATTCAACTGTATTGTGTTATGGTTCTGGTGACAGGCATCATCCACCCCACCTATATAATTAAGGGAAGGCTGATAATAGAAACCCACACACGTTTACTCTCTTTCCAGCTTGGACAAGCGTAATCTGTAAGCCTTTACTTTGGATTCTGGGAAAGGATGCTCCTAGACAAAATGATTCGATCAATGAATAATTGTTTCCTGTGTAATAAAACTCTGCCTCCTCTTTTCCCAGCAGGTGGACGGGTCCTCTCAGATCGACGGTCCGTCAGTGGTCGGCTCAGGAGGCGTCGGCGGCGGAGGGAGCATTGGGGATGACTCGGACAAGGGGACCCCCAAACGCCTCCACGTGTCCAACATCCCCTTCCGCTTCAGAGACCCTGACCTACGGCAAATGTTTGGGGTATGCAGACCGCAGGAACACAATAGGCGTCATCACATAACAGTAACCAAGAAAAGTAGCTTTGGATTAAAAGCATGTCGTTATTCAAATAATCAAAGGAGCGCTGCGGCGACGTCGGCACCGTGTCGATTGCTTTTGGCGGTTTGTGTCCCGTCCTCGAAAAGAGATTTCATAAGAATATCAGGCTCAGCCATATCTGTAGATAAAAGGAATCTATTTGTTTGTAAGATTTGACTGAAAAACCAAACCTTGACCAGACGCATGTTCATCTTGTAGAAAGATGACTCGAGCAATAGGTGTAAAAAAAAAAAAAAAAAAAATCTGGCCTCCGATCAGCTTTTTTTTTTTTGCGAGAGGAATGCGTCTAAAATGTGGTGCAGAGAAAAGAGCAGAGGCAAGGAAGACATGGTGGAAGGAAGAAGAAAAAAAAGCCCATGATGCACTGGCTGGCTGCCAGCTCTTCATGCTTGAACAGTGCTGACACCCTGTGGTGAGATGCAGCACAAGACTTACATGCGTCTTCATTTTCCTTTTCAGCAATATGGCAAAATCCTCGACGTGGAGATCATTTTCAACGAGAGGGGGTCCAAGGTACGAAGAACGGGAACGACGCAGTATCTTGAATAATTGTTGTGCAAAAACGAGCTCAGCAAAAAAAGCTCACCATCCATTTTCAACCTTCTCTTGCTCTCTCCCTCCCTCTTCTTCTTCCTTCACATTTCCCCCGGCTCCTCTCAGGGCTTTGGTTTTGTAACATTCGAGACGAGCGCGGATGCGGAGCTGGCCCGAGGGAAGCTTCACGGCACGCTGGTGGAAGGCCGGAAAATCGAGGTAACTCCCAACCCTTGCCCCCACCCCTCTTTTTTCTTCTTTTTTTAAATTTTTTTTTTTTTTATAGAAACGCCGACCATTTTCTCCTCTGTTTCCCCTTCCATGTCCGACAATGAGAATGAGTTTGTTCTGGTCGTCTCTCGAAGGGTTTTCCGGGTGGATGTATGTGTTTGACTCTAACCCCTCTGGCTTCACTACAGCATGGTGCAGCGGGGCCCCGCACACAGACGTCTCCTCTGGCGGCACTTCCTGTCGATGTTTATGCTGTTGTTGTTGTTGTTTTTGTGGATGTTGTTGTGGGCTGTCCATTGCACCTTGATCTTAACGCTGTGTGGTTTGCAAAGCATGCTGTGTGGAGCGGCTACGCAAACAGGCATGGCCACACGACGCGGTCGATATCCGCTTATGTCACAGCATGTAGGATCTTTTCTCTTCGATTTTTATTTTTTTGGTTTTCCTGCACCTTTTTTCATGACCATCATCACTTCTTCCATGATCATGATGAGTGGCCATCTTTGGTTTATGGTTGTGTTAATGACTGGAAGGGCAGTTAATAGCCTTGGTTGTTTTTCCTGTGCTTGCCGGTGTCTGAGAGGCTACTGTATGTTGCATGGATGGGTCATGAGGTCAGATATCGTCGAGGAGATTTTACACGGGTGCCTCTGGGTAGCAGGTGTGATGCGTTAACCGACTGATGCATGATGGGGTTTTCAGGGGCCAGTTTGAGTCTTGAAATGAGTCTGCCGTGAGAAGTGTGCCATTTCTGATGCTTCATAAATAGGTGTAAATTCAGGCGTGCAAGATAAAAAAAAAATGTTTACACACACGGTTGCATCCACCACTCCTGGGGAATACAAATTTAAAAAAAAGATCTCATGGAAGTGCATTTTGCTGTGACATCTTTTTTTATTTCATTTATTCGTTAGCATGAGCTCGGTTTTCAGTTGCAACTGGCCTTTTGGAGAATCAGATGCACCATGCTTTTCGCCATTTTGCTCTGGCTCCTGATTTTTTTAAATGTTATAAATCACGCTTTCTTTTGACTCGCTACTAAAGCTCCTCTGCATGCATATTCTCGAATGTCTTGCACTCCTCTCTGTCTCTGTGTGGGTGTGCAGGACTAAAAAAACATGGAGGGCGGAGAGGGAATAAACACGAGGAGTACGCAATAGATAGCTGTCGTTCCCTCTCCTTCCTTCCTTCCTTCCTTATTATTTATTGGTTCTCCTCCATCTCTCTTCACTCTCTTTTCACCAGGCCAGTCTGTCTGTCTCTCCCAGTTTGTGTGTCTCCATGTGCACCTGCATCTCTGCTGTCCACCCACCATCTCTGTCTGTTTCCCTGTGATGTAGTCGCATAAACATTGGAGGTTAAGTTTGATTTTGAGTGATTTATTTAGTCAGTTATTTGAATATATAACACGGGTAGTCCCCCTCCTCCCTCCCAAGGCCGATTTATTTTTATTTCTGACATTCTCTGTTTTCATTTGTTTGCCCCATTATCAACTTCTATGATCTGTGTCTGTAGTGGTATTTCTTTCTATTTTTTTGTTTGTTTATTTTAACCAGTAGAGGTGAGAATGTTGTCAAATGGCCGATACTTGCAGCTGACTGTTGACACATGACCTGTTGCATCACTTCCTCTCTACCACATGGTTGGGGGTTGCTTTTCATTACCTCGTTTTTTTTGTTTTTGTTTTTATTTTGTTTACTTATTTGGTTCATCATTTCTTTATTACATATATTTTTCTCTATTTCCCTGATGATTTTTGTATGTTGTTGTTGTTGTCAGTCTCCACGGTAACTGCTCGCGTGTCCTCACGCCGTTTCCCTGGCAACGGTAAGTTGTGTACACATGGCATCATCTTTGAATGACCCCTCCCCACCCCATCTGTCAAAATAGTGAAATAAAATGCACCCAACACCCAAAATGAGAGGGACTCCTTTACTGGAGGGAGCCCGCTTGATTGGATGAATGAATGAATGAACGACAGAACCCAATTGGCTAATCCTGTGATTGATCGGGGAGGTGGTGAATGAAACGATTTAGCGAGATTAGCCATTGATCGCATGGCGGTATAACGGCCACCTGCATTACTGAATGTACTGCATCTATCTGCAAGTGCAACGACTTTGACTACCACTTCTTAAGCATTCATTCCAATCACCTTCTCTAACTGCATTCAGCATTTAATTCCAGAGCCGTATCCTGCATGATTTACTCTTCTTTCTCGTCACCTGTGCGACGCAATATAGTAAATCTATGTCATCTCTCCGTGTCGTGTCGGCCAGCGGCTGCATTTCCTTCTTGCACCTTAGCGGGACAGCATGCCGACGCATGAGTGCTCTGTTAGCGTTGCCGGAGAGAAGATTCTAGTTGTCTGTGTGTCCCGCAGTACTTGACCCTCACTCTCTGTACCACTTTGTAGACTGCAGACCGTTGTAGAGGTACGGGCAGCTTTGACTTACATTCATATTTAAGATAGAAATGTGCAGGAATAGTGGATGCAAGCTTATTCTACTTCAAAGTGAAGCTACTCTTCATATATATATATATATATACACACACACACACACACACTTTTAGAATTTGAGTTTTTTTATAATAAAAAAAAAAAAGCTGCCACAAATTAATTGGTTGACCCCACTAGAGCAAACGTAAGAATCCGTGCAGCTTTTTCTTGGTCCTGATGCCCGTAACGAGGTGTCCTTGTTTTACTTTCTGATCAGTTTGGTTCTGGATGGTGTGTGTGTGTGTGTGTGTGTGTGTGTGTGTGTGTGTGTGTGTGTGTGTGTTGGTGGTCTGTGTGCTTCGAGGTCTCTCTGGTGTGCGACACTGATCTGGAATGCCTGGCAGTGTTTCACAACCATGGTTTGATTTTTATTTTCATTTTACTTTTTGTTTTGTTTTTTGTTTTGAGGAATGATATTTGCATCCCCCATCCTCTCTGTCTTTATCTAGACCTCTCTCTCTCTCTCTCTTTCTCTCTCTCTCTCTGTAGTCGTTCTCTCGCTCCATTCATCCATTGTTGCTCTTGTACAGTTAGACCCAATGTAGACAAACGGTCAGATGTATATTTTGTTTGTGTGTATCGCATCTTGTCGTTTGTTCATTAGAAGAATTGCACATTTGAATGGATTGTTCACTCTCACTCTTTCTCCTCCACATCATGTTTGTGTGTTTCTGTGTCTTCATGTGGACTGGCTCCTCCTCCTGCATCCCTCTATATTTCTGTCTTTTCTCTGGCGTTCGCTCTCCCTCCCTCCCTCCCTCCTCTTTTTTCTGTATGGTGTGTATTGGATCGGGAGGGCTGCCGAACCTTTTTTTTGATTGGTCTCTTGCTGCATCTGATGCTTGCTGATTGGCTCGTTTGGCTCACCTCTGGTGATGTGATGCGCTCTTGACTGGCTGCGTGTAATCTGTGTATGAACTCCTTGATTGATGTTTTTTTTGCATTGTGTTCAACAGATGAATCTGCCGCTTAATTCACCTTCTTTTTCCCTCTTATTTTTTTTTGTGGAAAAAGGTAGCACTAAACTGGTCTTGGATTTCTTTTTGAATGCTTTCGTTCTGAAATATTTTGTGTTTTTTTTTCTTTGTTCTGTGTGCCAATGGTTGCATTGTTTGTGTCCGAAACTGCCTGACTTACTCACCAGGATCCTCGTTTTCAATGTCTCTCTCCTTCAAAAGAAGCGCATGCATCAAATACCATCGCTGCTCATCAACAGAATTAACCTCCGTCATAAGTAAACGACTGTTTCACGTGTAATGACACCTCACACTTCAAGTTCAATACGACAACTCTGATCACCACGTACAGAGTATCTCCCTCAGAATACATTCAGATAAAACAGTTTAGATCCTGCATCATTTTGATAATTCCTCAATGCTTGTTTTTCTGTTAAACTGCGTCGACTCGGCCTCTGACCTCTTCTTCTGGTGTCCAGGTGAATAACGCCACCGCTAGAGTGATGACGAACAAGAAGATGACCACCCCTTACTCTAACGGAGAGGGCCTCGCAGCGCTGCCATACGGTAAAGCGCCTTCAGCTTCACAACAGATCCCATCTATTTATTCTATTTCTTTTTTTGGCATTGGTCTCTTTTGTTCTGCATTTTAACCAAAAGGGGGCGGCAACTAATCAATTGACCTGTCGATAATTTTCTCGAATTGGTCACAAAACGATGACGATCATAACGACGACGTCGTCAAATCACAACTCATTTAGTTACTGTCATGGAGGAGCAAAGAAACCAGAAAAAAATATACACGTTTAAGGAACTGGATGTTTTTCCTGAAAGAATTACTCAAACAGATTAATCGTTCAAATCAAAACTGATCGATTAATCGTTACAGCGCTAATATCCCACAAAGCAAAAGCCTCAGTAACTATTTTGAAAGTAGAAAACATCATATATATATATATATATATATATATATATATATATATATATATATATATATATATATATATATATATATATATATATATATATATATTACACACACACACACCCTCTCTTGAACAGCAAAGATCACTCTGCAGGGATGCAGAAATCCTAAAATACGTGCCCGCTTCTGTCACATATTGATTTAAATGTACTTTTTATTTCCCTGTTGGTCGCCTGCAGCTGGATGGAAGTTGAGTCCCATGGTTGGCGCCATGTACAGCCCCGAGCTCTATACAGGTACGAGCACAAAGATTTAGCTCTCGCACTGATTAGCCCCGTTGTGTTGGCGACAGGATGCACAGATAATGTTTTTATCCTGAAGGCACTTCAGCCGATCTCTCCCACCTTCTCCGTCTCTCAGTACCGGGGTTCCCGTACCCGGCGGCAGCGGCGGCGGCGGCCTCCACCGCCGCCTCCTTTCGAGGCGCTCACCTCCGGGGCCGAGCCCGACCCGTCTACAGCGCCGTCAGGGCCGCTGTGCCACAAGCCGCCATCCCTACCTACCCGGGGTAAACACACACACACACACACACACACACACACACACACACACACACACACACACACATAGAAACACATGACGCTAGCAAACTGCTCTTAAAACTCGACATAATGTCTGTCTTCTTAAATGCATGCCTTCACTTGGTCAACAATAATACTTTATAATTGTGCATGCGGTGTGATTGAATATAGTATATAAATAGTATAGTAGTATCACTCTAAAGACAAAGAGGTGGTATTTTGTCTTGCATGTTGCACGGTGTGTAATAATCTCACTCTTTCTTTTTTTCTCTCTTTCACAATCGGTTTGGCACCGTTCTGTCCCTCTCTGTCTCTCTCTCTCTCTCTCTCTCTCTCTCTCTCTCTCTCTCTCTCTCTCTCTCTCTACCCCTATCACTCTTTGTTTGCTGTTTCCTGCAATGCCCACACGGTGGCGCATCACACCATTTTTTTGTTTGTTTGTTTGTTTGGACTTTCCACCACTGCTCCTCTCTTGCTCTCTCTCCCTCTCCCTCCTTTACCCTCCTCTCTCCTCTCTCTCCTTTACCTTCCTTTCTCCTCTCCTTTACCTTCCTTTCCTTTCTCCTCTCTCTCTACTTTACCTTCCCTTCCTTTCTCCTCTCTCCCTCCTTTACCTTCCTCTCTCCTCTCTCTCCTTTACCTTCCTTTCCTTTCTCCTCTCTCCCTCCTTTACCTTCCTTTCTCCTCTCTCTCCTTTACCTTCCTTTCTCCTCTCTCCTTTACCTTCCTTCTTTTTCTCGCCTCTCTCTCAGTGTGATGGCCTATCAGGATGGTTTTTACGGTGCAGCTGATCTCTATGTAAGTATGCCTCTCTGCCCTCTGCTGCCTCACTCCTCACTTACATCCCCTCTTGCCTGTGGGTTTTAAAGTGTCGCAGCACGGACTAAACCCAAAGAGACGTGTACTTTTGGGTGTTTGATGTTCCCTTGGACTTAATCCTAAATTAACTTTTTATTTGAAATGGTTTTATTACAAATATATTGACCTCATCTTTTGTATTCCTGTACAATCTCAACTGAAATGTCTTTTCAATGATGCATACAGACATAATAGGATCTCACACACACACACACTTTCATCAGTGTTCATTCACGAGTACACTCCTCTCGGGTTTGTCTCTGTGCATTTGTGAGTTAAGTTTGTACCAATGTGATTATGAGTGTGTGTGTGTGTGTGTATGTGTGTGTGCAGGCGAGTGTGACCAGGTTGACAATAGCTGTTTCTGTTCTCTCTGTAGACTAGTGTTTCAGGACATTAGTGGCAGATTGCCCCAGGTAGGGTTTACACACTCTGTGTGAGAGCCAGTGTGCATCCTCCTCGTCTCCAATGACTGCGTGCTGCTAGACATTATTGACCATCTGAGATTGAAACGCCTTCTGTCTTCTTCTACTAACTCACTGGATTCTGACATGGGTGGAGTTGCGGAAGGGGGAGAAGAGAATTAAGTTGAAATCTGACTTTGCGAAGCATGCCAGACATGAAAATGTCCACTCTCAAATGATCTACAGGAAGGGGGGATTAGGCGCAGTATTGCAGGTCAATACTTGAACAGTGGGCCAATTTCTTTTTACCCAAACCTGCACTTGTGGTTAAGTTTTCAAGTCTATTCTAAGATGCATTCGGTCTTATTTTGGCCTCGTCCCTAGGCGACACCCCACAGCAAGAATTCATCTGTGAATTTAGGACCTTTCACTATGGCGAGATGCATTAAAACACATTTTATTGTATTATTTGACATCTTCATCACACACACTTTTATCCCAAAATCAGAAAACACGTAAAGAGAACCGTGATAGCTGAGATAAAAAAAGGACATGCCCCTTATTTAATTTATTCACACAAACATATGGATGTCTATGTGTCGGCGAGCTGCATTGCCATGACTTGAAATACAAACAGGATGCGAACTAAATAAGACAATACAAAATAAAACCTTGAGCATGTTCTCAGTAGTCAGAGGGATGTAGGACAGTTTCCATCAGCAGTTAATTCCGACCCCTTCCAGGAATCTCCCTATCTGTCTCACCTGTGGCATGCTAACTGAATCAATGTCGGCATGCAGACATATTGACAAGGCTGACTCCTCCCCCAGTCCCTCCTACTTCCTCCCCCTTTTTCTTCTCCGTCTATTTTTATGTCACCCTTAATTGCACTTCTTCCTCAGTCGATAATTAAACACTTTTTTGTCATCTGGCATTCTTATTATTTACTACATCTTCTTTCCCTGCTCTGTGACTCTTCCTCTTCCTCACCTATTTTCTACATCTCTGCCTCTCTCTCTCTCTCTCTCTCTCTCTCTCTCTCTCTCTCTCTCTCTCTCTCTCTCTCTCTCTCTCTCTCTCTCTCTCTCTCTCTCTCTCTCTCTCTCTTTCTCTCTCTCTCCTCCTCACCCCTATACACCATCTTACTCCTTCCTAAACCCCTCCCCCCACCCCGTCCAGCCTCCCTCCCATAGCGGCAGCTGTGTGGTCCTGAATGCGGGGACTTGGTCGTGACTGATCCTTTAGGGTAGAATGCAGCGGTGTTTGTTTTGTTTTGTTTTCATAGGGATGTTTGGCCTAATCCGCTGTGCGTTCTGAGTTTGGGGAAAGCATGCAGTGTCTGTCAGTGATTGGCCGCTGGCCACGTGAGCGTTTACGTGGGTGTGTGCGCGCGTGTGCCCTTTTTTTTTTTTTTTTTATCCGACTGGCTGACTGTCTTCTTTCACCCGTAGTTTTTTTGTTTTTGTTTGGTCCATCAGCTGTTCATCCAAACATAAATAATGACACAATCATCTTGCCACCTCTTCCCCTTTCTTTAACAGTGTTTTTGGTAGGGGAACCGGGGTGGGGCACAGTTATCGGTATGAACTCTCTCTCTCTCTCCCTCCCTCCATATCCAACGCACAGTGGGGGGGGAGGGAATAAAAAAAGCACTTTTATGTTGCACGGGGGAACGCTTGCAAACAGCAAAACACATGTTGTATTTTGCGTGTTGGTCATGGAGGGAGAGACCCACACAGAGCCTGAGCTACATCCTTGTGAATGCCGTACTGCACCAGATTAGCCAGTTTTGCTGACTGTCTGCTTGTTAATCTTTCGCTCTCTTCTCAGCAGTGTGTTGCTCACAATGTAACCCTTTTTAGATTAACCACTTGTCTGTCTGTGTAGAGGAAATGCAGCTAACCCTTTTAACACTGATCTCCTCTTGTCTCTCCCTTCGTCGTATTCATCTTTCTCCTCCCCCTTACTCCCAACTCCCGTCGTGGCATCGTCACAGGGCGGCTATGCAGCGTATCGTTACGCCCAGCCGACTGCGGTAGCGACTCCCGCGGCGGCGGCGGCAGCGGCAGCTTACAGTGACAGGTGAGCAGTGAAGCCTCCTCTGGCCAGGAGTTAGTCCGCTACAGCACATTCAGCCAAATTCCATCATCATGTATGATGATGTTTTTTTGTTTGTTTTCTATGTAGCTACGGACGAGTTTACACGGCAGACCCCTACCACGCTGCGCTCAACCCGGCCGCCTACGGCGTCGGAGCCATGGTAAGTCCCTGAGGCCCGTACGTTGTCAAACATTCAAAGGATGAGGCGAGTGCTATTCTATGTGTTTCTTATTGTCTGCAATTTCCAAGAAAGAGCAAAACCATCAACGTGTTAGTCCGTCCCTCAATACTTTTATAACGGTCCTCTTCTGCCCGTGGAACTCCTCCAGTTCATGCTTAAGAAAAAGATATTTAAAAACTGGTCACCAATAGTTTGTTGAACCAAAGAAAACCGCTGAGCGCTGCAGAGTTGAGAACACGTCCTTCAAAAGGGAAAGAAAATAGGATATTCTTTAGAAGAGTTATTATGTTTTTAGTGCATTCTGTGTTCAGGATCATTGTTTGGGAACGTGTTGCATTGAGACACTAAATTAACTTGTTTTGAGACTGTTTATATTTATTATAACACAGTGAATATGGAGCCAGGTAGTATTCCAGCAGAGAAAAAAAACAGACGAACAGTGGGAGCGAGAAGAGGTTAAGATGGGCGTGACCTGGGCAGTTTTTGGGAGATATAATAAATAAATAAAAAATCAGGGTTCGGTTTCAGTCTTTTTAAGGAATTTGTTGACGATAAGAGAAGCGTAGAAAGTGAACAGACAGTAATGACTAATGTCATTTTTAAAGAGCTTTATTCACTAGATGTTTTTATCTTTTGTCGTTCCACAGGCCACACTGTACAGAGGAGGCTACAGTAGATTTGCCCCTTACTAAAGACACTACATTTCCCAGGAGCTCCCCTCTTCCATTGAATTTCTCTGAAAGAGCTCCCTCTGTTGTCGTGGAGGAGGACTGCACCCAGTTTTAAAGTGTGGAGTCGACTCAACAAAGATATTTCAGATCCCTCCCCAGAGCAGTCCCACGTTTTCGTATATACGCTACTACAGAAATAGAGGAATGCTGTATTAAAGACTGACAGATGGCCTTTACAGTAAAAAATAAAATAAAGAAGAAAAAAAAAGACTTAAAATGGCCACCTTCCCTATTGCACGGCTGTATTATAGTCCCCTCTTCTTAATCCCTCGGCACTCAGCAGCACAAGACTCGTGATGGAGCCCAGATGTTCTTCCAAAGGCTGTGTGTGGATAACTGACATTTTAAACAGCTGTCAACCGTGTGCGAGGAAAAAAAAAAGAGCTGAGTTCTGTGTGTCCTGCACACACTCACCATTTGAAGGAAGAAGGGAGGGAATCAAAAGTGTCCATGTGGCGTCGGAGCGTAGGAAGCAGGAGGCGAAGAAGCTAAACAACAACATTCTGGACCAGAACGACGAGTCACCGATGATAAAAAATAAAATAATCAACCACTGATGGGATTTTTGTGATCCCACCTTAATGTGGGCGGATAGTCATGAGGCTTTCCGTGGAGGATGTGTGACGGCGTGCGACGCGACAGGAATCCCGTCCGAAAGCTGAAGGGAGGGAGGGTTATTAGAGCTGTTCCTTACCTCAAGTTTTCTTAGTGTGTGGAAATGGTGAACCTTTAAACTTTAAAATTGTTATGATATGCAAAGAAATTAGTTTAGAGAAAAAAAGTTACCAAATTATTATTATTGTAATTATTCTTATTCTAATAAAAAAACATTTAATTTTGTTTGACTCGGCAGCCGCCGCTGTCCCGGGTCAGCAGATCAACAGAGAACCTCGGGGTTAACGTCCGACAATGAGCATCTGTTTTTAACACCTTGTGGACTATATGACACAACTACAGTCTCACTACACTGTGTGCAGCCGCCACGACAACACTATGGACAGACACACACTACTACATTGTCGTCTTGAATTGGTTTTATTTTTTAGCTTTTAGATCCAAACATCATCCACCCACAACCCTGGGGTTCTAGTATTTGTTGATCTTTTTAATGTAGAGATTTATTATTTGGATCCCCCCCCCCTCGTCCCCCCCAATGCTCCACCTTTTCTAGAGCAGAGTCCAACATTGAACGAGTCTTCCTGAAACATACTTTAGTCGGTAAATGTGTTGGAGGCGCTGCCAGCCAGCGCCTCACTGAGCAAGAGAGAGATTCTGTCTGAGTTAATAGAAAATATTTAAATGCAAAACACCTTACTATTGTGCATATTTCTATACCGTTGTATTCTATATTTCCAGAACGTGGCTTTTTTGTGTGTTTTTTTTTTTTTGGGCTTTTGGTTTTTGTTCCAAAGATTTGTAGAAAGCACATTTTTCTGCCGTATGTATAAATATGTTATCTTTGTTATTGTTATGATCATAATCCTATGGCTGTCTTTATTTACTTAATTTTCACTTTGTTTGTCTTTTTTTAATATATATATATATATATATATATATATATATATATACATATATATATATATATATATATATATATATATATATATATATATATCTTTAAGTGTTGTTCCTTCTCCAGTAAGGTGCAAGTTCGATTTCAAGTTAGTTTGTTTTTGTTGTTTTCTTTTGCATTGGAATAAAGTTCTTGAGTCGAGCGCGTGCCTGAGGAGCGACGCACTAGAGGTGTGCATGTAACACTATCGAACCTTTGTCCTCTTGGGGAAATATTCAGTCAATCCAAGCGACCGTTTGTTTTTAGTTTTGGGTTGATTATAGGATCCGTTAGCATGACATTTGATTATTTCAAAAATATATAGCAACGGCTGGATTTTTCTCTATTTTTGTGTCCACGTTTTGGTGACTGAGACATTTGGAATGAACGAACATAGGCGTGTAGCACTTTGTGTGTTTTTTTTTTGTTTTTTTTTGCGTTTTTCATTTATTTTTGAGTTTGAAGCAGACTCCTTACATTTCAGTGGCTCGACCGGCGCGGTCGCTCCAGGTTCATTTGAAGATGTCCAGTAAAATGTCTGAAAGTGTTATCACTCATACATGAGCGGGTTGCTATTTCAACATGGTGAAAAACTAAATGTCATTGTGGGATATGATATAAGCTGTGTTGAATGAGATTCTTTTATTTTTCCACCAACATTTTCACTAATTTCAATTTTGTGTTTTCCATTTCTCACATTTGGAAAAACAGGTCAATAAGATATTTTTGTTTTACTATTAAATGTGCTGCTGTTTTAATTTTAGCATTTGTTATATCTTCAAATTACTACAGAATGTGCTCTGGACAAAAAAAAAAAAAAAAACCTAGCCAAAGATGCTAACTTACGGTCCCCAGCACGTTCTGGTTCTCCACTTGAGAAGTGCGACACAAAATACACACAAATGGACTTATGAAGCCACTGACGGCATGGACAAACCAGCATGAGCGATACTTGTCAAGTTTGACATTTTTTGCATGAATCTTGTGTCTTTTCATATTCTGACTCCTGAGCAGCCGAGTCCAGCTGCGTCTTCTTTACCACTAAACTACATGGGGAGCGACCGGCAGCTAGCCGCTTGAAGCTAGCCGCTTGAAGCTAGCTCACACAACAAAGAGCACAGTGCTGTTTGGCAACAAAATAACTAAAAATAAAAAGCCTGCTGACAAACAAAACGGCTGCCGCACAAAATAACACGTGGCAGCTTTATTTTTCCTGTCATGGTTTTCTTGCCACTGTATTATAGTAAACTATGTGGCCCTCCTTCATAGTTGCTATGGTTCCCTCAATGAACAGTCCTCTCCCTCTGTCATGTCTATATCCCCCCTGACTGCCATTATGTTTTTTAGTTATTGAATGTCCATATAAAATGTTTTATATAAAAATGTTTGGTTGTGATTACGCTTTCAGGTGGTTTTCTTTTGGTATTCTATTTATTTAGTCAAATGGAAGATGGTATTTTTTTATTTTTTTCACATTGTACACATAGACCGTGAGTGCTAATTACTCATTTAAGTCTCAGTATGGATCCCAGTGTGCATTCAACACACAGCACTGGGCAGAAAAACTGTCTTATTTTAACGTATACATAGAAAACAGTTCGTATCATATCTAACGAAAAAATGACTTCTAAGTTATGCTGCTCTCTCCGGCAAAAGTCCAGCAACTAGTGCAGATTTCCGCTGCTCACATGCAAACAGTCTTTTAAGAATATCTGAAACACTAGCATCCATTTGGAGCATTCTCTACTTTTAGCTTTGTTTTGGTCTCCACCAACTCGCCTTATAAGCTCCATGTTTCACTGTGTTCACCAGCTAGTTGCTAACTTTGACCGTCGTTTGTTTGATGCTGGACAGTTAGCATTTAGTGGGTCAGAGCTTTTTGTTTTACAATGCCTTCTTGCTGTGGTTGCAAGCCCACTGGTCAGACTAAATCATACACATGCAAGCTGGAAAATCAAGACATGGGCTGAAGGATGCTAATGCGGTGTGTTAAACAATACGAGCTGAACTTATTCGTCATTACACGTCCTTACCTTGGTGACACCTAGCTGGATGCGCTACTCTTTACCCATGCGATGCTAATGCTGTGTCATCAAGGCCATCCGTCTCCAATCGAGCGGCACTCGAACATCGTTCCAATTTTGTTGCCGCAGAGTTTGACTGACAGTCTAAATACATATCACATAAAAGAGCAATAACCACCGTTACATTATTATCCCCACCAAGAGGATCATGCGGTCGGTGCGCGTCTCATCTCTCATTCTGCTGCCGCTAACTGCATAATATTTTGTGCGGGTGGTCATGGCTGCATGCATTCGTCACCACTCTTAAATGTGTTTTACGTCTTAGAGCGGCGTAACCCTCACCCTTTTCAAGCCAGGTAAGTTTCAATCAACTAATTATATATTATAGATCGATGATCTGATCTATATGTTTTCTGTCGGACTGGAAGGCGGCTGGATAGAAGAGTGAAGGAGATCGGGGAGGAAAGTTAAAAATAAGATTACAATTGATTTCAAATGATGTTCTTGAAATAAAATACAAATATGGGAATATGTTCACCAATGTTATCTAAAAACGTATTATTTATTAAAGTAAGGAAGAGAGGAGCGCTGAAGGGAGGAGAAAAGTTTGGTGGAGAGGTTAACGTGTAGTTGCCAATCTAATCGTAATATATTTATGCATTAGATTACTTTGTTGTGTACATCACATATGAGGGAGACTGGGAGATGCCATGCTCCCATTTCCTTTGTGAGTCCACACAGGAGAAGTGGCGTGCCGACCAAAACGCAAGCAAGAAACTGATTTCCAGGTAAGAAAGTTGATATTATATTTTGCCCTGTATTTATTGTGGTGTTGATGCTGTGTAATGGCCTAACTTATAAAACCGTTCCCTCTAGTTTAATGTGTTTTAGATTCATGCTAACCTCAAACCCACATGCTACACCTGTTGGCTAGCTTACTGCTGCTTGTGTTGGGGATGCTGTGTACACAATACGCACACAATAAAATACATGGAACCAGAACTTAATGATATATTAAGCCCCAATCTGGAAATACCCCAGGTTTTCATTTCAGAAATCCGAACACTTGGCTAAGTAACGCCCCTCACGTATGATGCAAGTGATGCATGTTTTTGTTGTTGGCATTTTAGAGTTGCATGCTAAAACGCTAACAATAACGAAGCCAACATGCTAACGTTCAGCAGCTTAATGTTAACATCCAAACTTTGCCATTTTAGCATGCTAGCTTTGCTAATTAGCACAGAGCAACCAAAACAAGAAAGGCCTAACAGCTGAGGCTGATGGGAAGGCCATTTGTTTAGCAGGTATTTGGCCGTTTCATACTGGGAAAAATAAACGTGGCGTTGGACAGCTAAATGTATCTGCATGTACATGGAAGTGTGCACATGTCATGGCAATGCATCCGAGTTGTTGAGATATCTCAGACTGTCGACCGATATTGACTAGCAGCTTTAATTATGCAGATACTAGGCCTATATTATATTACATTTGTTAAAGGATTTGTCTTCCATTATTTTCTTCAGGATCAAATTGGAAATTCCCATCAAGTTTTCCCGTGTGCTTACAGAAGACATTTCTTTGGGGGAAATATTTATTGACAGTTCTACTTATTGATGATGTGCACAAATTTACATCCATAGTTAATAAAAATAGAAATATTTGTGTGTGTGTGTATATATATATATATATATATATATATATATATATATTTATATTTATAATCATAAACGTCTGTACATTAAAATGAATAGCTCCAAAGAGGAAGAGGGTCGTGGTGTAGAAAAGGCAGAAAGGAGCAAAGGTTTAGTGGTGATATACTTCAAAACTGGTATAAAACCATCTTGCAGCAGTCCATCGTCTCAGAAATGCACACGCCAGGTGCATTATGGGGGAGGAGGTTTGAAGCTATTGCTCGAAGCATATACACCTCAGCGAAGTGCACATATATACAGTATATAAATATATATGTAAATAAATAATTGTGATAATTTTTTTATTTTTTATAAATGACATTTGCCAATTTTGTCACATTTTGCTTCAGCTTTGGGTCTCAAACTTTGTGCATGATTCCCAAAACCTACGGGGACCTAACGCAGCAACAGAGGTCAGGTATTTTGGAAGGCGAAGGAGAGCAGGGCGAGAGGGGAGGACTGGGCTGACGGGCAATCGGTGCAGGGAGGTAAAATAGTTTTGGGGGAAGTGCTGCAGTTTATTTATTTTTAAACGATTCCATATTTGGCCAGGTCGCTGAGCTCCATGTCCCCGAAGGCTTCCCATGGGCACACCACCGTGATGTCTGTGCCCAGGCCCTCCATGCCGGGGATGTCGTCTCCGAATCTGAAAAAAAAAGTTCATACATGACTTTTACATTATGAAAACTATCCTTTACCCCATTGGCTAAATCGTATTAGCGTATACCATGAATATGTTGTTTTTAATGTAGCGTCTTAACCTGAAAAGTAGTTTGTAATGGATAAATGTGGTGGAGTGAAAATGACTATTACTGGAGTAGAAGTATAAAGTAGCAGAAGATCTAAAATACAAAAGCGGAAGTACGACTCTCACCCTTTCTGTCCGGGTTTCGGCGCCTTGCTCTTGAAGGTACGGGTAGTCCTCTGCTTGAACTTGGGAGGGCCCTTCTTGTCGGAGGGAGCTGCTACGTCTCCCATCTTTTCAGCACTTGGGAGAAAAACAATTTAAAAGTCAATTTGTATGTCTTAATGTGCACGACCCCCCGCCCCCCTCCTCTAAGCCCTCTGCTCCGTGCTCGGATGATGTAACGTCTTCAGGTTAGCGCCAAAGCGTGGACTAAAGCTGGCACAAAGCTCCTTCCACCACTGTTACACAAACAGCTTTGTCTATTTTCTGCACCTTGGCTTTAAAGATTACTCTTGGCCAGTGACTTCTTGAGGCCAGGGTGTCACCAAGTTGACTTAATTCCAGTCTGAGGTCAACACACGTACTCTATGTTGTGAATAGTAACACATGAGTCTAAGGAGATTTTGTCCCTGACGAACACATTTTCAATCCGACCTTTCTGTGACTCATGCGTCTAATCTTACTCTCCGATGGTCTCGCAAACAAATCGAGTGATTTTTGTGAAATCTGCCATAAAGTTTAAACATAAACTTTGCACCCAAATTCATAGTTCAGTTACAGAATTATCCTGATTGGACTGAGAAGTTGTTTTCAGATTCACATCGTGTATAACAAACAACTCGACTAACACTGCACCTCTGTGTGGTCGCCAACCCTTAGTGATGAAAGTACCAAAAGATATCTCTTTTTTAATTGCTTTTACCCTCATTAGACTAGGATGCTCTCTTGAGATCTCAATCTTCTTTTGAGAGGGGGGGCGCGGGGGGGGGATGGCTGCCCAATTATTAAATATAAATCAGCAGAGATTCTATATTTACTGAATTGAGGAAGGAGAAAAAACGTCCGAAAGGTCACTGAGTTAATGATGGTTTCCAGTGGCGCAAACATCCAAATTGATAGTTATAGAAACAATTAGAGATGTGATTAGAGAAGTTTTGCTTGGCAGCAGACAGTCTCGGTTTCATTGGCTCGTTGGTTTCCATTTTCCTTTAACTTGTTCTTATTAGTGTTTTTCTTTTCTTATTTATCGCTACCACTTATGTCATTACTGCTATTGCATGTTGCTATGATTCATCCTTTTACTATGCTGCAGGCAAATATCCCATGAACTAAACAAAAAAGGAAATAAATATATATATATATATATATATATATATATAATTATATTCTCACTCTTTTACGTATACACAATCAATTTCGTTACGACTGATTAACTGAAATTTTGGGGAAAAAGTCCCGCCGTGTTAATATTCAAACACGTTTTCAGGTTGAAAATGACAGCAATCAAAGGTCATTCTCCACTCCAGATTATCAATTAAATTTAATCAAATTGTCTTTATTAAAAGATGTATATACGTTTCTGGTAATTCCTTTTTCTTTTCCAATCTAGTCTTGGATGTCTTAAACCTGCAGAATACAAGGAATCCCTTCTGAGGAGTTGATGCCAGGTATTGCAGGGCCTCCATAATGTGAAACGAAAGTAGCTAAGTGAAGTCAAGTTTACTTCTATATGTATTACTGTACAGAAGGTAGGAATAGAAAATAGACAGAGAAGATGTATAAAACAAAAGGATGCAACGTGCACAAACCACTAAATACAAAGTTATACGGTGGGTAAAACAACAAAGAATAATCTGGGTTTTCGTTCGCATAAAAACGTTTTTGGCTTCTTCGAGACGTCTGAGGCTTTTTCCAAAATTGATCAGCAACAACATCACATCTCTTGTACAGATTCTAACCTTCTAACCTTCATCAATAAAAGTTAGCCAGAAGATCTGGGTGGGTCTTACCTGTTTCCTTTAGTGTTTGCAGTCACACAGTTGGCTCCAGGCCAAAGTCTCTGGTCAGTTTGGGTCTTATGGTCTTTTCCCGGGTGTCTTCTTATATACTCCCCCTGCTAATCCCCCCGACATGCTGCTCTACGATGGTCTGCCCTCAGATTAAGGAGGGGCTCAATAGATGAACACATGATGGAGCCTCTGAGGGGAAACTCAACTCGCTAGATGATGAGTTGTTTTGGGACCTGATTCTCAATATATCAATTTAGCTCACGGTTGGCATTTAAAACAAAAACAGTTAAAGCTCGTTCTTGACCTTGAAAATCATAATTTGCCAGAAAAATCATAATTCAAGGTCTGTTTACTTCTTCAGAGCTTTCACCAAAATCTCCCATTTTGAATCGGCATATTAGTAAAAAAGGGCAATTAAGCTAGAACGTTGACTTTAAATTGATTTTTTCTGTATCAAACAATATAAATAAATAAGATTTAGGGGCAAAATGGGATGCTCTGACCAAATCATGGAGTGTCCTTAATGTTTGACCCCCTCACGTCTTTTCATGTCACATTAAGCGTCTTCAGTGAAGATACCGTCTCAGTGCAGCCCATGAGGAGAGGGATTAAGAGCTGAATGGTTAAGTGTTCTTTTTCCGTCATAAGTGATTGATCTCAGGGATCAGGGCTTCCCTGATCTTACATCACATGATCCCTCCATCGTGTCAGTTGCGTCAGTAAACATGCTTGTTTACCAATAAGGTGAAAATACGTGCCAATCTGTAGTATTTTACAATTACTGCTGGGCTCTGTGTCTTTATATGACGAGCACTGCCTTATGGAGTGGCATTAAATAAATGGTATAACTGGGAACTAAAAACCACATATTCCATACCATCAGTAGAATTAAGTGGGAGTAATATTGATGGAAGAAAAGGAGGAGTAGTAGTGATGGAAGAAAAGTAGAAGTACAAATACCATCGTCTAAAAGTGTTGCATGAAAAGTAAGTCTAGATTTCTAAATTTTAACCAAGCAAAAGGACAAAAGTATTATTGGCAAAATGTATTTAAAGTACCGCAAATCACTATCACTATTGATTATATGCATATAAGATCATTTTAATGTTGTAGTTGCTTAAGTAAAGTACAAAAATGACAAAACTGCACTTGAATAGCGTACAGGGAGTAAATGTCCTCAGATTCCATCAGCGGTCAAGTGCAGAAACATGCACATTTATAAATAAAAGATATTCTTCAGAACAGCTGCTGAGTCACATATTTTTGTGTTCAAGTTTTTTTTTTTTCGAGTTCCTTTTATTTTTGCACATTCATCATAAACATATTTGATAACTTTTCGACCTTTGACACCTCCCCTAGGCTTTTAACAGTAAACTGTTTGAGAAGAATTTTTTTATTAAAGATTTAAAACAAACAACAAATAATTTTTTTTACGTCTGCAGTTATTTTTTATATACAATAAATACATTACTCCTGTGTCTAAATCAAAATGAGAAGTTGTAGAATCTGATGCTGATGGGTAAAATCAGAATTAGAACCATTTATTGCCAAGTATGTTTACACATACAAGGAATTTGTCCTGGCAGGAGGTGCATAATATATAACATTAAACATTTAGCGATAAACATAAAGCAGAGTTCAATAAAAAGGGAGCATGAATATTTACAATTCGGTCTACAGAATATAAACATTTAAGTTCAAATTAAAATAAAGTGCACGGAATGAAGTGATTATATGAAAGTGACAAATGTAAAGTGGCAAGTGTATTTAAATATGAGGTGTGGAGGGATGTGCAGGGGACCTCAGCCTCCTGCCAGAAGGAAGGGACTCCAACAGTGTCCAGGGTGAGAGGGGTCAGCGACAATCTTTCTTGCCCGCTTCAGAGTCCTGGAAGCGAACAAGTCCTGGAGGGATGGCAGATTACAGCCAATCACCCTCTCAGCAGAGCGGATGATGCGCTGCAGCCTGGCCTTGTCCTTGGCAGTGGCTGCAGCGTGCCAGACGGAGATGGAGGAGCAGAGGATGGACTCAACGATGGCAGTGTAGAATTGCACCATCATTTCATTTTCTTTGGCAGGTTGAATTTCTTCAGCTGCCTCAGGAAGAACATCCTCTGCTGGGCCTTCTTTGTGATGGAGCTGATGTTCAGCTCCCACTTGAGGTCCTGGGTTAGGATGGAGCCCAGGAAGCGGAAGGACTCCACAGCGTCGATGGGGGAGTCACACAGGGTGAGCGGGACGGTTGGGGCTGCATTCTTTCTGAAGTAGGGGTACAATAGCGGTACCATAGGTGTACCATAGGGGTACAACAGTGGTATCGGGTGTACCATAGGGGTACAATAGGTGTACAATAGTTGTACCATAGGGGTACAACAAGGGGACCCATAGGGGTACCATATGTGTACAATAGGGGAACCATAGGGGTACACCAGGGGTAACATAGGGAACACCAGGAGTACCATAGGGGTACAACAGGGGTACCATAGGGGTACAACACGGGTACAATAGGGGTACCATAGGGGTACACCAGGGAACAATAGGGGTGCAACAGGGGTACCATAGGGGTACAACACGGGTACCATAGGGGTATCATAGGGGTACACCAGGGGTACAATAGGGGAACCATAGGGGTACACCAGGGGTACCATAGGGGTACAACAGGGGTACGATAGGGGTACAACAGGGGTACAATAGGGGAACCATAGTGGTATACCAGGGGTACCATAGGGGTACAACAGGGGTACAATAGGGGTACAACAGGGGTACCATAGAGGTACAACACGGGTACAATAGGGGTACACCAGGGGTACAATAGGGGAACCATAGGGGTACACCAGGGGTACCATAGGGGTACAACAGGGGTACCATAGGGGTACAACAGGGGTACCATAGGGGTACAACAGGGGTACAATAGGGGAACCATAGGGGTACACCAGGGGTACCATAGGGGTACAACAGGGGTACCATAGGGGTACAACAGGGGTACAATAGGGATACCATAGTACCCCCACAAAATACAATAGGGGTGTACTTTGTGGGGGGCTTTGACAGACTGACAATGACTTCAACTTGATAATCGTGTTAGTTCCTGCCAATAAATGACACATCAATAATTCAAGGTAACTTGAAGTACACCTGTACTGTATTTTGGCACATGAAACAATCGCCCAGCAGCTGATGGGATTAGCCACTCGGAGGACTTTAAAAAGGGACGGTCGGACTGAGAGAGTCACAAACAAGCCAGCTCATCACACAACATCACACCACTTTGAGACTCCAACAGAAGGTGAGTTGAAACTGCAGTTGGCTCCGCTCTGGTCCAGCTTTGATAACATGTAATGCTCCGGAGAAGAAAAGGACCGACGGAGTGATGGCTTCTAGCTTCTTCTTTTCTTGCTGAGGATCATGGCTGAAAAGGAGCTGAAATGAGATCTGAGATGTTTACTGGGACTTCAAAGGGAATTGTTCTTTGTGCCGCTAGACGCCCAGGCTCTGTTTCTTTATCACGGCCTCTTTTGGTTGAAGGAGGAGTTTTGAATATTGGTTTTACTTATTTTGTATCAATGCTGAACGTATAATGCTTTGACGAGCCATATAGTTTAGATTTGACTGTAACTACACCTCTATAAAAGGAATATTTTATCTACTTTAAAGGGAGACTATTGGCTGACGGTAGCTGAGGAATCTGCAGAAGCAGGGCACTTTTATATAGAGTTACACAATTTAATAGGTGCAATGCAAGATATGAATGGATTTGTCGGTACACGTTTATTTTAATACAAAGCAGTGGCAAACGTAAAAGTTTATGGAAAACGGAGTGTGTCGTGGATGCTCATGTTTTGTTCTTTTTCTAGTAAATAATGGAAATGGAAGACGTAGTTGTTGCACTCCCCGCCGACAAGAAGGCACCGCCCAAGTTCAAGCAGAGGGCCATGCGCACCTTCAAGAGCAAGGCGCCTAAACCAGGACAGAAGGGGTGAGATGGATTTAAGAACAGGCACGCACACACACACAAAATATACACAAGCGTTTACTTCATTTGCCATTCTAGTCCTTTACTTTCACACAACACTTCTCAGTTTGTGCTGATCAGGTCTTCTTTGTCTCGTGCTCTCAGATTCGGAGACGACATCCCCGGCATGGAGGGTCTGGGCACCGACATCACGGTGGTGTGCCCATGGGAAGCCTTCGGGGACATGGAGCTCAGCGACCTGGCCAAATACGGAATCGTTTAGCCCTCCATCCTCGCCTTTACCCGTAATGCCACAACTGCCCCTCATGTATTCCAACTTATGACTGAGTAGCTGAACATGTTATATTTGTGCCCTCGAGAGGAGGAAGATATTGATTATGGAAAAAGAGATCCAGCACTTTCTCTGGCCTTCGCCTTTCCACCAACTCTCCATCGTCAGCAGCTCTGAACCTGAGCTTGTTCTTTCCACAGAGGAAAGACGATTAATTAAATGGAGTATTTTGTGTATTCGCTAAATTTACATTCATGTACTTTATCAATAGAAAAGAACTGTTCCATATTTTCCACACAACTGTCTCTGTGTCGTTCCTATGACTAACATCACATGCTGCCCTGGTGTTTAAAACAATTTCAACATTACACTCAATGCCAAAAACTTCCCAAAAAAACACAGATGTAGTTTGATGTTTTTCACTGTTTGTATTTTCTGTCTTCAGAGAATAATTCAATATATCTGCGCTCAATAACTCACTCACTGGCGCTGCCGGGGCTTTTATCTTCAGCAATTGCATATTGCTCCAAATTGTATGTTGCTCATTCCAATTTTAAAAATAAAATAAAAAAATCTGGATTCAAGCACAGCGGTTGAGAAGATGACTGAAGATGTTGTCGTGGGAACCAAAGCTACTTGTTCACAGAGAGTACAGTAAGTCTTTTTCCCCCAGAAGTACATTGAAGAGAGGTTTGACAGCTGGGTGACGTCATGTCAACACCACGTACAAAGAGACATCAATGTGTCTGCTTTTACAGAAACCTGTTTCTAAGACGTTTTTAAAGAAGTAAACAAAGATGGTTCGACCCCCTGCTCCCTGGTCTTGCTGGTGTTCCCGAGCTGCAGGCCGAGAGGTTTTCTGCTCCGTCCCTGTTCGGCTCGCAGCCCGCTTGACCCTGAATCCCTCCTCTCTCCCCTTTCCTCCCTCCTCTCTCCTGCACCAATTAGCTGTTTGAGCACGTCGGCCCCCTGAAGGCCCGCCTCCTAATGAAGCGGCCAAAGGTTTTACACCGATGATTGCGATGTTTATGGAGGCACTGACCCTTTTCTGCTCGCTGTTTCCAGGCTCTAACAGCTAACTGGTGCAGTGACACGAATGCACATTGATATCTGGAGGACACACACACACACACACACACACACACACACACACACACACTGGCAAAAACAGAAATGTTACCATGGAGCTGCTAATTATTGCATTGTGTGGATTGCATATCAACGATGGCCGCAAGGACCAGTTTGTAGGATTTTGAGGGATTTATTGACAGAAATGCAATATTATATTGATAAGTATGTTTCAATGGTGCATATCGCCTGAGGGCTTCGTTAGCTTAGCATCGGTCCACATATGCACCCTCTCATGGGGAGGGGTCCTGTTCCATGTTGCACCGCCATGTTTCTACAGTCATGTTTTTGAGTTCTCCTCAGTTGGTTGCAATCTACAGCTTCACCACTAGATGCCACTAAATCCTCTGTAGAAACCTTTTCAACCAACAGTAGCGTGTACAGTACATATTGTTTTACACTACAAAGTCGATGGACTACATTCCCATTGGCAGTACACGAGTATGCCTTTCCTAGTTTTTAGCTGGTGTCGTGTTTGACCAGCCGATCCGGAAGCAAACGGTGTAAAATGTTGTGGTGATTACTTCTTCTTTTTATGTATATATCTGTTACTGATTCTGTCTTTTAAGCTCCAACCAGAGTTGGTGATCGTTAGAACAATAGAAAGACTAACACGGATGGAGTTTATTTTTATTTAGTTTATTTTTTGTAATATAACACTGTGTTCCACATCACACTTATCTTTTTTCACTGTTTTCACAGGCTGACGTTTCATAATTCTGTCTTTTCGGATGAATCCTTGCTCGTTAAATTGTTTCTTACGTCTTTAAAAACTTCTTAAAAGTGACAGATTTTTGTAACAGCTGATTAGTTGGTGTTATTAAATGATAATGTGAAGCCAGAAAATAGGAAAAGTGAAAGAGACAAGAGGCTTGCTGACTGTTTTGTTGTGTGTTGAGTGTGAGATGTTGAAATCATTTTAAACATCAGGGCAGCGTGGTGTTAGTAATATGAACGACACAAGGTCAGATGTTTCACCATTTATTGTGTTATTTAATGTTATTTCCTGAGAAAATACATAACAGATCTAGCTCACTGAAGAGTGAAGTGAATTTCTTATGAAAATAAAATTTGACAGAACAAATACAGAACATGTTGAATCAGCAGCATTGAGTTGGAAGAGGAAGGGATCAAAACATTTCCCTGATACCACAATAACCTCTTTCATATTGCAAAAAGACATTTGATTGATTGATTGAAAGAACAAGCTCAGGTTCAGAGCTGCTGACTCGTTAACGAGGACGATGGAGAGTTAGGCCAGAGAAAGTGCATGAGACGAGAGAAAGTGCTGAATCTCTTTTATTATTAATCGATATCTGTCTCCTCTCTACGGCACAAGTACAAGATCTACAGCTGCACAGTCAAAAGTTGGAATACATGAGGGGCTTTACGGGGCGAGGGCAGAGGATGGAGGACTAAACGATTCCGTATTTGGCCAGGTCGCCGAGCTCCATGTCCCCGAAGGCTTCCCATGGGCACACCACCGTGATGTCGGTGCCCAGGCCCTCCATGCCGGGGATGTCGTCTCCGAATCTGAGAGCACGAGACAAAGAAGACCTGATCAGCACAAACTGAGCGATACAAGTTTGTACTTGAAAGTAGGACTAAAGTCGCAAAGTAAACACTGTGTATATTGTGACTTTGTGTGTGTGTGTGTGTGTGTGTGTGTTTGTGTGGTCTTAAATTCATCTCACCCCTTCTGGCCGGGTTTAGGCGCCTTGCTCTTGAAGGTGCGGGTCGTCCTCTGCTTGAACTTGGGAGGTGCCCTTCTGTCGGCGGGAGCGGCTACGTCTTCCATTTCGATTATTTACTGGAAAAAGAAAAAAGAACAAAATATATGAGATCCGTCGGCCGATAATCTCTCCTTTTTTTACAGCGTCATTACAGTAAAATCCAACCAGTAAATAGAGGCCGTGATAAAGAAACAGAGGCTGGGCGTCTAGCGGCACAAAGAACAATTCCTTCTGAAGTCCCAGTAAACATCTCAGATCTCATTTCAGCTCCTTTTCATCCTCAGGAAGAAAAGAAGAAGCTAGAAGCCATCACTCCATCGGTCCTTTTCTTCTCCGGAGCATTACATGTTATCAAAGCTGGACCAGAGCGGAGCCAACTGCAGTTCCAACTCACCTTCTGTTGCAGTCTCAAAGTGGTGTGATGCTGTGTGATGAGCTGGCTTGTTTGTGACTCTCTCCGTCCCTTTTTAAAGTCCCCCGAGTGGCTAATCCCATCAGCTGCTTTGTGATTGTTTCATGTGCCGAATTGGCTCATTCCTCTTCTGTAACAGCTCCGCCTGGAATAGACGAGATATAAATACAGTACAGGTGTACTTCAAGTTACCGACGATCTCTCAACGTGCAAATTGATAACCCGTCAGTCAGCCTGCCCCACTTTACTCTACATTTGTTTTGGTTCACAAAGGAATCATTTATTTATTGTATATGAATAATATGAACAATAACTGCAGGTGAAAAACAATTATTGAGCATTTTCCGCTACTTTATACTTCTACATCCCAACATTTCACAGAGAGATATTGTACTTTTTACACGTATAGCGACTAGATACCTTTTACATTAAACACATAATGTGCTTTAATGATATGATGCAGTCTTATACTACTCATCTACCCAGCAGTAAACACAGTATCTGAACTTGGCTCCACATTGACCAACGACCAAAGAAAACAACTATTGTATAAATATTCTTTATACAGCTTTATTTGCGATACTTTAAATACATTTTGCAGATAATACTTCTTTACCTTTACTTTAAATGCATTTTGAATTCACCACTTGTAATGAAATATGTTCAGTATTTCTACTTTTGCTTCAGTAAATGATCCTAGTACTTCTTCCACCACTTCGACGTCCAACAATAATACTTCTAAATGTCTGATGGTATGGAATACTCTGATTTCACTGACATGAAAACAGCATTTTTCCAAATATGACATGGCAGCCTTATGAAACAGAGCTTAGCAGTAATTGTAAAAAACTACATATATTTTCTATTTATTTTTGTCAATGAATATATCCTGACGCAAAAGATCTTTCAGCGTGTGATGTAAGATCTGGGAAGCCGTGATCCTGAGATCAATCACTTATGACAAGAACAGAACACCAGTCAGCTCTTAATCCCTCGCCTCATGGCGACAATACTGAGACGGTATTGAACTACTAAACACGCATTAATGTGACATGAAAAGACACGTGTGAGGGGGTCAAACATTAAGGACACTCGTGATTTGGTTAGAGCATCCAATCGTGCGTCTAAATCTTCATTATTTATATTGTTTGATACAGAAATTCAGATATTCAGAATCAGAATCAACAACTCTCATCATCCAGCGAGTCCGTTGAGTTTCCCTCAGAGGCTCCATCATGTGTTGTCATGACTCCTCCTTAACCTGAGAGGCAGACGAGCGTCTTTTCTTAATTTAGCTGATGAAGACTGAGGGAAAAGCTCTGGAGTAAATAGACCCGGAGTTGAGATGTTTCTGACGAGCTGTAACACATCAGAGAGGCTCATAATCATACACAGCTGTCTTTGGGCAGCCTGCAAACACATTTTATATGTAAAATGATTTCATCCATAAGCAATTACTGAACACACTTGTTTGTTTTACGTGGGAGAAACAGCTCGTTGTTTGAAATGTGTTTGATTCAAGTTGCAAATTATTCAAAAAACACATCATCCCTCTCCTCCATCTTATTTTCCTCTCATCCAACAACTCGCATGAGAAAAGCAAACACTAGGAAAGCCTGAAACGACTCCCGGGTATATATGTTAAATGAATATCCATACAGGAAAAGGTCTATTATGAATAGAATATTTAGATTTATTGATGTATTTAAAGAGGCATGAGAGAAACAAAAACAACAAAAAACCCTCATAGCAAGTCCTTGTTTCTCCAACTTCAAACAATGATGCCTTTGCAGGAATTGGCACTGCTTATGGATGAAAGCAAAACATCCGTTTACAGACGTTTAAGGCTGCTGCGTGAGATGGTGAAATGTTTCTTGTGTTGATTGTGTTGTAATCGTCTTAAAAGGAGATGATCAACATGGTGGACCGAGCGGAGAGAAAGAGGAGTCCGTGTGGGATGTTTTTTTTTTTCTTCTGGCTCCTGCAGAGGATTTAGAGCATCGTTGTTTGGTTATTTTAAAACGTAGGAACTCCTGACTGTGTTGGCTACCTGGTGTGTTAAGTCATCATCTGGTCTATTTTCACTCACTGGCTGTGGGATTAGACTTTGCAAAGTCACAGAAAGCCCATGCACAGTAATCATCTTGACTGAATCTCCCTGTGTACCTTGTTTTGAGTCCTGATGTCCTTTAACCTGCTCTACTTTATGAGAGGTTGAAGGCTGTCAAAACTAATTTGAAGCTGCTCTGGTACTTTATTTTGCAAACTGTCCTGAGCCATGGACAATGACATAGTTTATATAGTATATAGAGAATATAGTATATAGAGAATTGTCTGCTGTATCTTTTCTTTGAGAAATACTGCACATGCATCACAAATAAATAGTTAAAGAAAAGTAGTATTCGTTAGTTATGTACATAGCAACACACACAAAACTAAATCATCAATATAACTGCTGGTCAGTGCAGAAGTCAGAATACTTCCGGTGACGTCTGTCTGGTGCTGGTCAGAGGTTTCCTCTCCACTTAACAAGGAGGTTCAATTCTTCACTCTGGGGCGCGACCAGCTGGCAGCTATGAGGCTGTAATAGGATTGGGACTTTGTCCATAAGTGTCACTGCAGACTGATACACCGTGTGAGTTTTATCAGCCAATGCTATCCTCCAAACTGATCGCTAAATACAAACATGCACATGCATGCATTCTGGGTGTTTTGCTAGCTGGCATATTATTTTCTCTTAAAATAAGAGGGTAATTAACATGAAAAAGGGTCATAGTAGTTTGGAGTAAACATAGTATGGTATGTTTAAAGAAGTCATAAAGTTAAGTTATATTATTTAAAAGAAATAAGTCAGAGTATATTGTGTCCAAAAAAAACATAAAAAGTATAGTATGTCAAAAAGTCTTAAAAGAGGCATTGTTTTTTTACAAACTATTCAGTTTGTAAAAAATCATCATAATGTATCGTAAAACAAATCATAGTATAGGTATATAGCAAAAAGTCATGACGAAGTCTTCGTGTTAAAAAAGTCATAAAGTCAAAGTAGGAAATTCAAAAAAACATAAATATGTCTTTCTAGTTCGTAAAAAAAGTAATGAAAAGTCATACTATATTATGTAGATAAAGAAAACAAATGTATAGTCCATCATAGTACAGGAAAGAGTCATACCACACAGTTGGGATCATTAGTTATTTCCCCAAAATGTTCTATTTCTCTTGCATAGCCTTTATCGAGACACAGACACACCACAGGAACATCCAGTGGTCACTTCTCTTGTCTTTACTTGTGGATGCAGAGGCAAGTAAAGTCGTCAAAAGGTGACAAAATCAACTTGAAACCTATTTGTTTTTGGATCCAGGAAGCATTCTGCTCTAAAAGTTTGATGAGAGAGTTGAAAGTGAATAGAAGGACTCAAATTAACTTGCGTACAATGGCACCAGACCAGGAAGTGCTAATTCTTTTTCTTCAAGGTTTGGAGATTGCTGGGTACAATGATGACCTGTTCTGTGATGTCGTTGGGTAACATCATTTCAGATGAGGAGTTGGCAAACCGTTGGCCATATTTGAAAGGCGCCCTTATCCCTTTATCCAAGCTGATGAGGATTTGCTGATTGGTACTAATGCTTTCAAGTTAATGGACCCCTGGGATGCATGAATGGTGTTGGAGATAGACCGTATGCCATTAACACCCTGTTGGGATGGGTGATTAATGGACCCCGTCAAGGAAGCAGAAGCCAGCAGAGTGGCTGCTCTGCTGCAGCTGTGCAGAGGACAGATGTTGACAGATTGGAAGAGTTCCTCCTTCATCAGTCCAGTCGTGATTTTAACGAGAAAACCGCAGGTGAACAGGAGGAGATGTCCCGAGAAGAAAGGAGGGTCATGGATCTTGTAGCTCAGTCCAGCGTCAAGACGAGCAATGAAAGATGAAGTTTCCATTTCAGGCGGATGCTGCGGTGCTTCCAAATAACCACAGTGGTGAGGGCAACAACTCTGTGGACTTGAAAGGAGGTTTCTGAGAGACCACGTCTTCCACTGTGGATACAGAGCTTTCCTTGAGGATGTCATCGCCGTGGGAAGTGCTGAGAAAGTACCGCAAAAACATCCGCCGAAGCAAACAGACGGCCAAGTGTGGAACGTTTCCCATTTTGGAGTACGCTATCCAAAGAAAGGAGCACCGTGGGCGGTGGTTGGCGGTTGGGTAGCGGTCAAAGGAGCGTCTCTAAATAAACAACTGTTGCAAGGGCCCAATTTGACACGCTTGTTGTTGGAGTTCTTACGAGATTCCGACTGGAGCCAGTGGCAGTCATGGCTGATGTGAAGGCTATGCTGCATCAAGCCAGGGTTGCTGATGAACACACAGACTTTCTGAATGTTCTTGGGGTGATCAGAGGTTCACATAAATCAAGAACTGGTGGAGTACCGCATGCCAGTTCATCTTTTTGTCGCAGTATCTTCACCACCTTTACCTTTTGTAAGACAGCAGAAGAGACCAGGCTTCCTTCCTGCTGAGGGGATGAACACGGTGACACAGTGAAAGCATTGTCTATGGAGGAGGAGACTGAACCCATAGTTAAGAACCTCATCATGACAATAAGCAAAAAAAGAGGATTTCAGCCGACGAGGTGGACCAGCAATAGTCCGTAAAGTGTTGCACGCCATTCCAGAGGAGCACGGGTCAACACATGTACATGAACTTGATCTTGATCATGCTGTGTTCACACCGGACGCGGCAGAATTTTGCAGATTACATGCAAAGTCAATGTACAGACGCGACGGCGCGAGGTTTCCGCCGGGCGACGCGACTGACGCGTTTGAGGCGGCGCGAACTGAGCGAAGGACGCGGGGCGAAGTCACGCCAGTTGAAATATCCCAACTCCAGCGACAAAAACGCGTGAGTCATAGTTGCGTCAGCCAATAAGCGTTGAGAATCAGCGTTGAGAAGCTCCGCCCATCACCACCGCCGTCTTGCCGTCTTGCAGCTGCTCCGCTAGAAGTAGCGCTGGTAGCGGCTTCATTCAGACGCTGTTGTGCGGCTACGGATAATATTATGAACCCAGACATGAGGGCGTTTCATGTTTCGACATGTTTGGGACTTCCACAACAAGTATAACGCAGAACTAGTGGTTATTTATTCCATAGTCGATACCAGATAACTATTTTTCACGGAGAAAATCGATGGCGATAAGCCACGCCCCCTTTGTGGCGTTTGGTGTGAACACCCTCGTTTCACTCGCGCGACCAAACTGAACCGTGTTCACTAACCGGCGCCCGGTGTGAACACGGCGTTAGAGTGACAATCAAAGAGCAACCACACAGCAGACGGGGTATTTTGTCATACATTGTCATAATGATCCTTTGGGATTTTTGGCAACCAATAATCTTGTTGCAAGAACTTTGTTGCATGAAATATCATTGTGTGATCCAGCGCCTCGAGCTCTGCAACCTTAATGGCTGACTTCAAGGTCTTGGCTGATGCTTTACACCAAGTGTTCGGCTTCAAGCTGAGCTGCAACTTGAACTGGAGAAAGACTGACAGACTGGGTTCTGAGTGTGTTGAAGGCGATCCAGAGGTAAAGAGGGACCTGGTGGTAAAAGCTGTTTGATGACTTCTCAAGGAAATGCAGCAGAAGTTCGTCTGTTGGTGATCTTAATGAAGCAAAAGCTGCCATAATTTCACAGCTATTTGCAGCTGGGTACTATAAACATTTCAGGACTTTTTTTTTTTACAAACAATACCATGACTTATTTTTGCCCTACTGCGCACATTTCTGTCCATCCTATTTTTATTTTACTCTTTCCTTTTCATTTTGAAACCATTCTCTAAGTTGGTTTTTGTGTCAGGAATGCTATAAACATCAACTTTACTTCAAAGCACATTCATCAGCCCTCTTGTCTGTTGCCTTTGAAATGCAACTAAGAGAGAGTCTTACAGCAGCACTGTGACACACACTCTTAAAGGAGATACAGACAAGTAGAAGCGATTGGATTAAACTGAAAATGAAACAGAACAGACACACAAAATTAGTCAAAATGTTTGATCTTCACAGCTGTACAAGATTACATCCTAAAGTCACTGAAAGTATACATCACCTCATATATATATATATGTATATGTTGTATACAAAGGAAATACTTAGGTACCTCCAGTATATCTAGATAAGTACAGGAAACGAGGGGTTAATAAATGTGTGTCCAGTCGGGGACCAAGAACTAAATTACACCTTTGGTACTTTTTATTTAATAACCTTTATTGAATCATTTCAAAGTACAAACACGCTACCAGTAAACTCATTTTCACAACAGCTATGTCATGAAAAGATGCAAAATGTTCCTCATTATATTTACATACTTTTATGAAGTAACATTTTGAATGCAATGTTTACAAACAAAAAACGTCACTGCAATTACAGTGAAAAGTGCACTTTATTGTACAGCTCTTAAACAGGACTGAATACTCTATGTAATATATTATTGAAAAAAATACACAAAGAGTGATTAAAACTATAGTAATAATAAGTACACCATCTTTTGAATTTACCAAAGTTATTCTTTAAATACATCATCATCTAAAAATAAATGAAAATATAAGTCGTGCCACTGTTAGCTCGCTGTTCCTGGCTTGTTGCTTAGTACGGTAATTAATAAATTAAAAGGTTCTCGGCCATTTTCTTTTTTTGGAATATTTTCTTTTTCAAAATATTTTCACACTGCAAGAGAACATGCAGAGCACACTACATTAATTACATTACAAAAACAAGTTAGGAAGAAGAAGAAAAAATACACAAGTAGATGAAATAAAACTAATTAAATAAATAAAGTAAATAGAGGTTCTCGGTCATTTAAAATTTTTCCAATTATTTATTTATTTCAAAGAAGACAAAGTTGTTGCCCCTCATAGTCCCTTTTCGTACATATACAGTATATATGTACCCAACAAGTATCATATGGTTACCTATACACTCAATAATACACAGTCATGTGGGCTGTGATGTAAATCCTAATCTTTCACTGGGCTGTCACGCTCGTGTAAGAAGCTTTATTTTCTTTAAGAGTTGCAGTGTCACCATCACAGACGCCACCTGTCCTGCAGTGACACAAGTCCTGAGCCGATGGCGCTAAGCGGCGGCCTCGTTTGCAGCATTAGCATCAAGCCCCATGTGAGCAAACATCCCACCCTAGACATGGAAATAAGGCGAGACTCGTCACGGCTTTTTGTTGTTGTTGTTGTTGTTGTTTTAATCTCAAGACGTTTGTTGGTGTTGTGATGCCATCAAAGTAATGAGTCTCTAACTCCCCCACGACATTTGTTTGTTTCATTCCTGCTCTCATTAGTCTACTTGCACTGAACACATTAGGACATTTTACTGGTAGAAATAGATCTATGGGGCTATTTGTTGTGCTTCTTACAATCAGAATGATCTTTTTCATCTTCAATATGTGTAGAATTATATTTGTATTTTATTGAGGCACAAGACAACAGTTTACAGGGTTCAGAGCATTTTGTCTTCCAGAGTTCATTGTATTTTTGTGCATCCAGCTGTTTTTCTTTTTGCTCTGTGGTCGACCAAGCTTTACCTCGCCAGAACATTTATAGCAGAGTCCTCTGTCAATGGGAAAATGTTTAAAATCACTGAGTGAAACATCAAACTTCATATAAATTATTATTCTGGAGTTTAGTTTAATAATTGCGTCATTGTCGTTATGAATACATCTGCATTTCAAAGGCTTTTAGTTTTAACATCAACACATGGTGGTGGTTTGTGGGCTTTTCTGTCTCTGAAAAATGTTTTATTGTTCGTCTTGGCTGATCGTATAATAGTTGTTTCTTTATTATTATTTGTGGTATTAATCAAATCTAGATATTTCTTTCAAATATGTTGCAGTCAAGATACTCGCTTGCAGAGGTAGTGTGCACTTAATCTCCTCATACAAAATCCTGATGAACACACTAATAATTTTAAAATCTAGTATTGAAAATGTCACATGTGGACACATTTTATTGTGCGACGTGAATTTTTTTTGTCAAAGAAAATCAATCACTTAAAGTTATTCAGTTGATCTGATCAAATCTTGTTCTCCCATAGTTTGGTTTGGGATGTTTATGATAATTATTTAGATATCTTGGTTTCCACTCACTGAATGTTGGAAATACCTTTTTATTTTAAAATTATTTATATAGAAAATGTAATAAAACTGTTTTATATTGCACACTTTTCAATGTACTCAAAGACAAAAAAAAAAATAATAATAATAAAAAGTACAACATTTAGATTCACACCTTGATTTCTTGTAATAACATCTATTCATAAAGAAATATGGCGTCTCCAAATAGCAAACTTTGAACCCCATTCAGTGAGCATGGATCGGCTGGGAGCCGTGTCCCTCCTGTGGCCAATGCCCCGAAATGCAGTCCAGTTATCCACCGGTCACGTCGGCCTGCTGGCTGCGGATCTGCAGCCTCACACCCTCGACACACGTATGCAGCACACGGCGGTACGAGACATGTGGGCAGCAACGACGCTCTAAAGATGCTACTAATGAGAAACACATTAAATGTGTGCGATGTTTCACAGAACCAATTATGTTGCTGCAGCTGACCTTTGACATATTGTCCTCGACCTCAGATTGCCACCACAGTGCACACACACACACACACACACACACACACACTCACACTCTTCCACCTGTCCCCTGTCGCGCGGTGACACGTAGTCCAACGTCCCAGCACCCCACGCCTCCACGACACCTGGCTGCTTCTCATGAAAGACTCCACTCACGTCCCACGTGGCGACACAACTCCTCGCACAGAGTCCAGCGGCTGCAGAGTCTCCAGGACGTTTCCCTGCTCGCTTCTCTTCGCCCGCCGCCCTGAAACATGCTGATCACGCTGTTTTTCTCCCTCCTGGTGTCTTCAGGCGCTGCCGCCGAGAAAGGTAAATTGATTTAAGTATACAATCAATCAATCAAACTTTTATTACAGACTCAAGGTCCAGATAATACAAAAGACATAAAATAGAATAAAATAAATAAAAGCACAATTAAAATACATAGACCTCTCAATGCTTTATAAATAGATGTCTCTGATGGGACTGGTAGCGTGTGGTACTTTACTTTATGTTTGATAAAACCAAGATGATCTCATTTTCAGAATTTCTTCAAACAGCTTGGAAAGTATTAACTCCTGCAGACACGAACATGTCACTGGCACTACACCATCTCTCTCTTCAGTAATATTCTCATGGCGTCATTATAAGCTTCTTGAAGTCTCTGTAGGCTTCCTTTTTATACAGTCTACTGTTCTTTTCTTTGCTTTCACTGCAGAAAAATCAAACGCACCTCAAAGTGTTGCAACTCTGCTAATATACATTTTGTAGAACTTGTTTGGTCCGTCTTTCACTAAACATCAAACATGTCCAATTGCGTGTGATGTGTGTAAGATTAAAAGTCCCCGAAGGAGGAATCCTTATCACGTTGGTGATCCCGGCCTTTACCTTGACCATGCGGTGGACATTTCCAGGTGTATCTTACCTCTTACCTTGACTCTGGTGACCCGCTTCTCTAGTGATCTCAACATCTACTTGATGGATTGCCACATACTATTGTCTCAATGTTCATATAGTTCCCAGACAATGAATCCTGATCTCCTGACTTTTCCTTCAGCGACACTATGAGGTTCACATTTGTGGTTTTGAAAGAAGACTTGTGTTACTGTCGACACAAGGACCGAGGCTGTCAGCCGCAAGATATGTTGAATTGTGTGTTTTTCTGTCCCAGACGGTGCCTTTCCCAGACTGACTGACACCAAAGCTGTCGAGGCCTTCGTCGACTCTGCCGATGTGGTGGTCATCGGATTCCTGGAGGTCAGACATGAAAATTGCACATAGAGAAAGAAAAAAGTCTCAACCATGGGCTCAAATCATCTTTTTGACATCTTTTATTTAACAAGCCCCCGGCGGGGCTGTTTGATGGCTGGGTTTATTATGCCAACAGGCATGCGGCGAACAACACACGATCAGACCAATTAGCTGAGAGAGAGACTGTGAGGGCTTTTGTTTGCACCCTGGTGTTTGGGATGCTGTTGTCACGGCTAGATTTGGAAGAAGAATAGATTTCCCGCGGCCACACCTTTGGCAGCGCTGCTGCTACGAGGACGGAGAGAGCGGCTCGCCATCCCACGGAGGCGAGCCCTTTGGCCGGGCTCTGTGTGTGCGGGGGAAGATGGCGGCCACTTGACAGGAAACGCATGCATATCTGAGGACTTGTGGGATTGGCTTCATTGGCCCTCTGGTAAACAAACGTGGGGAGAAGGTTCATGAGAGGAGAAATGGAAGAGAGAGCACACGAGGATAAGGCATAGTTGGACCGTGAGGCTGAAGGCAAAAAGAGACCAAAATATTGGCGCTGTGACTCACTGGGAAGGAACACATATTACAGGCTGCAACATGATCAAATGCAGTGCCACAGCTCATGCAATGCTGCCTCAGAATAGACATGATTCACCTTCCTTTGAGTCAGCCCCCATACTCCCGGTTTATTCCTTTGTTTCTCCATTTCTTAATCTTTCAATACCCCCGTCATTTTCTTTCAAATTCACATATTCTTGGTGTAAAGAGGATTCGCTACAGGAGCTATCGACCGCTATCGGAACCAAGTTCTGGTAGAAAACGATCGTTGGTTAAAGATCCGATTGATCCAGTAAAAAGTACAACATTTTCCTCTAAAAAGAAATGGAGTAAAAGTATGAAGCATGGAAACATTTAATTGAATACTGCATATTGGCACACATATTGGTCTCAGAGTGCCTGCCTGGATTTAAAAGTCTAATTTTACTCCCTACCGATGGATCAAGGAACGTTTCCCTCTCTTCAAATTAGAAATTACTGTTGAGTCCAAAGCAGGTTGTGCAATAATGACTATTTAAGTATAATAATCCACAAATGTTACGGGAAAAGACAAGAAATGTCACTGCAAAGTGTGCAATAGTGAATGAAAAACAACAACAGAAAATGATTTGTCGAAGATAGAGGAATGTAAATGAGAAGATGAATGTAACTCTGTTTTCCTCTCACGTCCCAGGGAGAGGAGAGTCGCGGCTATCAGGAACTGGTTTCAGCTGCGAAGCTTGTGGACTCCGTCCCTGTGGCCTTCTGCACCGTGAAGGAGGTGTGGGCGGACTACAGCCTCTCCTCGGACACCATCACCATTTTCAGAAAGGTATTCTGCACCACCAGGCATCCTTTTCAACGAGAAGCGTGACGGCAGTGGTACCGACTGAGAACAATGACCCACACGGTAGCTTGTTGGTGATATATAAAAAAACAAAGAAACAAACAAGATTATCGTTCAAAAAAACAACAAAGAGATGAATAAATATAAATATCTATGGACTCTTGCCACTCCCATAAGAGGCCACAATGTACTGCAGTAAGCTCCATTTCACACAAAAGCTAAGATCAGGTGTTTTCATGGCGTGGGCGATATGAGGTTTCTGCTTCATTTACTCTGTCATCGTGTGTCTTTGTCTCAGATCTCTTTTCACCAGGCATCCTGGCTCAAAATACATGCAACTATACTGAGATAGTCAAATCAAAATCAACTTAAAATGCATGCGAAATAACACTTGTTCTTTACGCATGAATTCTGCACGTGTCTTTCACATTTTAACGATGATTAAAAAGAGTGGGCAATTATTACTAATAATGTGTTTTACAGCATTTCTCATTCAGTGTTCTTCAAGCTGTGAATTAAACCGTTATTATTTTATGATTTTTTTCTGAATATTTAACAGCTTCCTTACTGTTAACCTAAACTAGACTGAAGCCAATGACAGCTATTAGCACCCTCTACTGGATGAACTGTGTCATAGCACGGAAACCTTAATTTCAGCAGATAGGATTCATTTAGTGTCATGAATGTTAGCGATTATGAAATTTGGGAGTCTGTTTAATTTGTGTCTGTTTTTACCCAACTTTTTTTATTGATCCCTCTGACACATATTTTCTAGTCCCGTACAGCCTACATCAGTTTTATGACGATGATGATGATGACGATGATGATGATGATGTGTGTCATGTGATCAGGCGGATAACCACCAGGACAACCTTGTTGTTGACACAGTCAAGAAGTTAGAAGCTGACGGCCTTGTAAACTTCATCACCACCAATGAGGTCCGATACATCACCGAGTACAACCAAGTGGTACGTCCAGCTCTGCCTCCACTGTGAATGTTATGGAGCAACTGGAGCCTGTCTGTCACACTAATGGTTATGCATTCATCTCATTTATCCCTTAAAACTGTACTTAAGAATACATCTTTATTAAAAACAAATGCATACACTTCTTATGTTCTCCACTACCAAACTCTCCATTATCATGTCACCACCACAGTGGTGAAGAAGCATCCAGATATTTGACTTGAGTAAAGTAGAAATACATTAGTGCAGAAATACTCAGGTCAAAGTCATGCATTCAGGAAAAGTATAAAATTATTAGTTACAAATTGTAATGAAAGTACTCAATAGGCAGCAGAATGTCTCCTGTCAGTGTTATATTACCTCATTATATATCATATTTCATATTTTTATTCCTGATGTATCTGTGCAAGCAGCATTTGGAAATGATCACCAACGTTTTATTCTTAAATAGTTAAACAGTGTTTAACTATTTAATACTGTTAAATAGTATTAAACAGTGTTTAACTATTGTACTGTTGGGTAGTTTTTCCTTGACAAAGTATAATTTAAAAAAGTCTGATTTGTTCTGACAGTAACTATTTACTGTCAGATACATACAAAAAGTAAAATATGTCCCTCTGAGTAGTACATGTTTCCAAACTGTACTTAAGAACAGTACTTGCATAAACGTAGTTACTACCGCTAGTATTGAGAGTATTCCTGGAACATGAATGTATCCAACATGAGCCAGGAAGTAGTCGCACAAATGTCGGTGCAAAGAGAAAACAACACAACGTGACACTACAACACTACATGATGATGATATGAAAAGAGCCTGCTCATCACTGGTAGAGCTTGTCAGGTGAGAGGGTCCTCCCGCCTCGACCCTCATTCTTTGTATACTGTATTTACTAAATATACTACTGTGTATATATATATATATATATATATATATATATATATATATATATATATATATATATATATATATATCTTGTGCCTCCTCAGACCGCAGTGGGCCTGTTCAATTCAGAGGTGAAGACACACCTGCTGCTCTTTGTCAGCATGGGGGGTAAAGAATACACGGAGCTGAAGGAGCGACTGGGAGCCCTGGCCCCAGACTTCACCGGCAAGGTGACAATACTCAAATGACCTCGTTTCAAATACGGCAGAGTGATTTTTACAAGTTGCATTTCTGTGTGAATTAAGTCATAAAAACTGTGTTTCAGTTCTTGTTTGTGCTGATTAATGGAGCCGTGAAGTCCAACTCCCGGTCACTGGGCTACTTCGGCCTCAAGTCTCAGGACCTCCCACGAGTCGGCATATATGACGGGGCCTCCGACATGAAGTGGCTCCTGCCGGCCGGGGAGATCTCCACTGAGCGCGTGCGGGAGTTCTGCCAGTCCTTCTTACGAGGGGAGCTGCAGGTGAGCCGTTACTGTGGCCCACCAAGAGCGAATCACTCCTGATGGTTATGAATCATAACCTCAACAGCCGGTTGAGTAAAGTAAAAAAGCGTCACTTTAGTGATTTCAAATAAACTAAACAGGAGCTCTCGTTGACTCGTCGTGAAAGTAAAAGAGTGAGTGAGTTGGAGCGTAGCAGCAATGCTCAACGAGGATGAAAGCACTTCTCGGCCTCACTGTAAAGTGTAAAGTATACACAACACAACACACAGGAAACCTCCCACTGGGCACTAATTTGCTGCGCTGCAGCTGGTGTGACGTCGCGTCTGAAGCTCTGCAGCAAGAGAGTGAGAGCAGCAGCACCAAACACACTGAAGCCGTGTGATATAGGAAGTTAAAATGATAATAATAATGTAGGTGACAGTTATATCACATTTAAATATATATATATATATATGATATAAATCAGTTAGTGATGCACAATGCAGCACAAGGGTGTCGTACACAAGAAGTTGCGTTATTTAAAATACCCTCTTCAGTATTCCCTAAATGTTTCTCCACAATTATCAACAACCAGCCCAAATCACCAAAAACACAAACAAGCTCAACCTTGACGCTGCAGTTTTCTGCTTTTCTCTCTGGCTCCATCACAGTTTCTTCAGCTTTCTGCAGGATTACTGCTTAAACAGGACGACTGTAGCTTCCCTGGGCCGTTGAGTCAACTCTGCAAATGTGGTTAACACATTCAAGTCAAGTCAATTTTATTTACATCGCCCCAAAATCACAAATTGGCCTCAAGGGGCTTTACAGTCTGTAGAGTTATTTACAATTCCTGAGAACCAAAATAGATTAAAATCCATGTGTTGGTGACACTGATCCCCTAAATGAATGCATTTCTCAGAGCTTCCCTCTGATAGTAGTATGTCTACATAAATACACGTGTGTTAAACTAGTGTCACGTGTTCACTCTCTCCTCTGGTGTCACTTATTTGTGTTTTCAGGAGGTGAAGCAGGCGGGAGCCGAGGCCAAAACAGAGCTCTAGGACTCCTAATCAGATGAATTGGTGTGTGTTAAATAAAAAGACTAAATGGAAAGAGTCTGATTATTTCTTCTGTGAAACTACTCTGGCTGTGTGTGTGTGCGTGTGTGTGTGTGTGTGTGTGTGTGTGTGTGTTAGAATGCAATTTCTCCCGTCTGACACAAAAGAAACTTGGCAAAGTAAACATGTGCATGTCTGTCATGTGTCCTCATGTATTTAACCGTGTGTGTGTGTGTGTGTTGTTATGTTTTGTCTGTTTACGTGAGTGTGACCCCGGCTGCGGTCTGGCCCGCGGGCCACAAGCTGCTGGCCACATATGGCCGAGACCTGGCTCAGTTTGTGCGTCTGTCCACTAGCGTTACTGTCCGGACCACAACACGCCGCCTCAGAGAGACTGACAGGGCCGAGACCGAGGCCCCAACCTGTCCCATACGAGTCGTCCTGCACAGAAAAGTGTGTCAATAAATATACGCACATGATAAACTGACGTGAAAAAAGTACCAACGATGAATAGCAAGGAATCAGAAGCAGCAATCACACGCAGCTGAAAGCAGGGCATCGAGTTTAAAGAGGGATTTGACTCGAGACATGTCGCCTTAAATACGTATTTCGCAGTAAAAGCTCTATAAAAGCCAAACAGACGGGCTGTGGAGCGCAGACAGACATCAAGAGTGAAAACGTTTTGGGCTCGTCCCAGAAATATGAAGAAAGAAGGGAATTTCAAGGCCCGGACTCGGGATCAGTGTAATTACTGGTGCTGCTGCCAAGCGGACGCATCCGGCGGAATGGAGAGCGCCTGGCAGGTGGAGCTTCTCTGAGGCCAGGAGGGGATGTGGAGCGCGGCGCCCGCCATCTGAGGTTGTTCACGGCTGCAATCGAGACCGTCCAGATGAGACCTGCGTTACATAATGCACCTGTAAGATAATGCCCCTGTGTTATTAAATGTAGTCTAGTAGCATAGTGTTATCATGTTTTATGAATAAGGAATACAAGTAAGCTAAGTTGTTGAATAATAACAATTGCTCTAATGTTGATGTTACTAAATATCACAATGTGAGAAATTTACCGTAAATATGTACGGTAATTAACTGGCAGCAAAAGTACAAAAATTTATAAAATCATTGTATTAACTTTTATACAATACATTATATATTTATACAATGAAATAGTTTTTCTAAAGTTATATCATTTATTACTATGATTTTCACTGTATCTTATTGATTGCTGTACTTTTTGATTAAATACACAGTATTCTACTGTGCAATAGTACGCAGTAATTTACGTTTTTCTTTCTTTTACAGTGTTGAAAACATTGTTGTTTTTCAGAGCTCATGAAAGGTTTACATCATAGAGACACGTAGTTCTCACAAGAAAGTGACGCTTTAATAGATTATGAGTCATTGCTGTAGATGAAACATTATATAAAGTAGTCCAAATTTAACACAACCATAATGCACATAATCTACAGCAGCAAAATGCAACATACACATTAAAGGACTAGTATTTTCACAGTGAGGTGTTGCTACTGTTACTTAAATAAAGGACCTCAATACTTCTCCCGCCACTGGTGAGAAGCCTTTCTTTCATGACATGCCAACTCTCTACTCCTTCATCTCCTGCTCTGGTAACTGGTACTATTTCCAATATATATATTATTACTTTGTATGTCATGGGCTGCTGTCTGTTTATCCTTCCATGAGGTCATCCGGATGCATTTGACCAAAAATAGCAATTCTGTACAGTAGTAGGTTACAGTATGTGGTTCATTGTTAAAAAGCTGTTTTATATCTACATATTATCATTGAGTTGTGTCTCATAAGTCTCTGGCCCTGCAGGAGATCTGCTATCAGTCTGCTAAGCTGATGAGATGTCTTTTTGGGTTTTTCACTGTTTATAATATGGAACATCATTATTGAATGGATTGCAAAAATAAGGACACTTTCAGGTCCAGTCTCCCTTTAACCCCACCACACTGTTATATGCTGCATTATATCTCCCATTTTACATTTTCTTTTATTCACATATTCAGAAATCAGAAGTCTATCCTTCCTTGACATTCAGTGGGTGTTCTACAGGAAGTTCCCTTTAAGTGAGACCTTGTTGAGGTTAAACATGCTCTTACCTACAACCTACAATGTTCTCTGCTGGTCACGAGCCTCCACACACGCACCCTGAGGCAATGCTTTAAACGAAAGGTCTGAACGCTCGCCTGCAACTGGTCATTTAAAGGTTGTTTGTTGCAACCATGTGATGCGGGTGTATCATGCAAGTGGAGTAAACCTGGCACGGACCAAAGACAAAATAAATACATTTACTATGAAGATTCTTGAAGATTTTATCAAAAACATAAAAAAAAGACTCTTTGCTGTGTAGTACACTTTAGAAGATAAACATGCTGTTAACACTGATCCCTCCTTTCGTTATCTAAGCGTTAACGTGGAGTCACCGTTCTTGGTATTGGTATATTAATGCAGACCTTTTGGAGCCTGGTCATGAGGGCTGAGCTCCATCTCAAGGTCAATAAACAACCTGTTGATGTACTCAAAGGATGGGAAGGAAAAGAACATTGAAAATAACCCTCCAGCACTGAGAAACAGAAATAATATTTAAAATGAATTAATTACAATATATATATATATATATATATATATATATATATATATATATACGCATATATATATATATATATATATATATATATATATATATATATATATATATATTTATATATTTATATATATATATTATATATATAAAGCTATGAAAGACAATTTAAAGACAATAACAAATATAATATATGTGATGCAATATAATATTTTAATTATACAGCTTCAGTTGCTCTCTTATCCTCAGGCAGGCTCGGGGCAACAAAAAAGACTTTTGCTCCCGGAAGATGAACCTCAGGGGAAGACCTTTCAAAAAAAGTGAAATCAATTTAAAATCCAATCATAACCTGACAGGGACCCAATGTAGCGACTGTCCCTCACTCTGGTCCTGGTGTTGTAAAGATTGGGCCTGGTCAGTAAACACAGTGTTATATTTGACCGGAGAGGAAACCGCATCACCTAACATAGAAGAAGATCAGACTGATATGAGTTACACTAAGGTGTTACTTTATCACACAGTATATATATGTGTGCGTACATATGATGCTGGACAAACAGGAAGTGTGTAACCTCAGAACAACAGTAAATAAAAGTGAGCATTACTCATCGCCTAAATTAAGTCATTTCAAAGCCAACAAAAGCAACAACAACAACAGAGGTCAGAAACCAGACACTGCATTTCCAGGGATGCTGTGGCAATTGTTTTCCCCCTAACAAGACGCAACCACAAAAATGGATGCTGGACCAGACATCGAAATTACACGGCACACGGTCCAAGACAAATCCCTGACACCAGGAATAACGGTAGACTCCATGAAACACGAAGAACACCAAGGTCACCCTGCAGCAGCGCTGCACTTCTCAGAACCTGTCAGTACGGGATGGATGGAGCTGTTTGGGGTCCCTCTGGGGTGTATATATATATATATATATATATATATATATATATATATATATATATATATATATGTATATGTATATATATATACACATGCAGTGATATGTGTGCATAAACCTTTGGGTATCTACTCAGCATTTAAGTTACAACATGGTTTAGGACCAATCTGCAGACTCAAAATACAATGTTTTTTTGTCGTAAACCACACTTCAACTGTATCGCACAAACAGAAAACTGCATCCAAAGCCGCATAAATCATGCTGTTCGTCCAACACGTGGGGGCTGCTTATATTTAGCCGTATATCTGCTGAAGCACATCAAGCGGGGCAATGCGTCGGGCCACTGGTTGGCATCGGTAGACCGTGGCCGTGCCTCGTGTGCATCTGGCCAGCAGCTCGACCCAGATGCGTCTGTAAATAGGGACTGACTGCGGTTCTGGTGGGACTCTGCAACACTCTAATTAAGCTCTGTCGCATAATGAGGCTCACTGCCGTCCCGTGTCACCCGATTAGTAGCCTGTGGTCGGCCCAGGCTATAGTTTGGGGTTTGTGTGGGAGGAGCGCAGCGGAGCAACACAACACAACAGCAATGGCAGAGCTGGCAGACCTCATGTTGGAGAATCAACCCTGCAGCGGGTCTCCCTGATTAAAATCCAATCACATGTGAAGGGTATTTTATAGAGACCAGTAACACCACTGGTTTGGACTTTCAGGGGGTTTGTTGCATTATTTATACTCCGGTGCTGAAGGCCGAGGATTGGAAAGGAATTTAAACGGGGAATTTACAGGATTGGTAAACACGTCGAGTATAAAAATTGATTCGGTTTGACCTCAGGGAGTGATTGACAGGGAATGAAGGCATTTTGTTGGAGAGAATATGAGAAAATTACTGTACCCAAAAGCCAGAGGGAGAAACTATTTTAAGATGCCAATTTAGGAATTAAATATATCTCTGAGACCTATCGGAGTTCTTTCGAATTAAAAGGTAAAATATGTCTGAGTGTGTATAACAGTGTGCAGAAGGGGAATCCCCTGAGGTTAGTCCTGCTTTCATCCTGTCACTCCGTTTGTCTTGGACCGGCTTTATTGTCAAGTCAAGGCCACAAACACAAGTACGTATATGTTTACATACAGTACGTGCACTGTACATGCACTGTACATGCACTGTACATGCACTGTACGTACAGTCGAATGCCTGAATGTTTGTGGCCGTGTACGTTTCTGCGCGGGTGAACGTTTTTTTCGGACTCCGTGCCAGGCCTGCGTGGGCGTGAAGGGGAGCTTTCGTGACAAGTGGAAGCGGAAACGTTGACGTTCGATTCCCCGGCCAATCACAGGGCTCCCTCGGGTCTGAGAAAGGAGGTGGACTTCAGTATATATTGACCTCGAATTGGGGGAAAGAAGCAGAGCAAATTCATCGAAGCAAAGAAGAGCGCACAGTCAAGAAAGCAACTTTTCTCCAGAGTGAAAGCAACTGCGAGGCACCATGAAGACTCTGATCCTCCTCTCCATCTGTGCCCTTCTGTCAGTGTGCTGGTCCATGGGAGGTAAGAACGGACTCATCCCATCACCGCTGTGATTCCTGAGATTGACCTCTCTGTCATTTGGAACGATGCAGACGCCTTACAGTGTCTCTACAAAAGTGTTATTTTCTGTGATTCCCCAGCTGTTGAGCCAGAGGTTGTCGTGGACCCTGCCGCCGACACAGAGGCTGACGCCGACCCCGCCGACCTCGTTGACTCCACCGACCCCGCTGACTACGCTGACGTCATTGACCCCGCTGACCCCGCTGACCCCGCTGACTCTGCTGACCTCGCTGACCCCGCTGACCCTGCCGCCGTCCCTGATTCATCCTCCTCTTCCTCCTCCGAATCCGATTCGTCTTCCGCGTCCGACTCCAACTCTTCCTCAGACTCTCTATCTGACTCCAACTCCAACTCCAACTCGTCTTCCTCCTCCTCATCTTCCTCCTCCTCCTCATCTTCCGAATCGTCTTCCTCTGAGTCCAACTCCTCCGCCTCCGACTCTTCCTCCTCTTCTTCATCCTCCTCATCTTCATCCGAGTCAGCCAGCGAAGAGGGTATGCATCATTTCTGTAGAACCTTTGCACGGTTTCTGAATTACTTCAAATTTGACTGTAAAACAAGTAAATATTGAAAAAAGGTTGATTTTGTGATGCTCGTCCTCACAGCGCCTCCGGTGGTCATGAAGAGAGACCTGGCTGCTGTTCTCCTGAGGAGAAGGAGATCTGCTCCAGGAGGATACCTCAGCCCCTTGCAGCTGGAGAGGTACACTTATTTACTCTGTTCCTTGCTGTAAAGTAACAAAAACAACCCAGAAGTCAGAAGGCTGAGTGATTTTGCATCCCTTCTAACCTCCTCCTCTCCTCTCCGCTGCAGCCTGAGTGAGGTGTGTGAGCTGCACATCGGCTGCGACGAGATGGCCGAGACTGCAGGCATCGTCGCCGCATACGTGGCCTACTACGGACCCGTGCCCTTCTAAGAAGAAGACACCAGAACTGTTTTTTTTCTGCCAAGTTCTGTCACAGAACAGAGCAGCAACTCCCCTGAATCCAGACACGGGGCAGACAATCCCAAAACCAAAATAAAGGAGAAAGGTTTGGCCCATGTTGTGTTATGATGCTAGATGGAGATTTTCTTTTTTTTTCGTGCACCTTGACCGGCTTTAAAGGTCGTGTAAGAAAAGGCCTCTTCCAGGCTTTCAGAGAGAGGCACATGGAAACGCAAGCCTGTGAAGTATTTAGTACACGAGATTATATTATTCTCTATGTCCGTAGTATAATGCAATGAATGGTGCTACAAGTGAAGATGTATGTTAATGTATTTGTGTTTTTTTACGTTGTGCTTCAGCATTACTTGAACTAGAAGTAGTAGTTCTAGTAAGTAGAGGATGTAGTAATGAGGTACTGTAGTTTTAGTGTAGTGGTAGTGTACAGTGTGTGTAGAATGCACATCAGTTATCTGTAAGGACTGTAACCACAAATTGCCTCTGGGTTTGAAAAATAATAAATTATTTTGTTTTGTCAAATTGTTTGTCTTGCCCTCGATGACTAAAAGGTGTTTGATGGAATGCTGATGTAATGAATGACATCATACAGGTGATCATTCCCTTCAGGTTCCTCTCTACGATTATAGCTGCTTTAATGCTGACTGAGATATATTCTGCCGAGGATTAGTATGAGATTCTCTCTCATACATAAACATGCACACAATACAAGTGGCTTCATCATCAGCCACAGCGACAGCGCTCCATTCAGCATTCATGATGTTCTCATGTCGGCCACTAGAGGGCAGAGTGGGTCAGTCAAACAGGTCAGGAATTAATCTTGTGTTCATTTGGAATACATTAAAACACTCTGACAGAATATTATATTATATAAATCAAATCCCATCAAATCCCACAGAAATAATGATATAGATTATACCCAAAAGTGTTTGAAACATAGAAATAAATTATGGATCAGAAATCTTGGGCTGGAAAGAAATAATCAGAAAATTGCATTAAGTTAAAGAGGAACACACAACAACATGATTGCTTATTAATAGAAGTGATTCTAATAAGAAGTAATTCTGCACAGAGAAAAAACAAACAAAAGGCCTCAATCTATTCGGTACATTTCGTTCTTCGTTCTTGTTGGAGATTTCAAAATATTATACTTCAAAAGATGCCAAAGTATGAAAAACATTTACGGGAAGAGATAAGATAAAAGTGTGTAGGCTCATCACGAGGCGTGCCCTCTGCTCATCCACAGTGGCACAGTTAGTTATTCCAGTGGTTCCCAGCATAGGGGTCGGTTCCCCTCCGAAGGGTGTGACCTCAACATGTACTTGACTGCAGTGCTTAAGTAAATGTACATATTCAGTCGAAGTGTCTCGTGGTTGTCCGTGCGCCGAGGCACAGTTGTGCGCCCTCGATATTGACATATTGATAATCCATCTCATGTCATGTGTTAACAACATGACGGTATAGCAGACAGCACAACAGCGTCCTGGACACGGGCAGTTTCCTGCCCAGATACAAAAGAAACATATTAAAAATTGTGGATATTGTGGATAACGTTTATGATACTTTGAGATAAGGAGCATGTTTGTCACACTGAACTGTGCAATCAACTTTTTTTTATCAAAATCCTTCATTCCCAACATGCTTTACTAAAGATAAAACTCACAGGAGAGCAATAAATAACAATACGTAATCCCTTATCATATCCATTATACAGGGTTAAAGATTGGATAATAAGGGAACATCATGATGACTCGGGTGGTTCCTGGAAAAGAATCTTTCAATCAGGTATCATTTTGAATTATTTTATTTTGAAATCATCATTATGGAGACAAAATATACAACTCAACATTAACATAAAAAGTCAAAAACAATTAGTTAGATGCACATTCATCTATTTTCAAACTACATATTCCTTGAATACAATTATCCGTCTCAATTAAGAAGTATTTTTTACACCTTAAAACGATGCAATAAGGATCTCAACGTGTCTTTTATACAAGTTTTATACAAGTTTGATCCTTTTCTCCGAACAAGTTTAGTGCGGATGATCCTGACTGTCTACTGGAGTCATTCCCAAGACATCCACAGGTACGCGGAAGAGTTTCTTAATAAATCTGCAGAATTTCTTCCATCGGCTATAAATATAAATATTAGTTTATTTCTGCATCACACCTTTGAGCACGTGTACAAGTTTTCAATCACACATACATTAAACAAGGGGGCTGGTTTTCCTGTTTGAGCACATTAAAGGTCATTTTCTCATGATTTATAGATAAGGCCTTTAAATAAAGACAAACCATTCACAAGGTTCGTCTTTTTTAAAAGTGGCTCCTCAGAAACTGTTCCACTGTGTATTCGTCCACAAAGACCATGGCATCCTAGGGAGTTTCTCATTTTAACGACATAGAATACAACGCAACCTTTGCATTGTTCTGCTCTTTCAATAACTGTTCGCTCTGAATGCCAGGTATTGACTTTGTTCAGCAATAGTTTACTACGCATACATTTTTATTTCAGCATTTTAGTAATCTCATAAGATCAAAGCCGTCTGTAAAACTTTAAATGGTGATTTATTCTTTTATGCTATCAAAGTGGCATGTTATGTTAAGGCAATATTCTATTTATTTACTTGTTTAACGTATTGTCCACAAACACCCTGATCATTCCTCCATGACATGGACCTCTTCTTGTGAGAGTCGACAGCCATGCCGGCAGCTTTGTGAGGCACAGCGGTGCTTTGAGATAAATGCTAACATTAGCGTGCTAACATTAGCGTGCTAACATGCTCACTGCACAATGCTGATGTTTAGCAGGCACAATGTCAACGTTGTCATCGTGTTGAATGTCAGCATGCTTACATTATCTAATTAGTATGTCACATTAAATGAATATTACGATTAATTGTAACATGTACCTCAATTAATAAACAATATCTAACTAGAAAGCAAGGAATCTCTGTGTGTCATTTGTCTATCTTTAGGAGCGTTGATCTGATCTACTGGTGCATCGGCTGGAGACCAGAGAACCAGTGGCGTAGTTGGTGCGATTTGGATCCAAGTTCAATATTAATAAACTGAGAATAAACAACCGATGGCGCTCTGTGCATCAGAGGGGGTTCAGGGCTCTGTGGACAAACGTGTCGCCTTTCGCAGTTCAACGTAACAACCAAAGTCTCAAATTCAAAACCCAATGCACCATTCACTTCTGTTTGAGTAATGTTTACTGTAAATTGCAGTGTCCAGCTGCTCAAAAAATTAAAAAAATGAATTGATACATTTTGTGAGTCGTTTTTAACATGTACGTCTTCAGCAGAGACAAACTGGTTTGATGGACCAACATTTTGTGGGATTTGTTGACAATAGGTAAAATAAATTGCTTTAAAAGGTCACTTCACTTCTCTTATACGTTGAGATGTGGAATTCTATTTCCCATCTTACTCTAAAGTAATAACATAAATATTTGAGAAATTTGAGAGTTTTGCCAAAATGTATTTGGTCCTTGTCCCTTGACCAATACACTTCTTTGAATCATCCACAAATAGTCACACGTGTGACTCACACATGTCATATGTGTAAATACATTCTCAAAGCCGAGTCATTTTTAGAATCTTCAGCTCTAAATCCATCTCATCTTCCACCTCTTTTTCTGCACTCATTGCAGGGTTGTCATACACCTCTGTGTGTGATTTATTGTTATTTCCCGCGTACTCTTCCTCGCCGGGTCCTTGGTCGTCAGCGGCCAGCTGGCAGCATTTGCAGCAGCAGCAGCATTTGGCGGTACACACACCAACCACTTTGTCCCAGGGAGCCAGGGAGTGGGCCCAGAGAGGGAGGAAGTCCCAGGACCGCAGCGCTGCAGGCAGACACCCGGGCTTCCGTTTCTGCAGCATGTTGATCACCAGGATGATGACCAACAGGATCACCAGAGGTGCGCCCACGCCCGCTAGTACCTGCCAGCCGGCCACTGACAGGCTGAAGATGAAGAGCGGTAAAAGGAAGAAGAAGGAGATGATGTAGACGCCAGCAAACCAGCGGTAGGAGGCCGTGATGTTGCCCAGGCCTTTCGCCAGCCGGATGGGGATGCGGGTGAAGGGGATTGGGTACCACAGAAGGATGCCAGAGATGTTGAACAGGAAGTGCACGAGGGCAATCTGGGAACAATACACACTTTATTGATAGGCTCCAGTCACAGTTCAAAATAACTTACGATGATACTAACATGCTGTATTTCATGAAAAGAAATGGTGACAGTTTACTTTACAGGTCTGTAAATTCATCGTAATTTCCTATGAAGTTTCATGGAAAGAACTACGTACAATGTATGCTACATGTGGTACTCAATACAAGAAGTATTCAATTGATACACTTCCAACTATTTATTCTTCTAATTAATTCTCCATCAACAGATAAACATGTAGAAAACTGCAAATCATGTCCAAGAGTCTAAAGATTTACAATAACAGTGTATATTTAATTCAGTTTAAATTGAGCCCCCATCAGCAAACCTAGAAAAAAGTAAGTACCCACTTCTCCTGTCAAGATGAGAATATACAATTGCAATTAATACATTCTGGATTATTGATATATTTTATGGGTGATGATACAATTTTAGAAAGCATCAATTTAAAATAGGTAATTTGGATGTTGGTATAAAAGCTCAAAATCTAAGTTTGGTACTGGTCATTTTGTGTGTGTGTGTGTGTGTGTGTGTGTGTGTGTGTGTGTGTGTGTGTGTGTGTGTGTGTGTGTGTGTGTGTGTGTGTGTGTGTTCTTTTACTCACCTGTAGAGCATTAGCCAATGTTTCTCCAGGACTAGCCATGGCTGCCAGGATGGCTGTGGTGGTTGTGCCAATGTTTGACCCCAGAGACAATGGGTATGCTCTTTCTATGCTGATGACACCAATACCTATTTTTATTTTTTTAAACGGGAAAACAAGTTAAGATTGTGTGCTCCAGAGATCTCTCTTCACTGTATTCGACAGTGATTTCCAACAAAAGGCAAATGTTGCTTTTTCTTTTTTCTTCTTCTCCAAATTGTTTGATTTTATATAGAATTCCCCAACTCAAGTTAAAGTTATAACACAAAACGACTTGTTTTCCCCTCAAGTATGCCTCTGTGTGTTTTCGATGAACTGAGTTGTAGATTTTTTCAATTAAAATAAACAGAGATGCATGAAATGGATGGAAGGATGAATGACCTCACCAACAAGTGGAGTAATAGCAGAAGTGAAAACCGAACTGCTCTGCACAATGAAGGTCATTCCAGCTCCGACTAAAATGGCAATGTACCCGGTGACCCAACCAAACGGAAAAGGGAAATCTGCACACACAAACAGACACACAAACATTCGTGCATTACTAATGTAATAAGTGCATCACTTTGAACTCGTTGCACACGCACAGTTTGCTACTCACCGGTGTTGAGGATCTTCTTGATGACTGCAGCCACCTGTCCCTTCAGCATGGAGTTGAGCAGCTTGACGATCAGGATGAGGCAGGAGCAGAGCACCAGCAGAGAGAGCGCCAGCAGGATCAGACCCACTGCCAGGTCAGACAGGCTGGCATTCACAAAGAGATGCTTACCTGTGGACACACAGAAACACACATGAAAGTTCTGCAGAAAATGCTACACAATACGGACACAAGCAGGCGATGGCTTTTATCCTTCTATCCTTCTTATTTTTATTCTGCACAAATAGAAAACATTCAGGCCAAATGGGGTGCAGAAAAACTCCACAATTACCTAAAAAACACATTAGAATTACTGCATAGAATGAATTTACGAGCTATAAAACCCAAAGTATTGAGCTAAAATAAATACAAAGTTCCATTAAGGCAAGGATGACTGCACATATAAGCTGTTTGGTTGAATGAGGCCATGTTTATCAAGGTGAGAATATTATACATTAACTTAATTACTCAGATTACAACAAAATGATCTGGTCTTACATTTCTCGACATTGTGCGTTTCAGAAATGTTCTTCAGCGTGAAGGTGTAGTTTCCATCGACCCAGCAGAGCGACGGGGTCGTGCAGTTCTCGGGGCCGGCAACTGTGACGTTCATTAGGGTCTGAAACGCAGCAGCAGTTTGACAATATGGAATCTAATCCTCTCCCTGTTTTTGAAATGTTTGGCACGCCGCTGACATGCTTGGGTCTTACCGTGTTGGTGAAGGTTCGGCACCATATCTTGATGAGGCTCTTGTTCCTGGCTTCTGGGTCTCCGCTAGCAATCCCGCTAATGACGGACTCATCCAGCTAAGTTGGAGGCAGAAATGTAAAACCATGACATAGATATGTTAAATGGCGGTATTTTGTTTCTCCGATACACTGGTCACTTCTTTAAAAGAGTTAAAACAACACAAATTCCAAAGAAATGTCTAAATTATGATGTCAGAGAGGCAGTTTGCAGAAGGAACATCACCGGGTGCTACATGTCACCTGGATAATAGACTCAGTGACGACATCAGTGATCACGTTTAACAGGGCTGGGGCCTCTCCGCTCTCAATATTGAAGGAGTCGATGATGAACTTGCTGACCACGTACAAATAGCCAGAGGCGACTTCCAGAGGCAGCAGCACGAGCACAGAGAGCCAGTTGAAGAAGTCGTGCACTGTGGCCCCCGCAAACGCCCTGAGAACATCGTGAAAGGAAGTAGATCAACGTAGAGTCAAATGACCTTTGATCTTTCTAATGGGAGCGACATATTCTTGCTGTTCAATGAGTCATCTTGTAAGAAGGAAAGGATAACTATTTAAACAACAGTAGTGGAGTGCAAGGAGCACTCCTAAAGACCTTCTTTGACTCTGTGTTGGCATCAGCCATCTTTTATGGCGTGGTCTTCTGGATCAGCAGCATCACGACAGCTGACTTGATAAACTAAATCAAGCAGGCCAGCAGTGTGCTGGGGTGTCCACTGGATGCGGTGGAGGTGGTGGGAGACAGGAGGATGATGGATAAACTATTATCCCTGATGGACAACACCTCCCACCCCATGCAGGACGCTCTGCAGCTCTGCACAGCTCCTTCACACGACGGCTGAACCCCGATGTGTGAAGGAGAGGTACCGCAAGTCCTTCCTTCCTGCTGCTGTCAGGCTGCACAACCAGCTGAGCTCCCAGTAGACCACAAACACACTTTAATCACTTCAACCGGTGCAATATAAATACATTTTATTCTGTCTGTATATATAATATTTTGGATTCTTGCAGTTTTTTTTATTACAGTTAATTTATATTACTATTTTTTTATTATGTCTCTTGTGTGCACTTTACCCATCTGCTGCTGTAATCCTGCAAATTTCCCCACTGACTAATAAAGTAATATCTTATCTTATCTTAGTAGTTTCCCCATTTGGTGTTTTTTTTCTTGAGGGTCATACATAATAGGTTGAAGAGAAACTGCACACATAAACAAGGTTGTTTCAGGAAGCCGGAGAACCCAGAAAAACAGAAAAAGACGGTGAAGTTACACCTTAAATAATTCATATTTGTCATTTGTCTGATGAAGGGAAGGATTTCATTTTGTGCATTGGATATTGAAGATGTAATGGGTTGAACATCTATTTTTAAAGTGTTCTTACTGCTGAAGTCCCTGCATGTGGAGTCAACTGATAGTTACAGTGGCTTTTTGGAGGGCAGGAGGCTTTCTACACTGCAGAGAAAGGAGAGTCAGAGGAAGCAATCCATCAAATACAAAACAATTACCTGCGAAAGGTGTTGCGGTCACCCGCCTGCGTCATGGCGACGAGCGTGTTGGTGACAGAGGTGCCGATGTTGGTGCCCATGATGATAGGAACCGCCAGCTGGACCGTTAACACTGCCAAAGCAACACGGGTCTGCTTCATCATCATCATCATCATCATCATCATCATTCAGCCATTCATGCTGTACATGGATGTGTGTGTGTGTGTGTGTGTGTGTGTGTACTCACGTCCAGAGGAGACCATGCTGACCACTATGGAGGAGGACGTGGACGAGCTCTGGACCAGCAGGGTGACCAGAACCCCGATGACCAGACCGGCCAGAGGGTTGGACAGAATCGTGTTGTCCTTAAGGATGTCGCCTGCTGCTTTACCTGGGCACGGGGAAAATGGGAACTTGTGAATATAACATTTTTAAAAGTATTACTGGGATAATTGAATGGAACAAAACAACGCTCATGTTATCAGAAACAAATGTTCCAGCGAGGACAAGTCAAAATGTCTTCTGTGGTCCGGTTGACGTTCATGGCCGTAACGTGTGATGGGTTTACCTCCGACGAGCTGGAAAGCGGAGCTGAGGACGTCGAGGGAGCAGATGAACATGTAGAGGAAACCCAGCAGCAGGATGAACTTCCCCACCGACACCACCACTCTCCACACCTTCGCTTTGGTGCTCAGAGCTGGGACAGACAAGACATGAATGGGATTATAAAGCAAAAGACAAAAGAGAACAAATGTATATTTGTCGTAGCAGGAATTACAGAGGGGTGATTGAGGCCATGGATATCGGCTCTGTTACATCTAAGTGTCTCATGGGTTAGTCCAGTGAGCCAGCATGCAGCCCCTTATTAATTATTAGTAATCACACCTGTGGTTTTTGCATTATTGCACAGCCCACATAGTTGAGTCATTGGAAACAGCCGATGCCCGCAGTGTGTTGGCACAGCCTCAGCTGTTTGTCCGGCTACTGTTTTGATCAAATCCATTACTATTTATGACCGCTATGCTTTCTAATCAGATCATAAACTCTGATGTGATTTATCCTCCGTCTCTCGCTGCATCGATGTCTTGTGAGGGCCTAGAAAGAGTATGAACCAACGCTGGACGTTTTGAATCAAAGTAGATTGAACGTGGCTTTTCTGATGCTGCTGAACAGAAGAAGAAATATAGAAAAATAATAATAATTAAATGTCAATTTAATGCCAATACCTGTAGTGCTACTTTATGTTTATTATGTTGCTCAAAGGTAATCCACGTATCTTGTGGTGAGCAGTTTCATGTAGGAACTATTTCAATATTATTTTAGTTAGATTAGAGAAAAGGCAGAAGGCCAATACCTCCCAAAAAATAAAATAGGTAAAAAATGTATTGATTCTACTTTGATGTGATGTTGTTGGACGTTAAAACATAAAAACTTCCAAAGGGGGTGAATACTTTTTAATTGCACTGAAAGAGGAAGTTACGTATACTGTGAATTCATAAACATGGGATGTAAAGCTATGCGCTTAATTATTAGACTGCTCAAAAACAGTGTACTTGATAGCTCTGGAGGTTATGTAACGATGTGTGGGACACTATATCACATCTACCGCCATGGAAGTAATCCATCAGGAGGCGTGTAAATGTATTACTTACTGACCATGTACTGTGTATCTAATCAGGAAACCTGTGTTCCTTATTTGGCACAAGGATAAGACAACGTCTGTTCTAGTTGTAGGAGCTATTTATTGGATATTAAGTTATTTTACCCACAATTATTATTGTTTAATTAATCTAGTTGTTCTAGATTTTTTGATGTATTAGAATATTTTTTTCTGTTTTAGTTTAGTCTAAGTATTTGTAGTTGTAGGTTTACTTAGTCTTTTGGTTATTTATTTGTTTGTTAATTGGATAACGCTGTGGACATGTTTATGTATAGTAGGCAGGTACAGGTTCAGCATGCACCTGGGTAGGCCTATGTTTTTTTTTTACCAGCGTGGGAGAGGCAGCTTGGAGACTTCCTTTGTTCTTTTGTTTGTTTGCTTGTTTAGTTTAGTTAAATAAATCATCAGAAAAACAGAATCCCGCATGGACAATGCATTCTTTTGGCTGCTGATCCACATACCCACGGTGCGTCATGGCCCTTTGATTTATGTTTATTTTCCTTGATTCATTGGACAAATGGCCACTACACTAGTAATAATGTGACATGACAAGTCCCCACCTGACCATGGGACCCCGGTGTCCTTCAGCTGCGGCATGTCCCACAGGTCTGCGTCCTCCGCCTCCTCCTCCTCCTCCTCAACCAAAGCCACCGTGGAGTGTGCAGGGCTCGCTTTGACCTCTGGGACAAACATGCCAGAATAAACCATGTACATTATATGAAACTGTTTTTTCATGTTTTATATTCATCAGTTGCATTTTAATACAATATGAACATTACTTTTGGTCTTGCTTCCATGTCTCTCAGTGTGGTCTTCGTTGCCATTGCTCTGAGCAGCCGTTGGCTAAGAAAAAGAAACACAAATTATATTGGGGTTTAATTCCAAAATGCGATATATTTATTGTTGAAGATGCCCCTTATGTTTTTATTTGTCACTATTTAAAAAACGCAGATGATTCTCTCTAGGAACGGTATGCAAGGAAAAGCCTCAGTGCAGCAAATCAAATATGTCGACCTAAACGTTTGTCACATGCATCATGTGGTCGGCATCAGATCATGTCATCAAACTCACTCACTCACTCACTCACTCACACACAGACACTTACACTCTCACACACTCTCTCTCTCTCTCTCACACACAGACACACACACACTTTCCCCTCACATGCCGGGTTATTGATCTTCTCGTCACATGGTCTAGCTGCAGTAAAATTCCATTCACAACAGTATGTCACAGAAACAAAGCCACCAGATACATTTATATTTTAAGAAAGAGTTTCTTTTGGACGGAGATGTTAAATCAGATTGTTATTTGAACGCATCCATTACGATTTATACAATTCTCTTACGTATAAATGTATTAATAATATATTATTTCAACTAAAATGATCTTTTATGTAATTTACCTAATTACTTCAGTTCACAACATGGATTCTGTGTTTCAGTGGTCTTCCCCAGGCTAAATGTCGTATGAATATTAATGCAGTCTACTAGTCTGTCATTGGCTAGATTCATTTTGCCACTTGAGTTCAGAGTCCAGGTGCACACATGCTTTGTGGTCTGCTTAGAAGCTCATCTACTTCATTTGTAAAAAAAAAAAAAAAATAGCAATAAAACAATACTTCATTTAAAAGTATTACTTTGTACATCATAAGGCACAATGTATCTTTTGTATGTTATCATACATTAAAATGTGTTACCATTTGAATAGTAGCAATACAAATAATGGCATCATGTACAAATATTACCATTATGTTAGTGCAGTGTGGTAAAAACAGTGACATTGGTAATAATCTTAATAATAACAATAACACTTTGTTTGTGTTTCAGGCATATTATTGAAAGTATAATGATGCAACATGTAAATCCCAGGTGATAAAGCAAACAGATCGACAGACATGAGAAGAGAACAGACTGCGTGTCCTCACCTGTGGCAGGCGGAGCGAGTCCATGCTGCCTGTGTGTGCTGAGCTCACCTGGGCTGCAGGTGTAGGAATGAGTCCTCCACGCAGGTGGAGTGGAAGGTTGAGGTGGTTGAGGTGGGGGTGGGTGGGTGGAGGGTCCGCTGAGGGCAGAGGAGAGTGTGATGTGCACCGTTCACATCACCGGGGACACTTCCGCCTCATAGATAAGCACACCTTACAAACCTCGATTATTCTTACCCTCACTGTTGTAATCTCTCTTGCGAGATGTGTCGCAATCCAACTCACATGGGACCTGATAAGTTTTGAGTCGGTGGTGTTTATGCCGTTACCGTCACCTTCACCTGCTGTTACTGACCTGTGCAACTTACCTAGACACCCTGCTGGTTTCACGCCTCAGATTCATATATGGTTCTATTGTCTTGTTAGTTCGCTTTCCAAATATGTCTATCCATTTTAAAATAAAATGATTAAATCCTGCATTTCCTTTAGAAAAAAAGAACTGTACCGCCCCCAGATTGATGATAGCTGGAGGAGTGGCAGAGATGACATTCCCCTGGCCACGGTTTAGCCCACTAACAGATAGACCACATGAGGGTGGAGTGGGTTGGGTTGCCGGATGTGTGCACTGTGCCCTACGTATGTACGTCTATTTTTGGCGCACAATGAGATTTTTTTTTTTTGGAGGAATCTATTGATTCTTTTAATACAGCTAGTCATTGTTCAATACTTCAACAGATCAATGACCCACGTTTAGGCCCGTACAACTATTAATGATAACTTAGAGGAGAGAAAGACAGCCGAGGCCGCACTGAGCCATTGAGCTTCCATGGAAGTTGTGACCTGACGATGTTAGGGGAGGACGTCATCTTCGACAGCTTCCATCCGTCTTTCTCTCATTGGGACACACGTGTTCTTTGTGGAAAATTATGAATCCGGGGAGGGCATGTCCTAATGAAAGACCTCCTTGCCTGATTTCTGCCTTAGTTGCCAGTATATTAGGTACATCTAGCTACAACAAATGCAGTGTAACGCATCCTTGCATTAAAAGGCGTACCTGAGTGCCCAGGTGTCCCACAACACTCTCCTGATGCCCACCGGCACAGATCAGATACAAATATATTTTTGGCCCGGCACTTCCTGTCATGCCATGTTGCCAGTAAAACCGAATGGATGACAACTGGGACAACGAAGGAAAAATTATTCCCCTCTATTTTTAGTTTTATCAATAAATGTTAGTCAATTGATTGTGATCGAGCCCCTCTTCTTCTCCCTCTGTCTCTTCCTCTCTAGATCTGCTCTATCTCTCTACTATCTGTACTCTCGCGTTACCACATTTTCAGTACTAGCATCAAACTTTTTTTGTGTGTACATTATGCAACCACATATAGAGGCAATCAAAATCTTCTTGGTCATGTATTGCGCCAGTGCAACAGCATCTCCTAGGCACCGCACAACGCCATTACAACATTGTACCATTCTGGCAACTTCTTGACATTAATAACATACAACTTATATTACTGTATTTTTGCCTCAAACCATGGATTGAAGTGGTCAATACTATGTGGACACACAACCGATGTAAAGGAAAGTAAATCTCGCATTACAGCAGCACAGCAACGAGCTATGAATGTAAGACATTTTATGTTTCTTAAAATGATTTGCCTACTTATGTATTTAGTAAAAGAAAGTGAGTATGATCGCATAAAATAAACAATATATACATTACAATATGCTAGATAATATTTATCTACAGGTGAATTGTGTCAATACTTTTACAAAAGAAGTCCAGTTGTGCAACTCCGGCAGCCATGATGTGTGCATTATATATATAACAGTATATATAGGTGTAAGTGGGAATAATACATACATTATACATAAAGGCATATACAAGTACAACGTGTTATATACAATATGTGCAGTTTATGTAATATACAGTAACAATTCGATGAAATGTATCATACAACTGGAAAGGAACACTACAATGATTTAGCATATGATAAAACACAAATATATATATATATATATTCTATATATGATAACACAATAATAATAATACAGCAGTAATGATTTATTAATATACTGTGATATAACTTATATCACAAAATAATACATTATACGGAATTTTCATATAGTGATATAAGATATGTAATGCAGTGTAAAATGTTATTATGTGATGTGCTACTGCGACATAAACTACTATCTTGCATATCAAGAAGTCTCATTCCTACCACTAGGGGCAGTAGGTCGGTATTTATCTTCGCTGAGCTTTCAAAATAAAAGACCCAGTTTCAATCTCGACAAATGTACTCTTTGTGGATTTCGTACACTATGACCGTTATATGTGATTATTTTAAACATGATTTAAGTAATAATTATTGTTAGAACGACAACACCTCAGCTAACCCACAAATTGAACTCTTTTTTGTTTTGTTTTACTTCCGGGTTATGCGAGTGCAACCTGGAGTAATGACATTGTACCAAACCGAAGAAGTCAGGTCGCTGCGTGGCTTACATATTGGTGCTTCACGTGCTCTGAACGCTTAAGTTTGCTCCGTCACTGCCGTCGACATGTCGTCCGCCACCACGGGCTTCACCGAGGAGCGGCCGCACGTGGGGGCTCAGGTAAAATACACACCTTAGGGGAAGCTAACGTGCTAGCTGGCTAGCGTCAACTTTAGATGAACTGCGGGTGCTTTTGTTGTCTGCCGGTGGAAAGCAGACTCTTTGACAAGCCGCACAGACAGTCCCGCTCATTAGCGCACTGGATTAAAGTTAACGCTGCTGGTGCGTGTGTTACGGTCATGGGGTTTTAAAATGGTTATTTCCAGGCCTGGAAAAGTCCTTGAAAAAAATAAAATCCCCAAAGTTTTGGAAAAGTCATGTAAATGTGTTATATTCATGTGTCCATGTCGTTCATTTACGCTGAGTTTGAAATAATTAATGTTTTTAAAAGAAAGACGCTCAAATTATAAGCATGCATACATACATGCATCTATAAAATGTTTATTCTTTTAATTAAACTAGTCTCTCATGCATTTGTGTCATTTAAGGTTTACTGTATGCTTTGGAATTCTCATTGTTAGTTTCTATACTACATTTACTCACTTTTTCATGTATACACTGATATTTCATGGAAATAGTTATGGAATCTGGTCAAAATGTGTATGAACCCTGTCTGTGTTTATCTGCAGTCGCCAGTGGGCATGGAGTACGTCCCCACGGAAGAAGAGAAGAGGGTGTTCAAAGAGTGCAACCAGGAGAGCTTCTGGTACAGGTGTAAGTTTTCGTCTTTCTCACACGCACGCACACACACACACACACACGGGTCAGACTAAACGTGTCAGCTAGAAGACGGGAACGTTGATGTTTGAGTTTTGACGCCGACATGCTTCCTTCACAGCGGTGCCCTTCTCTTTGGTCGCCGTGTCCATCACTCAGGCCCTAGTGGCCAAAGGTAACACTCTGCCTACTGCGGAGGAGTCGGCACCATGTCTGTGTAATGAACACGAACACACACCTTTGAACTATAAATAGACCCTACTCTGTTTATTTGCAGGAACTCTGTCTGCCTCTCCAAGGTTTGGATCTCTACCTAAAGTGGCCTGTAAGTTTTTACCAGTTTAGCTACAGTATCATATTCACAAAACTAACTTTTTTTTCCTCTTTGAGGAAAATCACCTGCCCCTAGCTGAAATTACATATTTTTAAAATGGTACGGCGGGGGTATTTTAAAATATAAGACATTGATACCTTTACTCTGTCTCTCCAGTCGCTGGCTTCTGCGGCTACCTGGCGGGGAAAATGTCGTACATGAAGACGTGCCAGGAGAAGTTCAAGAGGCTGGATAACTCTCCTCTTGGAGAGGCCCTCAGGCAGAGGACAGGAATGCCTACACAAGCGTGAGTGACGCACACAGACACACGTGATTGCGGTGCTATTTGTTTTCATCCAACGACTCGCTGACCGTTTTTCTGATTCTGCCCCCCAGTTCCAAGGGTCCTCAGTCAGAGATGAGTGACCCAGACACCCCGTCGTTTGACACCATGTTCAGGCCGGCAGACGCCTCCGACCAGACGCCCGCCAACACCAGAGCTAATGAATATGGGCACAACGCAGAGTCGCCAGTGCCAATGGGCAGAGGAGACGACTTCACCGCTCCAGGTATCACAGACGACGACTGTATGTGGTTTTTTTTTCATATATAATTTAGTGACGACCATCTGTTGTGCGAATGCACATAAACAAAAGCGGCGTTTCAGGCCCGCCTCTCAATTGACAGCAACCACCGTTAATCTGTACTATGATAATTGTTAAAACAGTCGTTTGCGATGCAAGCCAAGCCTTTGCTAGTTTACAAAGCATTCATATGGCAAACAATGGAGCAATTAACCCCTATATATATATATATATATATATATATATATATTTATTAATTATTATAATTATTTATAATTTGTATATACATTTGTATATACATTTATGAATATAAATTATTCTGTTATTCCTTTTTAAATATGTTTTTCTAAGTCAAGTAAAATAACGTTATGATGCATTTGGACATGCATACTTTCTATAAAACATTCTACTTCCTGAAGTCAGACATATATTAGTTATGTTGCATACAAAGACAATAAAGTGAGCTGAAAATGCTTCTTCTGCTCATTCTAGTGCTTTACCATTTTGCCAAAATCGGCCCTATTCTGAAATGTGCTTCACACCTCAGGTAAGTAACTTTTCTATGAACTTCCCCCAGATAATTCTCTTTGTCCCTTTTCCTTGTCCCCCACCACCGCCAGTCGATGACGAGGAGCCCAGGAAGAAGGCCACCCTCTACGAGGACCTGAGGCTCAAGAACAGAGAGAACTACGAGGTCACGCTCACTCAGAAGGCCGAGACGCTGCTCAAAACGTCGCCTGAGAAGGAGCCGGGGAGGCACAAGATAGACCGTAAGCTTCCACCGCAGTGATGTGGGGAAACTCGGCGTCGGAAGGTTGTTGTTAAAGTACATCTGATGCCTTCAGTGATGAACTCTTCCTGCTTTTCTTTTACAGATAAGAAAAACATCTACGGAGACTCCTGGGAGGAGTGAGTCCCTATTTGCAGCCCAGTGGCCATTTTGCTCCAGTGGGACTCGGAAGTGTCATGAAGTTGTACAAGTCTGTGGTATATGTATTTGCACAGGAGTCAATTAAACCAAACTACATAAGGATTAAAACGGTCTGTCTCTGTGCTTTGATTGGAAGGTATTGTCGATCTTCTTCTAAAACACAACATTTTAAACAACAAAAAGGAAAAGTAAGATTGAAGCCACATTTTCAGCTTGAATGCTTGCAAGATAGGGTGCTTGGGTGTTATCTAAATATTTTAGTGTTTAAACATGAAACTGATTACATTCTGATTACATACACAGGGGTTTTAAATGTCGAGGGGTAAGGTAAGGTAAGACCTTTTAACAAGATAATTGATTTTTTTTTTCCGAAGAAAACTATCGGACAGTATTTGTATTGTTTTGTTTTAATTCATGTATGGAGTATTTTTAAATAAACGATTTTGTAGGATTTGTGATTCTTGATGTTTCGCAGATATTTCGATTTTTGTTCATCAGCAGGATGTACATCGATCTTCCATCAGGTTATAATATTAATCATCGGGTCAATTACGCTACACGGAAACAACACATGTCACTCGCCACCCCATCAGTACTACGCACGTGCAGCGCTCCATCGACTTTAAACACAGCGGTCGCTTTTTTCCTTTCTTGAGCCGATGATGGAAGCAAGAGTCAAACGGGCGCAGTGCCGATCAGCAGGTGCTCAGCAGAGTTAAGCCACAGCTAGCCATATTTTACACTGCAAACATTTACCAAACTAGATGTTGAACGTTCTAATCTATGGCATCCATTCTGTATGTATTGCATCATTTGCTAAAAAAAAAATCTAAAGACGTTTTATGTTTTACACATCATACTTTATTTGTAGAAACGAGGGGAAATTTGTACAAAAGTATATTTACAAAAAAAATGTATATACAAAAGTCAGCCGTAACATCTAAAACACTGAGGGAAATGTCCACCCATGCAGACGCCAGAAGCCTACTAGTAAAGTCAGCTTTAAAGTCCAAGCATTTGACATTTCAGACGACGCAGGCCAATGACAAGAGAGGCAAGTGTCCACACATGTTAAAAATATAGTATTGACAATTATAAATAACCATGACTCTGGCCATGACTATGCCCATGACCATCACCATGACCATGACTATGGCCGTGACCATCACTATGGTTGTGGCTGTGACCATGACTGTGACCATGACCATCACTATGGTCGTGACCATGACTGTGACCATGACCATCACTATGGTCGTGACCATGACTGTGACCATGACCATCACTATGGTCGTGACCATGACTGTGACCATGACCATCACTATGGTTGTGGTTGCAGCCCTGGCCAAAACTCTGCTCTGATAAATGTCCTTGACCGAGCCCAAAGCTATGTGCGGAGCCATGCCCGTGAGGATTGAGGGGTGGCGTGGGACCGGACGGAGCACCGGTTGACTTCGGCCAGCCTTCGTAAACATCGGCCCGGTTGTTGGCAGTGCCAACGCTGGACGGCGGAGCGTAAGCCTGGACCGGGTAGGACCCGGGTGTTGGATTGATCTGCGGAAGGAGGGTCTTCCTCCTCTCCTCTATGGAAGAGGCGACAAACGTCACTCCTCTGATGCTCCTCAACCACCTAAAAGGCGGCGTCTTCTCCAGAGCGCCCGCCCTGGCCTCCGACATGTTCAGAAGAGACGGCCACCCTTTGCCATACAGCCACCCAACCAGGATGCCAAGGATGTTGCAGGGGAGCACGCTGTGAGGAACCAGGGCCGTGGTGACGATGAGGAGCACCCAAGGGAGGGCCATGGTGGGGAAGCTGATGCCGCACAGGAATCCTTTGGTCATTTTGGTGTGCATGGTGGTGAGAGCCACGCACGCCAGGGTCACGGGAACCAGCCCCTCGGCGGGACTCTGGCCGCCATCGCTTTGCAAAAGATCCAGGAAGCTGTAGGCCAAGCCCGTGGTGGTCGACAGCAGGAAGAACGAGAACAGGAAGCGCACAGTGCCGACCCCTTTCTCCAAACTGCCGCTGAGGAACACCAGGACGGTGACGTTCAGGAGCAGCTGGGTGGGGGTCTGGTGGTAAAAGGGGTACGTCACCAGCCGGTGGATGTGTCCCTTCTGAAACACGCTGGCCCCCACGCTGAGATCACCCCGAGGGAGGTCGAAATACAGTTGGACGCCGAACACAACGCACGACAGGAGGACCACGGTCAGAATCCCGCTCGTGACGACGGGAACCGCGTCTTTGAACACTTGAAAGATCATTTTAAAGTAATCAGTTCGCGTCATCTTGCGAAATAACTCGGGACGTCCGACACCAAGTGAGCGGAGGAGAAAGTTCACCTGCCGGTTCAATTGTCTCCGCACTTCCTAAACAGGAAGTAGCGCTACTGTCATGTCCTCACTGCTTTGCTTTCAGTCGACGTCTCCGGTTCTCTCTGGCTGATTAAAGCTATGATGGATTACTAGAAGGGTGACGGTCATCAGTTCACTTTTGACGTTGTCGCGGCTCTCAAAAGTAAGCGCTTGGCTAGCTTAGTTGAAGAACCAGGTTAGCCGGAAAGGTTTTTAAAATACTTCTGGACAAACCTTTGAAAATAAAACGTGTATTGGCGAATAGTGGCACATTTTGAGTAAAAGTTTAACTTAATCGCGGAGCAATTTAAAGAATCAAAACGGTATATTAGTCAGGACTGCGGAGACCAAATACACATAACATAGGCAAGCTAAATGTAATTTATTAACACCGTTTATGTCGTATTTTGAAGGAAGATTTGTTCAACTTCCGGTTTCCTTTTAATCCTTTAAAACTATTTTGTTGTATTTCCGCATCACTAGTTGTATTACTATCGTTGTTATCAATGTATGACAATGCAGTGCAGACTTAAATCCAACTACTTGTAGAGCTAAGTAACTAAATACATGCACTCAAGTGCTGTACTTCATTTAAGGTATTTGTATTTTACTTGAGTATTTCCAATTGACTCTACGTTATACTTTCCATCCTCTACGATTCGGAGTGAAATGTTGTATTTATTTGAACGAAACAACCAATAATACAATACAATATATAATATAACACCACATTTAAAAGGGCAATACTTTTGATACTTTACGTAAACTTTGTTAATAATGCTTATGGACAGTGCTTTAATTAAGTAAAATGAAGAGTGCAGGACCTTTTGAGTATTGCTCCATGGTATATGGGTATTTATAGTAAAATAATTCCGGTAGTTCTTTATAGAATCTGCTGGGGTCAAAGAAACCAAACAAACATATTTTCCCATTTAAGTGAAAGAAAAACATGACATACTGCAATGTACAAAAGCATCAACATTTTATTTTTGTTGAAAGAAAATAAAAAATAATTTAGACTTAACGCGTCTGCTCCATTTCCGGTGTCGTACTGCTGCGGCGGCGGATGTTGATGTTTTGCTCCGGAGCTGGCTGAACGATGTGAACTGTACCGTCTCCGGGACGGGTTGATCTTTTTTTACACAGTGGTTGTGTCTTCGCATTTCCACTTTGTGCTTCCTTTTTTTTGCTCGGTAAAGTCTCGCTGTCTCGTCGGCGGCATCGTGTCTGTCCCGGTGTCTCCTCCGGGGAGCGCGAGGCCGAGTCGTGCGATGATGGAGGACTTTGATGAGATCTACGAAGAGGAGGACGAGGAAGAGGAGGACGAGGACAGGGCCGCGGAGGAGCAGCTCCTCAAGTACGCTCCGGACCCGGTGGTGGTGCGAGGGTCCGGCCACGTCACTGTGTAAGCGACCGGCAACACTTACGGCGAGAACCCGGGAGCCGTTAACCGAGCAACGGACAAACCGCCCGTTGGTGACCGAGCTGAGCTACCGAGTTAGCAGCGAGCTAACTCCTGCGAGGAGTGGCTCCTTAAACCGAGCTTTCGTTTGAGCCCTGAAACATAATTATGCACATTGTCTACCGCGTGGCGCGATTTGTTTACCTACAATGTCCAAGTCAGGTTTGCTGTTATTACTGCTGCTTTAATAGTTTATAGTTTATCCCCGTCTTTTGTTCCACTCTTTCGGGACTTGAACACATAATTAGAGGTGAGACTCGGTAGTAGATTATAAAGAGGTAGACTTTAATATATATATATATATATATATATATATATATATATATATACTTCTGTCCTGTAATTCATAGCCAGTGTGCATTAATTTGAGATTGATGAATTGCTCTGAAACTACTATTGTATTCCCATAAACGTGCAGACAGGCCAAATATTAACACGTTGTTGTTGTTGTTGTTGTTGTGTCTGGTCGAGGCAGACAGTGTGCTGGTGCCCTCAACAGGCTCGTGCGAGATGAGCCAATCCTGCAAAGAACCGGTTAAATGTGTGTCCGATTTAACTTAATCCCAAATTTCTCTGACGTCATGCACACGTGGTCAACGATAAACTCCAGTTTTTTAGAGCCAGGCGCCGCAGTAGCTCAGTGCTCACCTGTGTGTGTGTGTGTGTGTGTGTGTGTGTGTGTGTGTGTGTGTGTGTGTGTGTGTGTGTGTGTGTGTGTGTGCGTGCGTGTGTGCGCGTGTCTGTGCGCATCGGGGTGGAACTCCGCCTTGCGCGATACAGAGATCAGAGAAGTGTTAACGCGGATGTGGATAAGATCAATACAATACGGCCGTTTAGTTTGTTTAATAACAGAACAAGGTGTAGACCTGTTCTACAGGAAAGAGAACCTTAAATGACGACTTGTGATCTGGCGCTATTGAGAAAATTACAGGGGGTGGGTTCTTCAGGGGGCCCCCTATTATAACGGTAGGGGAAACACTGAGATACACTCACATTTCTACATAAATATATATTGACAAAAGCATGACTAAATCTGACCGAGGTCTGTAAAAACTACACGTAGCCTACAGATTGAATCTAACAGGACGTTTTCTATGACTTCCTGTTAAAGAACACCTTTTAAAGGAGGCTGAAAACTGTTCGACTTGACCTCAGTTGTTGGTCACCGCCCCTTGCTGATGCCGCCTGCTGTCATCTACTTTTAAACAAACCTATTGTGTAGTCGACAGCTGAGTTGTGTTGTTTCCCCTCACCGCTCCCTGTCAACGCTTCGATACCACATTGAATCGTCCACACGCTCCCTCTTTGCGGCTGTGTAACGCGATCCAGAATGAACCAAGAAATGTGTTGTAAGAAGTCGGGGGCAATCACTTCTAGTTTGATTTTAAGTCTATCTCTAATATGATTTTTTATTTTTTGTTTAGATATTATAATAATGTGTCGAGATGTATATTGGAATTGCAATAATTTACCCCTGATACCGGCTGGACGTGGTAGTTTAACCTTTGGATAAGTGCCCTGAAATATAAAGCCTGTTTGTTTGTTTAAGCCAATTATTCAAACCGTGCTGTGTTTACCTCTCCCCCCACAGGTTTGGGCTTAGTAACAAATTTGAGTCCGAATTTCCCTCGGCACTTACAGGAAAGGTGAGTGTCTCGTTGTTCATTGATATTAACTATGGCACAATGTCCCTACAAGAATGTCCTTGTATTCTAGCCTCAAGCCAGCATACGACACGTTTATTATTTTTGTATCAAATTAAATTGCTCAGTCAGTACAGATCTCAGATTATATTATCGTACAATTACAAGAACGCTCCACGTTAATATACAAAAACTGTGCTGCGTGGTTCACTCCCTCAGGTGGCACCAGAGGAGTTCAAAGCCAGCATCAACCGTGTGAACAGCTGCCTGAGGAAGACCCTGCCGGTGAATGTGCGGTGGCTCCTGTGTGGCTGCCTCTGCTGCTGTTGCACACTGGGCTTCAGTTTGTGGCCTGTCATCTGCCTCAGCAAGAGGGTGAGAGACCCGTCCATGTTGCAACATCTCAGTGAATCCAAATCAACCAGGGATTCAGGAAAAGGTTATTGTGTTGATTCTATATATCTATATGTTTTCATCTAATATCCCTGTTGCCTTCCAGACAAGACGATCTATAGAGAAACTTCTGGAGTGGGAGAACAGCAGACTTTACCACAAGGTGAGCATGAATGGATGTGTGTGTGTGTGTGTAATAATATTGTACCCCGTTCGGACATGTTATTGATTCGTTATCTGACCTCTGTCTGCAGTTGTGTTTGCATTGGAAATTGAGCAAAAGGAAGTGTGAAACCAACAACATGATGGAATATGTAAGTATCACTTGTGGTCAGATGATGATGTGCAGCACGAGGAGGCGGGTTGGAGTAGCTGCAGTCGTTTTGTCCTCTGTCGCAACAATTAATAATAATAATAATAATAATAGCTAGGATTTATATAGCGCCTTTCATGAAACCCAAGGACGCTTAACAAAGACATAAATAAACATAACAAATGCAACAGTAGCTAGAGGACATAGGCTTTGGTGAAGAGGTGAGTTTTGAGGTGTTTTTTGAAGGTGTCCAGAGATGGTGTGTTGCGGAGCTCTATGGGGAGAGAGTTCCAAAGTGTGGGGGCTGTCACACTGAAGGCTCTGTCCCCAAAAGTTCGCATTTTTGTGTGAGGGATGGAGAGCTGACCCGTGCCTGATGATCAAAGGTTCCGGGACTGTGTGTAAGGGTGGAGGAGGTTAGATAGATACTGAGGAGCCAGGGCATTGAGGGATTTGTAGGTGAGGAGGAGGATCTTGTAGGTGATGCGGGACTTGACCGGAAGCCAGTGGAGGTGGATGAGGGTGGGGGTGATGTGCTGCCAGGGCTTGGTGCGGGTGAGAACCCTGGCAGCCGAGTTTTGCACATACTGGAGCCTGTCCAGGGCTTTGCTGGGAACCCCGGACAGAACTCCATTGCAGTAGTCCAAACGGGAGGTGACGAAAGCGTGGATAAGGTTATTGTGCAATTAAAGATAATAATTGCAAGGTTACCAGCAGAATGGCCAAATTCATGTTGCGTAGTCATCTACAGTGGGGTGTGTGTTGTGAACAAAGTGGCCTGCTAAGTGGCGGCACAAAAATGTTAAAGGTTCCAACACCTGGACAACACCTGCAGTTTTCTACGTCCGGACCCGGGCAGTGTGAATGTAGTTAAGAAATGAATGAGGAGGCTGTTTTTTAGTTTTTTTTCACACAGTGGTAATGTCGATTAGAACGCATCCTCACTTACACACTCGACATCGGGTTGGGTGATAATCAATTAATCAAAATGTGGAGGTTTTTATATCCAAATAAACACAAAATCCTCAATTAGTTGAAAAAATGTATTTGTTTATTATTAAATACACTTTCTTTAATGACTGTAACTCGTCAGTGCGCAGTCAAATGTTGATTTAGAATGAAAACGTCAACATGGTGAATGAAGCCTCGACCTCTTTGGTACGGCCCAACATGACTGCAATACGACCTGAGATACTAAAATGATGGCTGCTTTGGGAGAAAGGTTGTAGCAAAATCTGTATGTTTTCTCTCGGTAACGCCTCTTCTTCTCTTGTCTCCTGCAGGTCATCTTAATAGAGTTCTTACCTAAGATCCCCATCTTCAGGCCGGACTAGCCCGACTGCGGCTGACCTTTAACCTCCAGCTGCTGCTCTGTCAAAAAACACAATGGCTGCTCCCGAATAAACCCCCCCAATGTTTTCGTTTACAGGGTAGCATCGATCCTCCCCTCTTCTCTCCTTGACCCGTTCTCCCACATGTACACCACCATTGTTGACAAATCCGGCACCACCGACCATTGTTTTTTGGAGTGAATTCACCGCGACCTATCGGAGCGAGCCGGGCCTGGAGCCTTGCTAACCAGCACCAGCCTACGGGATGTTCGTGGGGTACCCAGCATTATGGGATTTTGGAACTGAAGCTGGAAACCGGACTCTTAAATTGAGTCCTCTGAGCTACGACTGGAAGTTTTGTCACTTGTATGTTCCCTAACCTAAGCACATGGCGGACCATGATCAAACCAAACGCGTTCGCATCTTACCGATTGTCTCACCGGCATACTTCACCTGCAAAAAAATAATAAAAATACACCCCAGTGCTTTTGTAGCGGTTGGTCTGGCACTGTGGATGCTTTTCTCGAAGCCAGCGGAGGTAACATAACCCCGAAGGGAACCGTCATCCGAATGGACTCTGTAGCGGACAGACTGGTCTTACAGGCGCATGTGTGGGCGGGCGAGTGGCCCGGACAGCTGAACTCTGTAACGTCACTCTTTCTCACCAACTACCAGACTCTGCACCCTTCACGGTGCATCACCCCAAACCCAGTGACAATCACACACCCTCGACTGTAATCTCCGTAGTATGAATGAATGGGTCTTTAGTGCCACATGGTTTACCTGGAACAAGTTGTCTTTGTGTGTGTGTGTGTGTGTGTGTGTGTGTGTGTGTGTGTGTGTGTGTGTGTGTCCAGCTGATGGGCTGGCTGCCTAGCAACTGCTTCTCGGTCGCAGTGGAACAAGTAAGCTGGAAAGAAAGCCACTCGTGATTAAGAAGACACCTTTTTTTTTAATTTTATCTCAAGTTTTGTTTACTATTTTTGTGGACAAGAGGCAGTCAATGCTTTTCACTTTTCACTGTATTTGTTTTCTGTGCGTGTCTTTCTGAGTGAGAGAAACCTAAGCAAAAAAGAAGAGACGAATCAGACGTGAAGAGATACTCTTTAGGGTTCTTTCTTTGACGCATCTCTTTGCCATAACCAATCTGTTTTACTTTTGTTGTAGTAATTTATAAATGAGTGCACATTTTATCTGTGCATTCATGACATGGGCCTCCAATTTTCTTTTTATTATAATTTTTTTGCAAACGTATGTCATGATTGTTTCCTTTTTGTCCTTATGGTCATGTGTCAACACTAAAGCACACAATCGGTCCTTAAAACCTTCCCATGGCCTCTGTTCCTTACCTGCTGACCGTGGCTTATAGGAGTATTTCAAGTTAGGCATCTGGCTCTTCTGAGAAAGGTTCCCCTGTCATAGAAATAATATGACTAAATTCAGAGAGCGTTAGGTCCTCTTCATGAGGCGTTAGGTAATACCGGGGTTCTGGATCATGAGGCAGGATTACTGAAGCTAGCTTGATAACTGCACTAAAACCAGACCACTCCCAAATCAGGAGCGTGGACTGAAGCAATAATCAGTGTTTCTATATTAACGATGAAAAATGACTGCTGTTAGCGACTAGCCGGTGAATCTAGTTTAGCGGCTAACGGGGCAAACATTTCCCTCGGGAGTCGGAGACCAAAAATGGAGCTAAAAGGTCAGAGAGTGTTGTACTTGTGTTCATTGGGCGGTCAGAAACCTTTCACTAACGAGTTGTTCATGAGTTCAGTTACCTAGCTAGCAATCATGCTTCGTCATAAAGGCCGAGGATTATTTCTTTAAACTGTCGACGTGTTATAGAACGCATCATAAAGCACATCTCCGTTTATTGAAAACATGCAACCGCAAACATGCAAAAAAAAGGGCATGGCAAATATTTAGCTTTTCTCACTCGGCACACCTCATGATTTATATACATGTTTTTTTAAACATCCAGAGACTGAGATTGAACAAAGCCCCTTTTGTTTTAAGTCACACAGCTCCAGTGATTGTATGGGTCACACTCAGGGGATTATACTTCTAACACCCACATGTAGTATTGGGAAATCTCACTGTCAGGTATGTTCCCAAGTCACAACAAGAACACAGTGCAGATTGAAAAATCTGTAATGAAAAATGCCCTGCAAAAAAACCACAACAATGGTGTGGTGATCCCGTTTAGATAGTGAAGGAAACGCGTTCATGGACCCACAAACAGACTTTGTGTTGGTTTACATTGCAGAAGACCCACACTCACTTGATTACCACTGGGCTGCCTATTGGTTCGTCAGTCACTTTTCTATATGTTTGATTATGGTCTGTTCCATGTAAATCAAGGCGTAAGGCCATATGAAAATATTTGTGGCGTGTGTGTGTGTGTGCGCGCGCGCGTATGTGCACGGTGTGTGCAGATGCAAATGTTCTATGTAGATCTCAGACTGTGATTGAACCCTGCACAGAAAATGAGTCCTTTTTATATATCTATATATATATATATAATCTTAAATGGTCTGTGTGTGTGTGTGTGTGTGTGTGTGTGTGTGCGCGAGGGAGAGAAATATACATGTACATATGACTCATGTACAGGTGTGCAGATGTACAGTAATAAACTACCAATAAATAAGGCTATGAGCATCTTCCTCTCTAACTCAGTGTGATTGTTTTCCTGCTTGTTGAAGTCTGAACGAGGACTCCTCGGTCATTCAAGGTCACGGAGAATCTGGAAGCACCAAGTCAAAGGCGACTGGATTGTATTCTTGGTAATGGATGGAAGTTGTGTTGTCCAGAAGCAGGTTAGTCTCGAGGTGTAATGAGTGTCACAAAAAGAGAGACATTGGGGATGTGCACTCTGCTCAAAAGCCGTGAGAGAAATCACAGAAAAGATAAAAGGGCTATACTTCCTGGTAGAAGTTTGAAGAGAGACTAATTAGTTTAACAATAGGTATGTACCTCTCCCATGTGAGAGGTATGCCTCATGCCGACTCACAAATGGGATAGCGAGAGCAAAATGGCTGAAGGAGGTCTTCCTCCTCGCTCTGACGACATGCGCAGACACACAGCCTCCTCTTCTGCATGGAGCCAGTCCACCTCGCCCACCTCCAAGGACAACCTGAAACCGAACTGGCCTAAAAAAATAGAAACGCAGACGCGGCCGCAACCACAGACATGGAGAGAGGATTCTACCCCCACTGAGCCCAGGGGACACTATGCTTCCAAAAAAAGAGAGGCCAAAAACAGAAAGGTACATGGGAGGGGGGTGTTCATGAGTGATGAGCATGCCCTAGTCTGTGTGTCATGTACTATATGAGTGCACTTGGTTCAACATTGTTGGTTACAATAATAAGGATTGCATTCAGATAACAAAACCAAAAAAAGCAACAGCAGCAGTAACTCTCACTCATCTCAGTACAGAGACAGTAGCTGCTGCTGTTGTTGTTGTATTAATAATGATGATAATAGAAAGAGCCCTTCCAGTGGATGAACATGATGCAGTGCCATACAGGCCGCCTCCACGGGTTGTTGCTGTTGGCTGAGAACTGAATGAGGTGCTGTCTGCCGGATCAAATAAGTAGCAGCCAGTTGCTTTTTTGTTTTTAAAGAGGCACTGCGGGAGTGGGGACATTTCTACCGATTGTTGCCACAGTCACACGTCAAATCAATTATGTATCTGTTTTGTTTTTACTGACAATTCTCCCAGACACAGACAGCATTTGTAGGTAACTTAGAGGTGTATAGTTTGGGGGAAGGTGTGACATTTTTTACATTTTCTGTCGGTATCTTGGAGCTCTTATAAGCCGGTGCTTTCAATTCAATTCAGTTTATTTTATATAGAGACTTACCGGAGCAGCCTGATAATAAGGAGTTACAGTAATCCAGTCTTGAAGTAACAAATGCGTGGATCAATGTTTCTGCATCGCTTTGAGACAGGATGTGCCGGATTTTTTAGATGTTCCGTAGGTGAAAAAAGGCAGCCCTTGAGATCTGTTTCATGTGGGAGCCAAAGGACAGTCAAAAATAACTCAGAGATTCCTTACGGTGGTGGTGGATGCCATCCAGAGAAACCATATCATCAGATAATTGATTTCGGAGGTGTTCTGGGCTGAGTGAAATAACTTCAGTCTTGTCCGAGTTCAGCAGCAGGAAGTTGCAGGTCATCCAGGTTTCAAAACTAGTTACTGCATTTCTGCAGTTAAACCAGTGGTTTGCAAACTTTTTCTGTCACGCCCCACTTTGGAGGAAGAAAAATGTTGTCCAACTTTTTGTGACATCCGTGCTTTTTCAAATAATAGAATAAAGAAAATTGAAATCCCTTTAAAGTAAACCAGATTGCTCCATCAGAACAAAACTAATAGCATGCACTCACTTTGTTAGAAGAATGCAAATATCAGTTCTATCTGTGCAAAAAACAATTAATATTTGGCAAAATAATTACCTATTGTGGCTGCAAATAACCTGTTTTGCACTGAATATATTTCCAAGATAATAACACTAACATTTAACCTGTGCAAAACAAAATGAGTGCAGATGTGTGAGCTATCACGTTGTGTCAGTATTAGTGGCTGCAGTGAGCTGCTTTCCTCTACGAATATTTTTAAAACGGGGTTGTAGATTTGATACGGCCGCTCTGAATTCATGCTCAATGTTGAGCTTAGATCTATATTCTGTTTTGAGCAGAGGTGGGCCGTCAGGGCCTTCTAAGCCTTCACTGCTGGCCTAAACAAAATCACAAAGTTATAGCTATTTTATAATTTAATAGTTTTTCACAAATACACTACATGTATTATAATTATTTTTCTCTATTAGCTTATTTTCTCATTGCACAGCTCCTGTCTTCCTCTGTTGCTCTGCCTCCAGTCTTCAGCCTGCAGCAGTGCAGCTTGTTTTAAGGAGAAGCTTTCATCCAATCAGATGTTTTCTCTCCTGTGTCTCTATGTCAGAAAAGCAGTTTAGGAAGGCCTTTGCATAATGAAGTACACAGAGAGTGGACGTTGTGGTTGATTGTCATGGTCTTCAACAAATCAGATCTTTAGTTTGACAAGCTGGGCGGAATCTTTGACGTGCAGGGCCTGCGAAATGGCGTGGATGTATATGATTGGTATGATTTAACAGCTGATAGAGTCTATGTACAGTGATCTTCTTGTCTGAACTTATGCTAGAGCTTCATGTGTTTACACGAAACAAATAATAACCGGTAGCTGTGGTGTCATAATGAGGTGATTACCGTAAAAAAGTTGGTCAGTGTCCCCGTTAGCTCCCCGCTGTAGCCAGCTGGGGCTCCTGCTAGCGCTCCGTTAGCTCCGTGCTAACTTCCGCTAGCTCTCCAAAAACCACAGAAGGTAGCGGGACCAGGCTCGACACCCGACTTGGGTAGAGGGGACGCGGGCAGTAGCAGCAGCAGAGGCCGGTTGCAGCAGCAGTGCTAGCTAGCAACAGCAAGCAAATGCTGTAGTTTGCTTGGGACACTGACCGGAGGTAGGAGCGGCTTGTAACCCGACTTTTATGGTAGGTTTTTCAGCTGTCGAGACGGCATTAAAGCGCAGGTAGAAAATGCGCGGCCCGTCACTCATTTTGGGAGACCTCACAGAGATCTCACGTAGGTAGGCATTTAGCAAAATGGCAAGAATCGGCGAGTCGCGCAAGCGTAACCTGTTAACGGCATAACGTAAACATTACCATGAAAGTACAAGCATTTTGCCATGTATTTATTAATGACGTTTTATGTCTGTGTGTACTTTGTACTTTTGTATTATGTAAAGTTATCATGTTCATGGGGAGAGTGGTCGTCCTGAAACTACAAGGTAGCCGGTTCGATCCCTGTTCTCCCCATAGTTTGTGGAAGTGTCCTTGAGCAAGACACTGAAGCCCCTGTGCTTTACAGCAGCCCACTGCTCATTAATTAAAAATTATTTCTTATTTATTTTATAATCTGCATCTCCCCCGTGCCCACCTGTAATACCTCCGCTACCCACTGAGTTAGATGGTGCAGCAGGAAGTACATTCCAAAAAATAAAATGGTGGGAAATATTGGATACTTTACAAACACCTCAGAGACAGCTGAAACACAACAATACAAACTGATCTCTTGTAAGGGGTAAAGGGCCAAAAAGGTTGGGAACCACTGGTATAATAATGTATTTGCATCCATATAACAAAGTACCATGACAGATATTTAATTCACTGGATTGGCAGAAATCTGGTTGTTTCATCTAAATAGAGTTAGAATAGTTATTAGAATAACGAGAAAAGAAGGTAGTTTCTCCATCTTTATTATATTTTCTTTTTAAAACTGTATTATTATTTATATAAATCAGGGAACAAAATTCCGCACATTCTCGTCAACAAAATGACAAAACTAATCAGTTCACAAGCATCTCAAAAAAAGCGTCCAGGAGTTTTGCAACTTGAAGTCCCATCTTGGCCTCTAACATCGAGTTGAGGGCGCTTAACCCATCAGTGGGCGAGGCGTCGTCTGGGCAGAGCTCTGTGCACACACATTGAAAATAAGACAAAACAGCTCTGGGGGCCACAGTGTGTGGAGACAAATAGTTTAGTAACTCTCACCGTTGTCTTTGTTCATCATGATGAGCTTCGGCATCCGGAGGCACTCTGCCTGGGTCCTGAACGCCTCCACCACAGCAGGCGAGACGCTCTGTCTCCGGCCTGGGAACAAAGTGAAATGAGACGCATGTTCGGGTCAATAAAGAGTTTTGGGACTGGGGAGTGAGTTCCTTACTGAAAAGTATCAGGCTGGTGAAAGAGTCCCCGCCAGAGACAACGTCTTCGTAGACCACCAGACAGTCGGAGCAGTTGGTGGGCAGGTAGACTTCCTTGAGGTAGAAAGGTTGCTCTGTGAAAAATACACAGTAATGTGAGTTTCAATCCAGGTTTCCACCCTTAACGAATCTCTCCGATACGTTGTGTCTCTTCTCCGCTCACCAATCATCATTGTGCTGTTCTTAAAGGTCACGTTGTATGTCAAGCTGGAGCATTCGCCATATCTGCAAAGAAGAAAAGTAAAACGTTACACCATGATGGACTCCTTGGAAAGCCGGAATCAGAACAGCAGAATGAAGCAGGTTTTTTTGAGGAACGTGGTCTGCATTGATGTTCCCCGTTTGAGGGTGCTGCTGAGAAATGTGGCCAGTAAGTGAATATGGCAAGAGCGGTTTACATTCTCTGGGTCTGGATGATATTGAGGACGTCGCTCTCGCCGGTCGCAGTGATGTTCAGCGAGGTGCTGGTCATCAGGTGGGCCAGGGAGCGGCTTCCTGGGATGTCAGAGCTCCCGCCGACGTACAGCCACCTTCCCAACATCTGAAGTAAACGTACACAGAGCACACAGGTCAGCGTTGGGGACGGGGGTCCGGTGGGCTCGTGGGACAATTGGCAACCCTCCATGCTTTGATCACAAAATCATGCAATATTACAATTTGACAAAGCTTTGTTTTACAGCTCAGTAATTTCAGGTCTGGTCTGAATAATTACCTATTAATAAAAATACATTTTCGAGAAAGAACAGTATACATCTTGTTGTAATTGGGACAAATAGAGTGTTTGCTGTAGCATAACTTAATGAGATTTCTCTATAGAAAATATAGGGTTAGTTCAGTCTCTTAAATGACAAATGCACACAGAAAGATTCACAAATGCGAACAGAACAATTCACAAATATATTCGATTTACAAATGTACACAGAAGGGTTTACAAATACATTCCACTGATTTATATAAATGTAAAAAAAAAAAATCACAAATATATTTCTGCATTTGTATGTATTTGTGCGTTGATTTTTCTATTTCTTTGTGGGCTCGTGAAAAAATCGCTCTATTTCACTGGTGTCAAACTCAAGGCCCGCGGGCCGAATCTGGCTCGCCACGTCATTTTACGTGGCCCGCAACGACTTGAAAGCCATGAAATCGCGGAGCTGTTTTCAGTTGTCCACGGACCCGTTTTCAGTCGTTTAAGGACCCGTTTTCAGTTGATCACGGGCCTTTGCATGGGCAAAAAAAATAAAATCCTGTGCTTTTATTTTGAAGGGAATTTTTAATGCAGCAGAGTGCCGTTTATTCAATTCCTGTCATATTCATTGCATGTGCTGTAACTCTGTTACGTTGTTCATTCTGGTCACATGACATCTATTGCTTCTGTCCATCCGGGGAGAGGGATCCTCCTCTGTTGCTCTCCTGAAGGTTTCTTCCTGTTTTCCCTGTGAAAGGGTTTTTACTATTTTTATTTGGGGAGTTTTTCCCTGATATGATTTGAGGTCCTGGGACAGGGTTGTTATGTGAACAGATTGCAAATTTTTATTCGTGACTTTGGGCTATATAAAATAAAATGAATTAAATTGAATATTCACACACTCCTCAATGCTGCAAGTTCGTTTACTTGCGTGAGTTTACACACCGGACAATTTGTGATAGTTCGCTTCATTCCCAACCTTTTTTTTATGTTATGTTAAAAAAGGCTGAAGTTATACAATTATTAGAAAATCCTCGGCCCGTCACTATACAGTTACAACCGGCCCTTTGAGTACGACCATGATGCTGGTCCGGGGTGAAAATGAGTTTGACACCCCTGCTCTATGATAACCATTCGCTTATCTTATTATGGCGGCTGGTACACATATCCAACATCTTAACTGTACTAGTACAGCCCAAAGTGCCCATTTGACCACGGAGACCCGAAGCAAGCGGTCTTCGCCGGTGCGGCGCCACCACTTATTTGAAGACCGCTTGCCCACCGGTGTGAGGCCGCTAACAGCCTCTGTCGCGCCAGGTCCGGTCTTCTCTTAGTCGGTCCAAAGTGGGTGATAAACTCCATCTAGTGCAGTATAACTCTGCAGTCAACTCAGCAGACACTCGGGTCTCCGTGGTCAAATCAGCTGCAGCAGACACTGACATGAAACATTTTCAAACGGCTAGACAGAGCCACGTGACACAACATCCGGTTTTCAAAATACTGACTGATATGGATGTGTTCAGAACATTTCAGAACACATCCAAGCATCTTAAGATGGGCACTTTGGGCTGTACTGGTACAGTTAAGATGCTGGATGTGTGTACCAGCCATTGTAAATCGAATATATTTGTCTTTCTGTGTTCATTTGTCATTTAAGTGACTGAACTAACCCCATAATCTAATGCCGCTTTTCTTTTAAGGAAGTTACTTTATTTTCTTCATAATTTGCACCAAATTAAATAGTTATTTCCAGGAAACCGGAACATTAGGAATTTAAGGACCCGTAAAACTGCTACCCGAAGCTTTAACATAAAGAGGCACCAAGGTATTACTCAAAAATGTAGTCAGAAAGAACAGAAGAGACAAAACCCTGCAGGTAACTTCTGTTCAGCAGATTTTCTTTGGAAAGGCCAAGTCTTATTGCAAGCTTCAATCGCCTGTGGTTAAACAGATAAATAGTTTACAGATATTTTTCTGTCATGTTAAATCATTGCCAGCTATTACTTTTTTATTATGGTTTAACTATGTTTTTATTTATTTTACTATATATTGGCTCTGTGGCACTCTGAGATTCTTTTGAAAGAAAAGTGCGTTAAAAATTAAAAATGCATTATTATTATTATGCGTGGCAACAGGAGTCATCATTGAATTACTACTGATGAAAACCAGAGATATTTAATTTTTTTATTGCCGAGTTTTAATGAAACCTAGATACTCAAAGAGGTGAAGTGCACTTACGTCTTCAGTGCTGAGCGTGATGGGTTTCACCTGCCGGTCACAGCTGTTCAGAGGGGCTGAGAGTCCCGCCGAGAGGAGACTCAGCAGCACCACAGCAGCAACGCACATCCTCATCCTCTTGATGTTTGTCCTTTCTGGGCCTCCGCTGTCTGCTTCTTTTTATTCTTCTTCGTGTCCTCAGGTGACTCTTGTGCCTGCCTGGCACAAGCCATCAACAGTGGGTGCATCACCAGCGTACATTGACCTTTCTGTGAACCCATGTGTGCAAAGCAAACAGGGGGAGGGACTTTGACCTGTTTGAGGAACTCATGGATCCTTGACCCGATCACATGGGACAGTAGAGGCTGTTATGTTATATTTTAAGTAAACACATTTATTTTTATTTTATGAACACGTTGGAGGACATATTCACATCATTTACTACAGTAAAAGTAGCAATACCACAAAAACAACACTCCCATCAGAAATAAAGCCCCTGCAGTCACGTTGCACATTGAGTTCTTATGCAACTTTAGAGTGTTACATTTTAAATTCTGAGAAAAGGTTTTAAAAATGTACTTTGATACAACAAATCAAAACAGTAAAAGAGAGTAATAAAAACAATGTTTACAAAGTAAATAATGAGCTTTCCATACTTCCTCCTTAAAGTGTGATGTATGTAATCACAGCAGCTGCTGAGCCTGAATACTAAAATGAGATTGAGATGAACTGTTGTGGCTGATTTTCTTCAGACTGTCTCACAGACTGGTTCACAGCCGTGCACTTTTTTTGCGAGTGGTACATTTTTGTACAGTGTCGGCGATGCAGAGAACAGAGCTCGTTGAAATATGGGCTGGATGTTCCTTTTTCTAACATGTAAATAGTAGTTTTCGGATTAGCACTTCCATACTTCTCCGTAGTGTACGGCTATAGTAGCAGTCTTTCGATCCTCCAGGAGTCACTTGGCAAGCATGTTTACCCAGGTTTGAGCACTTATGTCCCCCCCAGTGTCACTGGTACATTGAGAGTGGGATTTCACTAACTTTGAACCCAACAAGGTGCAGTGAGACCTATGTGTAGTGAGACCTTGGCATGCCCTTTAGCTGTGGAGCCTTCAGCGCTCCGAGGCTAGCGTTAGCTGGCATTAGCCCACACTCCACACTCTGGGCTCAGGGCTCCGCCTCGTTACCTCCGTTCACAAAGCCCTACTTCGTGAAGTCAGGATTATACTTGCACAAACATTTAGACGTTTGGGGGGGTGTTCGGCAGCATTTTCGTCTTCATGTTTTCGTTTTAAATACTTCTCTATGACTTTCGTCACAGGCTAGAGGCTGGTTGAGTTTCTTGATCTCCATATTAGAGCCTGCTAAACAACTGACTGACGCATTACCGCCACCCAGTGGTGAGAAGCTATATTGTAACTGAGCGTCTCGTGGATAACAGTAATATCTCTGGTATCTTCAATTGATAACCTATGCGTTCACGCGGCCCTCGCGGCCCACAGGTGAAAAACAAAACGTTTTTGGCAGCCCTCTAGGTGGCGCTCGCGGCCCAATGGGGGGCCGCGGCCCTGTGGTTAAGAATCACTGGTTTAGAGCATGGTGCCAATAGAGTTATTTTTAAGTTCACATGTTACATACGCCTACCAAATTGAGTACATCTATGGCAAACGTACTGCGAGGGCTGCTTTGTTGAATTTTTTCCTTAGAAGTTCATTGGTCCTTTTCGTCTCAACACAATGAGATATTAACAAGCTTTTGATCAAATGTGATGACTTTGAACCAGTAATGATCCACAGAAGGTTTTGTAAGAATCCTACTCAGCGTTTAGGAGAAGGGGGAAGAATGTGTTTTTCACAAAATTTTAAATGGCGGAAAATCTAAGTCGGCAGAGCTTAATGCCATGATTTTCTTTTTTGTAGAGCAGACAGAAGCGGACATTTGTTCAAAATCTCAGGTCAATCGGTAAAAGGGGACAAAAACTGTGGGCTTTCACAACTCACGGGTTGTCAAAAAAAGTTAGTTTTTTAGGGGGCGCTATCCGACTTCCTGTACGGTTTAGAGCATGGTTCCAAGAGACTTTCTTTTCAGTTTACATTAGTTACATATGCCTACCAAGTTTCATACATGTAGGTCAACCGTAGCGCTGGGGCTGCTTAAATTAATTTTTGTAGGGGGCGCTGTCGAGCCGAATTGCCATTTTGAAGCAATCAAATCATATTATGTGACATCTTTGCCTTTAAATGCGTGTGCAAAGTTTAGTTACGTTTCGAGCATGCTTAGTCCCTCAAAAGCACCTTCGTTGTTGACCTCGAGGGATGGGTCGCCACGGCAACATCGTTAAGCAAGCCAAAGTATAGAACATTTTACTTCCTGTTACCATTAGGTGGCGCTATGGCTCTGATTAAAAATTAGACTGCACATGTCTTCAGGACTGGAGTCTCATCAAACATGGGAAATCTGGAAAGGATCTGATCATGTGGAGTTGAGTTACATCGGTTTATTCGTTCATGGTGAAGAATTGAACTTAGCCGATGTGCCGTCTCGCCGCCGTTCAACGAATCCTTACAATCTTCAAAGTGATGCATTATCAATGTCTTAAGTCTCTTCCGACACATTTTGACAGTGATCTGAAAAAATTGTGAGCAGCAGGATATAAAGTAGAAAACATGTAACTTCCTGTTGCCACTAGGTGGCGCTATGACTAGGATTCAAAATTATCATATGGATGTCTTCAGGGTCAGAAGGTTATGACATATGAGTAATATGTCATGACGAGTTAAAACAACTTCCATTTAAATGGAAAATTGTGTCTCTTTGACGCTGCTCTGCAATCACATAGTTCGATATTTTTTAAATCCTTTGATAAGGTTTCCCTGCAAAGGTCACAACATCATATTGCCCGAAATTGAAATCAATCATAGGAGGAGTTCGTTAGAATACAACGCCTGGAAACAAGGAAAATGCAATTATTGTGCGATTCACTGCAGCGCCATCTAGTGTTTGAATATTATGAAAAAATTAGGGTACGTTAAGGGACGCGATGTTGACATATGCTACAACCTTTGTGAGGATAGGCAAAGTGATTTGGAAGGTATGTGTATTGACGTAGTAAGCCACGCCCTTAAGAGGTTAATTGGTTCATATCTTCTGTTCCCCGTTTGAGGGTGCTGCTGAGAAATGTGGCCAGTGAGTGAATATGGCAAGAGCGGTTTACATTCTCTGGGTCTGGATGATATTGAGGACGTTGCTCTCGCCGGTCACAGTGATGTTCAGCGAGGTGCTGGTCAGCGTGTCTTTTAGGGAGCTGTCTGATGAGCTCCCGCCGACGTACAGCCACCATCCCAATATCTGAAGTAAACGCACACAGAGCACACAGGTCAACGTTGGGGGCGGGGCTCATGTTGGCTCGTGGGACAATTGACAACCCTCCATGTTTTGATCACAAAATCATGCAATATTAAAATTTGGTAAAACTTTTTTTATAGCTCAGTAATTTCAGGTCTGGTCTGAATATTTTCCTAATAATAAAAAGACATTTTCGAGAAAGAACAGTATACAGCTTGTTGTAATTATAGGACAAATAGAGTGTTTGCTGTAGCATAACTTAGAGAGATTTCTCTACAGAAAATATAGGGAAATACAGATCAAGATAAATAATAAATGATAGGCATATTTACCTACAATTTAATTCCCCTTTTCTTTTAAGGACGTTACTTTATTTTCTTTATAATTTGCACCAAATTAAATAGTTATTTCCAGTAAACCGGAAAATTGGGAAATTAAGGACCCGTAAAACTGCTACCCGAAGCTTTAAAATAAAGAGACACCAAGGTATTACTCAAAAATGTAGTCAGAAAGAACAGAAGAGACAAAACCCTGCAGGTAACTTCTGTTCGTCAGATTTACTTTGGAAAGGCCAAGTCTTACTGTCAGCTTTAATCGCCTGTGGTTAAACAGATAAACCTGCCTGCCACGAGCCTTAAATCAACAGTGGGTGCATCACCAGCTTACATTGACATTTCTGTTGACCCATGTGTGCAAAGCAAACAGGGGGAGGGACTTTGACCTGTTTGAGGAACTCATGGATCCTTAACCCGATCACATGGGACAGTAGAGGCTGTTATGTTATAATTTTAGTAAACACATTCATTTTTATTTGATGAACATCTCATCAGTGATGGAGAACATGTTCACATCATTTAATACAGTAAAAGTAGCAATACCACAAAAACAATACTCCCATCAGAAATAAAGCCCCTGCAGTCACGTTGCACATTGAGTAATTATGCAACTTTGAGAGTGTTACATGTTAAATTCAGAGAAAATTAACAGGTTACGCTTGCGCAACTCGCCAAAAAGCCTACCTATGTGAGATCTCTGTGAGGTCTTATCTGCTGTTGCGTCTCTCAAAACAGATCTCAGCTCAACATTGAGCATGAATTGAGAGCGTATCAAGTCTACAACCCCATTTTAAAAATATGTGTCGAGGAAAGCAGTCACTGCAGCCATTAATAGTGATACAACGTGATGGCTCACACATATCTGCACTCATTTTATTTGGCAAACACATAATTAGCTAATTGTTTTCCACAATGAGCTATTTAGTAGTAACTAAATATTAGTTATTCTTTGCACAGATAGAACTTTATTTTCATTGTTCTAAGTGATTGCAATTTTTTATTTATATGATTTACTTCAAAGTGATTGCAATTTTCTTTATTTTATTATTTATGAAAGCACAGATGCAGTCACAAAATTATGTTATTTACAGAAAACGTTTGAGAACCACAGCTTTAAGTGTTTGTGTCGTCGTCGCCATTGCAATCCTCCCCTATCTACGACTGTTTCTCAATATTACATGTCTATTATATATTTTAAACTGCAAACTCTTCAGTTGTTTTGAGCTAATGTTAAAGCTGCAGTACAAGTGTAATTTAAACCTAATCAAGGCCTCGTCGCGGTCCGTGGTCACATACGGCTCAACCCCAGTACCTCTGTTCTCTGCCTTCGGATCAGGAACATTGGAGGCAGGAACCTTGCCCCTCAGTCGGGGGCCCCACCATGGGTCACGCTCTGGGTTCATACTGCTGTCAAAGTGCCCCTTCTGGTGGCTCCGGGGACCACCCAAAGCCTGGCGGGGCTCATAAAAAGAGTCAAGCTCTGGGTCCATTAACTTGTCGTAATGGCCCAGGCTACGGCTCTCAAAAAAAAAGAGAAATCGAAATTTGATGAATAATATGTGATAATAAAAAAATACACTTACGAAATTATTTTTTTAGGATTAATTGTATTATTAACATGTTAACTGAGAGCAATGTTAACTGAGAGCAATGTTGTCTGCACACTATTAGGGGCCGTTCACACCAGACCAAACGCGTCGCTAGCAAAACCATTGTTTCCCTATGGTACGTCTTTCATGCGCGCTTTTTAAATGCTGCGTGCCGCGTTTTTCTAGCATTTTTTCGGCGCGCTGAAAAGTTGAGAATATTTCAACTTTTAAGCGCATTTTTGAGTCGCACAGCTCATCAATGTCACCGGGCAAAAATCACCCGGCTACCGCCCGGCAGTTAATTATCGCCCGGTTGCACACGCAGACCCGCTCCACCGGCCAAAAAACAGCCCGGTGCGTTTTTGCCAAGGCGTTTTTGAAGCGGCTGCGCTTTTAAAAGTCGCGTCTGGTGTGAACAGCCCCTTAGTGTGTAGGCAAGTGTGCACACAATTCAAAATAATGTTCAAATTGGATAAACTGCAACAACATTTAAATAAAGTGCAAATTCAAATATAGCCTTATGATGTAAATGATATGCTTCAGCAGTCTTCATTTTTGCAGAACCATAAGTTGCTCTTCATATCTGTGACAGCTGGCTTTCACAGCACATTTGGAGTTGCCAGTCAGTTACACGACAGACCTTTTCTGCATCTGGAGCCCATTGTCCTTTCTCTTGACCTGTGAAAGGGTTTTTACTATCTTTATTGGGGGAGTTTTTCCTGATCCGATGTGAGGTCCCGGGATAGGGATGTCATGTGTACAGATTGTAAAGCCCTCCGAGGCAAACTTGTATTTGTGATGTTGGGCTATATAAAATAAACTGAATTGAAAATTGAAAAATCCCACCGGCTTTCTCACGAGCGTTGGATGTTTGGTTTCTAGATACCCCTTTAGCTGTGAAGCCTTCAGCGCTGCATTAGCTAGTGTTGCTAGCGAGGCTAGCATTAGCTGGCATTAGCCCACACTCCACACACAGACTCAGGGCTCTGCCTCGCAACCTCCGTTCACAAAGCTCTACTTCGTGAAGTCAGGATCATACTTGTGTAGCAGTTGGGTACTCTATCTCTTGCGTTGTGTAATTTCTTAGTAACGTAAAGCACACTTGGAATTGTATTGGCGTCACCAGCCGTTTCTTCTCCAGTAGAGACGTGACACGGAGATGTGTCAATGGCACATGGAACCATCATCTTCAGACTCAGTCGGAAGCGGCAGGAAGGTCACAGGCATGATAAGATTCCTGTGGACCACTTTCTCTTGGTCTGTGGCACAGTTCTGGATCCTGAAGGTATGCGTGTTCTCTTGTTTTTCCACAACCGTGTAGATGTTTTTCTCCCAGCGTTTCCTCTTTCCTCGCTCGCCTTTGTTAGCCAACAGAACTCTGTCGCCAACATCGACAGGTGCACCTTTAAGTTTCCTGTTGTAAAGGTCGGTCTGCTTCTGTTGCTGCTTTGTGCTGGAGAACTGGGCAACCCTCATAGCCTCTGCCAAATCCCGCTGGAGACACTGCACATAGGCATCATAGTCCACCACTTGATCATCCAAAAGCACTGAGCTAAACATCAAGTCAACAGGCAGCCTTGGGGTCCTGCCAAACATCAGTTGGAATGGGGCAAAGCCTGTGGTCTCATGCACTGTAGCGTTGTAGGAGAAGGTAAGAGATTTCAGCAGCTGAGGCCATCGGTGCTTGGCCTTTGGTGGAAGGGCTCTGATCATATTCCCAAGGGTGCAGTTAAATCTCTCAACAGCTCCGTTGCCCATGGGGTGGTACGGTGTTGTATGTGATTTCTGTACCCCAGCAACAAGGAGCATCTCCGCAATCAGACTGCTCTCAAAATTAGCTCCTTGATCTGAGTGCACTTGCTCGGGAAAGCCGTACACGCAGAAAAAGTTGTTTCAAAGTTGTTGAGCAACAGCCTTAGCTGACTGATTGGGACAGAGGTAGGCCTGAGCCATCTTAGTGAAGTGGTCAGTTACCACCAGCACATCAAGGGACTTGTTGGACGAGTCCTCCGCGGACCAAAAATCCACACAAACCAACTCAAGAGGTCTAGATGTTGTGATGCTCTCAAGTGGTGCTCTGGCCTCAGGTTCTGGAGATTTGCTGAACACACAGCGACGACAGCACCGCACATACTGTACCATGTCTTTCTCCATCCCCTGCCAGTAGAACCTTTGCTTAGCCATATAGTGTGTTCGTCTTTGGCCCTGGTGACCTGCTTCATCATGCACACCTTTAAGAACCTTTTCTTTCAGTGCAAAAGGCACAACACACTGGTAGGTCTTTCTCTTTGTAACAGCATCCTTGGAGACACGATACAGAACACCAGCATTCATGGAAAGTTTTTCCCAATGTCTGAGAAGCCACAGTGCCTCAACTGGTTCGCCTGCACGTTCTCGTCTTGATGGACGCCTTTGACGTTCCACAAAATGAAGCACTCGACTCAAGCAGGGGTCTGCACGCTGCATAGCCATCAGCTTATCCCTAGGCAGAAGGCGGACATCAGACAGCTCATGTGGTTGAATGGACCGAACAAGTTGAGGCAAGAGGAAAGCATGGGATGGTAAGTGCTCTTGATCCAAAGAACACTCCAACACAGCAGATACTGCCTGTGAGGAGATGCAGGTATCTCGAACCAGTTCCTCTGGATCCCTAGATTTCACAGCAGGGTGATGATGCATCTGAAACATGGCTTCAGGGTCACAGGACAGACGAAACGCTTCCTGCACCCGGTCACAGTTCAAGGCGCTTGCTTCCCCCAGTAATACGCCATAAGGGACTCTCGTCAGGCGATGCAGCACACTTGGCCGTACGAAAGGCTCGCGGCTGAGGGCATCAGCAACCACATTCTTAGGGCCGGGAATGTACTTGATCTGAAAGTCATACGGCGCAAGCTTCGCCACCCATCTCTGCTCGCAGGCATCCAGCTTCGGCTTACTGAGAATGTAGGTCAGCGGGTTGTTGTCAGTCGATGCAGTGAATGAGTGCCCTTTCAACCAGTGGCTGAACTTATCACAAACAGCCCATTTGAGCGCTAGAAACTCCAGCCTGTGCGCTGGATAGCGTGACTGGGTGTAGTTGAGATATTTGCTGGCGAACGCCACTGGACGTGCAACATTATCACCCTCCGCCAGTTGAGACAACACAGCACTCAGGCCATTGGATGAAGCATCAACGGACAGCAGGAAAAGCTTACTGAAGTCAGGATGAGCCACAGTGGCATTGTCCAGCAAAGCCTGCTTTAGCTTTAAGAAAGCGTCACTGCACTCTGGAGTCCAGTCAGCCAAAGTTAACTTCCTAGCCACAGGGGAGCTCTTTTTACACTTGGCATAACGTGGCTTCTTCGCACCAGACGTCAGAGCAAAGAGAGGCTTACTGATACTCGAGTATCCTTCAAAGAACTTTTGGTAGAAACCAACCACACCAAGGAACGATCTTATCTTGGTTGGAGAGGGGATATTGGTTCTCTCATCCATCAAATCCTTCTCATCCAGATCCACAATGGCCTTGACCTTCTCTGGGTCAGTGGAGATGCCATCCTTACACACGATATGCCCCAGGAACTTCACAGATGGCTGCATGAAGTGGCACTTCTTCGGAGCTAGCTTCAAGTTGTGCACCTTTAGCTTCTCAAACACCATTTCCAGCCTCTGCAAAGCTAACTGTTCGTTGGATGCAAAGACAAGGATGTCCTCCAAGTAACACAAGAGACTTTGGAAGTTTTGATCACCGAAGATGGCCATCATCATCCTCATGAACAGGGCTGGGCTGTTGCATAATCCCTGCGGAAGCCTGTTGTATTCGTATAGTCCAAAAGGAGACGTGAACGCGGTGAACTTCTTATCCTCCTCATGGACCTCCACATTGTAATATCCAGAGGTCAAGTCCATTGTAGAGAATAAAGTGTTACCTCCAAGAGCAGCCAAAGCATCAGCCTGATGTGGCAAGGGATGTGCATCCTTCACAGTGCGCGAGTTCAGCCAACGAAAGTCTGTGCAAAGCCGCAGATCACCATTCTTCTTCCAGACAAGAACAAGCGGTGACGCATATTCACTTGCAGACTTCCTGATGATCTCTCGTTCCTCCATCTCATTCAAAGCCATCTTCAACTTCTCATAGTGTGAGGGAGACAGGCGATGATACGGCAATCTGAAGGGTCTGCTATCACTCAGCCGAATTCGGTGGACAAAGTCTTTGGCCCTCCCACAACTCCAAACTGTGACGTGAAAAGACGGACTCGTATTTGGCTAACGGATCAATCAGTTTCGCCTTCCAGAATGGAGACAGATCACTCGAGTCAAGGTCAATGTCCTGCAGTCCTAAGTCGTGAAGCACAGAGCTGCCAGATCTGTGTGTAGAATGCTCTGAGTCAACAGTCAGGCTCTTCTCACTGCCAGTATCAGTCTGGTCAACAGTCTTATTCACATTGCATTTCACGTTGTCAGTTCGGTCATCCACATACAAGTAGTCAGTGTCAAAGTCCTCAAGTGCCACACAGGGAGACACGTCAGCAATCTTACAGTTGCGTTTCAAAGTCACTGGAAGGGTTAATGACTCTCACTGGGACCCATCCATCCCCCCACAATGGTGTCACAGTCCGTCCCACCATAACTGTTCTTGGCACTGTGCGTGAATCACTTGGCTCTACAATGACTGTACTACCAGCTGAGAGGCACGCATGACTAGGCAGACGACCCCACACCAGATGTTCTTTCAAAGGTTCCAGGGTCACAGCATGTTTAAGTTTAACAGTGCCTACTTTCTCAGGGATCTCATTGCTCCACAGTGGCAAACAGCTGCAGCAGAGACTCCTCCTCACCGGATGCTCGATCTGAAAGTGACACTTTCTCCCAGAAATCTCCAGAAGTCTTTAGCACACGAATGAGATGCTTTATGACGTTGCTTCCCAGAATCAAGTCATCACTTTGACCATCCACAATAAGCGTGGGAACTAAAATACGACAGTCCAACACTTTCAACTGAAGTTCACACACTCCGATGGGGCGTGTCCTCAACCCTCCACATCCAATTAGCACAACTGATGTGGGAGAGATACAATATTGGCCTTTTCCAGTAAAGGAAGCACATGTGAACTCAGAGAACAGGCCATTGAGCCACTGTCAAGCATGGCACGCAGCTCCAGAGCATCTTGGATCGTCACCCCAGTGTAGAAAATATTATCTGTTGCAGCCTGTCTCTGTGTGTTTTGAAACACCATCGTGGATTCACAATCTGTTGAGGCACAGAACTGAGAGTAAACAGATTCACGGTCATTTTCGTTAATTAGGGACGTATTGCCTGGCCCACCACTACTCCCCTCCTTGCGTGGGCCACTTAGTTTCCCTGCTGCGCAGGAGCACCAGATTGAACAGCAGGTGAGTCAGGACCAAGGGAGACGGAACACGCCACTGCCTGATGTCCAGCAGCATGGCAGCGAAAGCATAGACGTTCCCTCCGACAATGGGACATCGTGTCATGGTCGTCGTCGCCACAAATGGCACACGGACCCCTAAACCTGGTGCGACTGACATTCCCTGGTCTAGACGGCCTGGAACGTTGAGTGGACTCCTTATTTAACAAGCGCTCCAGAAGAGTGATAACATGCCCAAGAGACTGAGCATCGCTTGAAAAAGGACTACCAGCTGTGGTTGGTTGAGGAGCAGGAAAATAAAATAAAAAATAAAAAAAACGAGCAAAGAAAATAAATTCTTTCTTAAGGGAAAACAAAGTAATTTACAATTGTTTTTCGACTAGCTGTAAGAACAGCCTGCATCCATAGAGATATTTTTAAGTTCACGTGTTACTTACTGCGAGGGCTGCTTTGTTGAATTTTTTCCTTAGAAGTTCATTGGTCCTTCGTCTCAACACAATGAGATATTAACAAGCTTTTGATAAAATGTGACGACTTTGAACCAGTAATGATCCACAGAAGATCCACCTACTCAGAGAAGCAAGCCAAAGTATAGAACATTTTACTTCCTGTTACCATTAGGTGGCGCTATGACTATTGAAAAATTAGACTGCACATGTCTTCAGGACTGGAGTCTCATCAAACATGGGAAATCTGCAAAGGATCTGATCATGTGGAGTTGAGTTACATCGGTTTATTCGTTCATGGTGAAGAATTGAACCTAGCCGATGTGCCGTCTCACCGCCGTTCAACGAATCCTTACAATCTTCAAAGTGATGCATTATCAATGTCTTAAGTCTCTTCCGACACATTTTGACAGTGATCTGAAAGATCTGTGAGGAGCAGGATATAAAAGTAGAAAACATGTAACTTCCTGTTGCCACTAGGTGGCGCTATGACTAGGATTACAAATTATCATATGGATGTCTTCAGGGTCAGAAGGTTATGACATATGAGTAATATGTCATGACGAGTTAAAACAACTTCCATTTAAATGGAAAATTGTGTCTCTTTGACGCTGCTCTGCAATCACATAGTTCGATATTTTTAAAATCCTTTGATAAGGTTTCCCTGCAAAGGTCACAACATCATATTGCCCGAATTTGAAATCAATCATAGGAGGAGTTCGTTAGAATACAATGCCTGGAAACAAGGAAGATGCAAAAATTGTGCGATTCACTGCAGCGCCATCTAGTGTTTGAATATTATGAAAAAATTAGGGTACGTTAAGGGACGCGATGTTGACATATGCTACAACCTTTGTGAGGATAGGCAAAGTGATTTGGAAGTTATGTGTATTGACGTAGTAAGCCACGCCCTTAAGAGGTTAATTGGTTCATATCTTCTAAACACAATTAGATATCAATAAAGTTGAAACTATTGTTTGATCTGTTTGATCACATTAAACCAATGATGATCCACAGAAAGTTACATAAGAATCGGACCCAGCGTTTAGGAGGAGTGGGCAAGAATTCGTTTTTTACAAAATTGAAAATGGTGGAAAATCAAATTAGGCGCATTTTAACTCCACGGATGCGGTAACATATAGACCAGGGGTCTCAAACTCAACTTACCTGGGGGCCGCTGGAGGTAGAGTCTGGGTGAGGCTGGGCTGCATCAAGTATTCCACAAAAAAAGTACAACTGATCCAATCTTCATTAATAACTGTTCAGAACATGAACGGTTCTTCAGAAAATGAACGGGTTCTTCAGAACATGAATCCAGAACATGAACGGTTCTTCAGAACATGAACAGTTCTTCAGAACATAGGCTTCTCTTGCCTACTCCTTGCTGCCAGAGATCTGGCAGCGCTTCCTCTCACACAGCTGAGCCACATTTGGCTTGAGGGAGGAAGCAGTTGAGACCCTCAGTATGGCAGTATCATATTTCTCACCACTGAATGGCGTGCCCGCATCCATGAGTGCCTTGCATGTTGGGAAATGGCAGAAGTTTGTCTGAGAGAGCTGGGCTTTCCACAATAAAAGTTTTGCGGAGAATGCTCTGATGTTGTCATAGGCAGCACTGACAAGCTGCCCTTGGCCTTGTAACTTCTTGTTCAGTACATTGAGTGCCTGTGTGACTTCAACAAGAAAAGCGAAGTCCATGAGCCATTTGGGATCACTTAGCACAGGGACAGCCATCCCATCCTTCTCCATGAAGGCTTTCACTTCTGCTCTCAACTCATAAAACCTCTTCAAGGCGTTTCCCCTGCTGAGCCAACGTACCTCGGTGAAGTAGAGCACATCCTCATATGCTGACTCTATTTCCTCCAAAAAGGCACGAAACTGCCGGTGCGTTAAGCCCCTGGATCTGACATGGTTGATGCATTTCACAACGACAGACATCACATTGTCAAACTTCAGGCATTTGCTGCAAAGGGCCTGCTGATGGATAATGCAGTGCAGAACAATGGCCTCCTCCACACCCTCCTCTTCCAGTTTTCTGTGAACAAGTGCCACCAGTCCATTTTTCGTCCCTGTCATTGATGGCGCTCCGTCGGTTGTTATTCCAGCAAAACTCTTCCATGTTAAACCGGCATCCAGAATAGCGTCACACAGCTGGCGGAATATCTCCTGAGCGGTGGTCTGGCCATGCATTGGAATCACTGTGAGCAACTCCTCCATCACTTCAAAACTGTCATCAACACCGCGGACATACATCGCGAGCTGCGCAGTGTCAGTGATGTCTGTGCTCTCATCAAGAGCGACTGAATATGCACGGAAATGTTTGGCTTTCTCCCGCAGTTGATCATATATATTAGATGACAGGTCAGAAATGCGCTCTGCCACGGTGTTGGCTGAAAGGCTGATATTGCAAAACTGCCTCTTTTTTTCCGGACAGATTATACTTGCAGCCTGTAACATGCAATTTTGTATGAACTCGCCTTCTTTGAATGGCTTTCCCGCCTTAGCGATCATCTCACTGACCACGTAGCTCGCTTCGACTGCCGCGTCACTCGCTTTGCTTGCTTTCTTAAAAAAAAATTGTCTCCTCAGTAACAGGGCTCTCAAGTTTTTAAGACAGGTAAGAGTGATATATCATCCTCCTTACATTTCACCCAGATACAACAGATACGTTTTTCTGATTGGCTATTCGTGTAGCCCATTTCTTTTTTTTGATTGGCTGATGAGTGGCACCTCGCGGCAGAAATCCAGGGGATTCGGGGGAGACGTGCTAGATTCCTCCATGGTGAGGGCAGCGCGACCAGGTCATGTTTGTGCGCTGCGGCACATTAAATAGCCTAGAGTTTTTTTTCAGCGTGAGAAATACGATGTGTGGCGGGAGGGCGGGACTTAAGACCGAAATGCGTGACAGTCATGCTCAATGCGTGACACTTGAGAGCCCTGCAGTAAGCATGTTTTAAGATCGGCGACCCGGGCCTCTCTCTCATCTCCCTGGTATTTTGCATACTCCCCTTCATGTCTCGTTGAGTAATGCCGTTTGAGGTTGTACTCCTTGTGCACCGCAACTTTCTCTGTGCATATGAGACACGTGCCCCGGTGCTCCACAAAAAAATATTCCGTCTCCCACTTTACCTGGAATTGTCTGTGCTCGTCGCCAACTTTTCTCTTCAGGCAGGTTTTGAGAAGGACATGACTGGGGCTGGGTGACAGGATATATTGATTTTTTTTAGTACACTGCAAGTTTGTTTTTTTTCTCAGGTGGTAGTGTGTTGTCTGTCTGAATAAAAACCAGTGTATCTTTGCAGCGTATGTGAGTGAGTGGGTCCTTAGGGATTTCCTGAGTGTTCATTGGGTAGTTTCACACAAAATGTCGACTGACACCTGAATCAACAAATCAGGTGAAAGGTGGAGCTCGACACAGACGCCGCAGGCTGTGTGCTCCTATGAGAGGCAAGTTTGATCACACAGAGGAGTGGGGCGGATCCTCCAGACTTTGGCGCATCGAGCAGTGTCTTTTTTCTACTCCGTTTTTTCACGGAGATATTAATAGAAACGTCCAGTGAACGTTATCTTACGTCTGACGTCTGTTCCCTAATCGTTGTTTTGTCTGCGGTGTATTGTATTATAGACCCATGTGTTGCTGCCCACTCCCTTTATTTGTGTTTCTTTTATTTTCTTATATCTTCTTGAGGGGTAAAAAGTAGTTTTTCTTTTCTTCAAATATCTATCACTAATTATAATAACGAGAAAACAAGGTAGTTTCTCCATCTTTATTATATTAACTTTTTTTATTGTATTCATATTAATGTAAATCAGGGAACAAAATTCCACACGTTCTCGTCAACAAAATGACAGAACTAATCAGTTCACAAACATCTCCAAAAAAGCGTCCGTGAGTTCTGCACCTATGTTTCTCTCTATGGTCTCTTTCATCGAGTTGAGGTAGCTGATCTCATCGGTGGGCGAGGCGTCGTCTGGGCAGATCTCTGTGCACACACATTGAAAATAAGACAAAACAGCTCTGGGGGCCACAGTGTGTGGAGACAAATAGTTTTAGACATTCTCACCAGAGACTGTGTTCATCATGATGGGCTTCCGGAGGCACTTTGCCTGGGTCCTGAACGCCTTCACAACAGCAGACGAGACGCTCTGTCTCCGGCCTGGGAACAAAGTGGAATGAGACGCATGTTCAGGTCAATAAAGGGTTTTGGGACTGGGGAGTGAGTTCCTTACTGTAAAGCATCAGGTCGGTGGAAAAGTCATCGTCTTCGTAGACCACCAGACAGTCGGAGCAGTTTGTGGGCAGGTAGACTTGCTTGTGGTTGGAAGATTGCTCTGTGAAAAAACACACACACGCACGCACGCACGCACACACACGCACGCACGCGCGCGCACACACACACATACACACACAGGAAATAATGTGAGTTTTCAAAACAAAACAGGTTTCCACCCTTAACGAATCTCTCCGATACGTTGTGTCTCTTCTCCGCTCACCAATCATCATCGTGCTGTTCTTAAAGGTCACGTTGTATGTGAAGCTGGAGCACTCGCCATATCTGCAAAGAAGAAAAGTCAAACGTTACACCACGATGGACTCCTTGGTAAGCCGGAATCAGAACAGCGGAATGGGGCTTTTGGGAACGTGGTCTGCATTGATGTTCCCCGTTTGAGGGTGCTGCTGAGAAATGTGGCCAGTGAGTGAATATGGCAAGAGCGGTTTACATTCTCTGGGTCTGGATGATGTTGAGGACGTCGCTCTCGCCGGTCGCAGTGATGTTCAGCGAGGTGCTGGTCAGCATGCCTTTTAGGGAGCTGTCTGATGAGCTCCCGCCGACGTACAGCCACCATCCCAATATCTGAAGTAAACGCACACAGAGCACACAGGTCAACGTTGGGGACGGGGCTCATGTTGGCTCGTGGGACAATTGACAACCCTCCATGTTTTGATCACAAAATCATGCAATATTAAAATTTGGTAAAACTTGTTTTACAGCTCAGTAATTTCAGGTCTGGTCTGAATATTTTCCTAATAATAAAAAGACATTTTCGAGAAAGAACAGTATACAGCTTGTTGTAATTATAGGACAAATAGAGTGTTTGCTGTAGCATAACTTAGAGAGATTTCTCTACATAAAATATAGGGAAATACAGATCAAGATAAATAATAAATGATAAGCATATTTACCTACAATTTAATGCCCCTTTTCTTTTAAGGACGTTACTTTATTTTCTTTATGATTTGCACCAAATTAAATAGTTATTTCCAGGAAACCGGAAATTAAGGACCCCTAAAACTGCTACCCGAAGCTTTAAAATAAAGAGACAACAACAAGGTATTACTCAAAAATGTAGTCAGAAAGAACAGAAGAGACAAAACCCTGCACTTACGTCTTCAGTGTTGAGCGTGATGGGTTTCACCTGCCGGTCACAGCTGTTCAGAGGGGCAGAGAGTCCCGCCGAGAGGAGACTCAGCAGCACCACAGCAGCAACGCACATCCTCATCCTCTTGATGTTTGTCCTTTCTGGGCCTCCGCTCTCTGCTTCTTTTTATTCTTCTTCGTGTCCTCAGGTGACTCTTGTGCCTGCCTGGCACAAGCCATCAACAGTGGGTGCATCACCAGCGTACATTGATCTTTCTGTGAACCCATGTGTGCAAAGCAAACAGGGGGAGGGACTTTGACCTGTTTGAGGAACTCACGGATCCTTGACCCGATCACATGGGACAGTAGAGGCTGTTATGTTATAATTTCAGTAAACACATTTATTTTTACTTGATGAACATGTCATCAGTGATGGAGGACATTTTCGGATAATTTACTACAGTAAAAGTATAATAATAATATAATTTTGTATTACCACAAAAACAACACTCCCATCAGAAATAAAGCCCCTGCAGTCACGTTGCACATTGAGTACTTATGCAACTTTGAGAGTGTTACATTTTAAATTCTGAGAAAAGGTTTTAAAATTGTACTTTTGTACAATTTGATATTGAATACTAAAAATAAATCAGTAAGAGATAGTAATAAAAATGAAAGCTGCTCGCAGCTGTGAGCGGGCCCTCGCTCCAGCACGTCGGGGGAGCCTGCAGGTCGTCGGCTCGCCCGGCCGAGAACGTCTTCCTGGCGGGCGAACGCTCTCAGCCAGATGAGGCGGTGACCCGGCTTATGTACCACAAGTCTATATGTGGTACATACGCCTATCAAATGTTGTATATCTATGTTGAACGTACTGCAAGGGCTGCTTTGTTGAATTTTGATGAATTTTCTCCTTAGAAGTTAATTGGTCCTTTTCTTCTGAAAACAATGAGATACAAACAAGCTTTTGATATATTTTGGATGAAATTGAACGATTAATGATCCACAGAGAATTTTGTAAAAATCTAACCCAGCGTTTAGGAAGAGTTGGGAATAAAAATCTAAGTAGGCGAAGTTTAATACCATCATTTACTTTCTTGTAGAGCAGACACAACCGAACATGTGTGCCAAATTTCAGCTCAATCAGTCATATGAGGCGAAAGCCGTGGGCTTTTACAACTCAAGGGTCGTCAAAAGGTGTTTTACGTGGCGCTATCCGACTTCCTGTACGGTTTAGAGCATTGTCCCACAAGATTTTCTTTTCAGTTTACATGTCTTACATATGCTTAGCAAGTTTCATACATGCAGGTCAACTGTAGCGCTGGGGCTGCTTAAATTAATAATTGTAGGGGGCGATATCGAGCCGTAGTGCCGTTTTGAAGCATTAAAATCATATCGGGTAACTACATATTTGCCTTTAAATGTGTGTGCCAAGTTTAGTTACGTTTCGAGTATGCTTAGTCCCTCAAAAGTAACTTCGTTGTTGACCGCGAAGGATGGGTCGCCACGGCAACAGCGTTACACGAAACATCAAAAGCTTTGGGGGCTGGCATCATGAAGGTCTTATATTTGTGTAGAAGTTATTTTACCTACTGAGAGAAGCAAGCCAACGTATATAGCATTTTACTTCCTGTTACCATTAGGTGGCGCTATGGCTCTAATTAAAAATTAGACTGCACATGTCTTCAGGACTGGAGTCTCATCAAACATGTGAAATCTGGAAAGGATCTGATCATGTGGAGTTGAGTTACATCGGTTTATTCGTTCATGGTGAAGAATCGAACTTAGCCGATGTGCCGTCTCGCCGCCGTTCAACGAATCCTTACAATTTTTAAGGTGATGCATTATCAATGTCTTAAGTCTCTTCCGACACATTTTGACAGTGATCTGAAAAAATTGTGAGCAGCAGGATATAAAAGTAGAAAACATGTAACTTCCTGTTGCCACTAGGTGGCGCTATGACTAGGATTACAAATTATCATATGGATGTCTTCAGGGTCAGAAGGTTATGACATATGAGTAATATGTCATGACGAGTTAAAACAACAAATTGTGTCTCTTTGACGCTGCTCTGAAATCACATAGTTCGATATTTTTTAAATCCTTTGATAAGGTTTCCCTGCAAAGGTCTCAACATCATATAGCCAGAATTTTAAATCAATCGGATGTAATCTCTGTGAGAAATTAGTTAGGATACAATGCCTGGAAACAAGGAAAATGCAAAAGTTGCACGATTCACTGCAGCGCCCCCTAGTGTTGGAATATTATGAAACAATTTGGGTGCGTTAAGGGACGCGATGTTGACATATGCTACAACCTTTGTGAGGATAGGCAAAGTGATTTGGAAGTTATGTGTATTGACGTAGTATGCCACGCCCTTAAGAGGTTAATTGGTTCATATCTTCTAAACACAATTAGATATCAATAAAGTTGAAACTATTGTTTGATCACATTGAGCCAATGATAATCTACATAAAGTTTTATGAGAATCTAACACAGCGTTTAGGAGGAGTTTGCAAGAATGTGTTTTTTTACAAAATTCAAAATGGTGGAAAATGTAATTAGGCGCATTTTAATTCCACGGAACATGACTGGTATTTACACATCTGAAAAAAATCTCACATGTGTACCTTTTATTATAACACCCAAATTATTCAAATAGCCCTAGTGGTTGCAGAGATACACCCTTTTTAGTTTGGGTATGCAATTTTCGAGGAAAGGGCCTAGAAGTAGGTGGGTTTATAAAAGGTTAAGGACTGTGGCTGCGTCGCTGACGTCTGTTCCCTAATCCAGTGATTGTCAACCACTGTGCCACCAGTGTGCCGTGAGAGATGGTCATATGTCGCCTGCTTTTCACAATGGGATTTGCTGCTTTAAGCTATCACTATTTTAAGATATGAGCTCTCGCTTTTAAAGCCCAACAGTTCATGTATTTGCAGGTCAAGACAAACATCCAACAGCCTGCAGCCTGCGGAGCTCCATCAATGACGTTTCTGACTTCGCATATCGAGAGGCTCTGGAAATATTCTTCCAAAAGCCCGAAAAACACACTGCAGTGACAAAGCCTGCTCACTTTGTGGTCGTCATTAAAATAAATGAACACCATGTTTCCTTTAAGTCAGTGTTTATCAAACTGGGGCGGTATTTATTACAGGTGGGGCGCAAGAGGAAATGCTGATTTTAAATGTTCAAAAAAAGCGTCCATGATTCCTGCAACAAGGAATCCCACCATGGCCTCTACCTCCGAGTTGAGGACGCGGATATCGGTGGGCGAGGCGTCGTCTGGGCAGAGCTCTGTGCACACACATTGAAAATAAGACAAAACAGCTCTGGGGGCCACAGTGTGTGGAGACAAATAGTTTTAGACCTTCTCACCTGAGTCCGTGTTCATCATGATGAGCTTCGGCATACGGAGGCACTCTGCCTGGGTCCTGAACGCCTCCACCACAGCAGGCGAGACGCTCTGTCTCCGGGCTGGGAACAAAGTGGAATGAGACGCATGTTCAGGTCAATAAAGAGTTTCGGGACTGGGGAGTGAGTTCCTTACTGGAATGCATCAGGCTGGTGGAAGGGTCCCCGCCAGAGACATCGTCTTCGTAGACCACCAGACAGTCGGAGCAGTTGGTGGGCAGGTAGACTTCCTTGAGGTAGAAAGGTTGCTCTGTGACACACACACACACACACACACACACACACACACACACACACACACACACACACACACACACACACACACACACACACAGGAAATAATGTGAGTTTTCAAAACAGGTTTCCACCCTTAACGAATCTCTCCGATACGTTGTGTCTCTTCTCCGCTCACCAATCATCATTGTGCTGTTCTTAAAGGTCACGTTGTATGTGAAGCTGGAGCATTCGCCATATCTGCAAAGAAGAAAAGTCAAACGTTACACCATGATGGACTCCTTGGTAAGCCGGAATCAGAACAGCGGAATGGGGCTTTTGGGAACGTGGTCTGCATTGATGTTCCCCGTTTGAGGGTGCTGCTGAGAAATGTGGCCAGTGAGTGAATATGGCAAGAGCGGTTTACATTCTCATGGTCTGGATGATATTGAGGACGTTGCTCTCGTCGGTCACAGTGATGTTCAGCGAGGTGCTGGTCAGCATGCCTTTTAGGGAGCTGTCTACTGAGCTCCCGCCGACGTACAGCCACCATCCCCAATATCTGAAGTAAACGCACACAGAGCACACAGGTCAGCGTTGGGGACGGGGCTCATGTTGGCTCGTGGGACAATTGACAACCCTCCATGTTTTGATCACAAAATCATGCAATATTAAAATTTGGTAAAACTTTTTTTATAGCTCAGTAATTTCAGGTCTGGTCTGAATATTTTCCTAATAATAAAAAGACATTTTCGAGAAAGAACAGTATACAGCTTGTTGTAATTATAGGACAAATAGAGTGTTTGCTGTAGCATAACTTAGAGAGATTTCTCTACAGAAAATATAGGGAAATACAGATCAAAATAAATAATAGGCATATTTACCTACAATTGAATGCCCCTTTTCTTTTAAGGACGTTACTTTGTTTTCTTTATAATTTGCACCAAAATAAATAGTTGGGAAATTGGGAATTTAAGGACCCGTAAAACTGCAACCCGAAGCTTTAACATAAAGAGGCACCAAGGTATTACTCAAAAATGTAGTCAGAAAGAACAGAAGAGACAAAACCCTGCAGGTAACTTCTGTTCGTCAGATTTACTTTGGAAAGGCCAAGTCTTACTGTCAGCTTTAATCGCCTGTGGTTAAACAGATAAATAGTTTACAGATAGTTTTCAGTCATGTTTAATCATTGCCAGCTATTACTTTTTTATTATGGTTTAACTATGGTTTATCTATGGTTTTATATGTTTTACTATACTGTATATTGGCTCTGTGGCACTCTTTTCGAGGAAAGGGCCTAAAAATAGGTGGGTTTTTAAAAGGTTAAGGAGTGTGGCTGCGTCGCTGACATCTTTTCCCCAATCGTTGTTTTGTCTGCGCCCTCCTGGTCCTGGTTTCTTTGGCACCTAAAGCTCGCTTTCTACCGGCTAATACTGGAGCAGAACAAGGTCCCTGCGACTATCGACGTTCCCTATTAATCAGTGAACGCTCACATTAAACTCTCTCATTAGGCTGACTATGGAGGACCGGAAATGACTTTAGTATAAATAAATAAATAAATGCAGGAATAAATAAATAAATGCTTAAATGAATGTATAAATAAATACAGGAATAAACAAATAAATGCTTAAATAAATGTATACATAAATAAATAAATACAGGAATAAATAAATAAATGCTTAAATAAATGTATACAGGAATAAATAAATAAATGCTTAAATAAATGTATAAATAAATACAGGAATAAATAAATATAAGTTGATACCTAAACAGGACATCATTAACTAAATCTATTTCTACATTTCTGTATTTCTTCATTTATTTCTGTCTGTATTTCTGTGTCTGTATGTATTTCTTCATTTATTTATTCCTGTATTTCTGTGTCCTTATATGCAAATGAGCTGGGGCGGTCCGAACCTCATTGTTAAACAGGATTGGTCAAGTAGGGGAGCAAGACAGAAGCAACCCTAGCACATGGCCCCTGTAGACAAGTCAAAACGCTGTGTAGGCTAAGGTCCATATCCATTACACCAAAAAGGAGGACACTATAAGGTATTTTGTGAGGCTGTGAATAATTGCATAGGAGGGGTGCAGTTTGATTTTATTAAGTGTGAAGAGAGGGGATATGAGCCCTTTTTACTGTAATTGTTCTCCTTGGAGCATACCCTGTTTTATCAATTAATTAATATGTATTTTAATTTTTTTTATATGCAATATATATATATATATATATATATATATATATCTTATATATATATATGTAATATATTATTAATATGTAATTAGGGCCCGAGTACTGACGTAGTCAGATCGAGGACCTATTGAAATGCTAAGTATTATTATTCCCGACCTATGCGCAGGGAAAAGAGGTGCTTGGGATAAACCTACATTCTTCAAACTTTGCACACCCATCAGACTCGGCGAAAATTTTAATATAATTTGGGTGTCGACCAAAAGTCTGAGAAAATGTCCCTATAGCGCCCCCTTTAGGCAGAAAGGCTACGCTTTTTGCCAACTATGGCCGATTGACTTGAAATTTTACACACATGTCCGGGTGGGACTGCTCTACAAAAAACTCATCCGTGAAATTAAAATGCGCCTAATTAGATTTTCCGCCATTTTTAATTTTGTAAAAAACACATTTTTGCCCATTCCTCCTAAACGCTGGGTCCGTTTCTTACGAAATTTTCTGTGAATCATCATTGGCTCAATGTGGTCAAACGATATTGTCAACCGTGTTGATATCTCATTGCGTTCAGAAGTTATTAACTAATTAACCTCTTAGGGGCGTGGCTCAATATGTCAATACACATAACTTCCAAATTACTTGGCCTATCTTCACAAACTTTGTAGCATATGTCAACATCGTGTCCCTTAACGTACCCAAATTGTTTCAAAATATTCAAACACTAGAGGGCGCTGCAGTGAACCGATCAATTTTGGCATTTTCCTTGTTTTCAGGCGTTGTATTCTGACGAACTCCTCCTAGAGATTACACACGATTGATTTCACATTCCGGCAATATGATGTTGAGACCTTTGCAGGGAAAATTTATCAAAGGATTTTCAAAATATCGAACTATGTGAGCGCAGAGCAGCGGCAAAGAGACACCATTTTCCATGTAAATGGAAGTTGCTTTAACTCGGCCGTACATAATGTAATCTACTCCATATTTCTCATATGCCATGACCTCTTGACCCTGAAGACATCCATATGATCATTTTTAATCCTAGTCATAGCGCCACCTAGAGGCAACAGGAAGTTACATGTTTTCTACTTGTACACCGTGCTCCTCACAGATTATTCAGATCCCTCTCAAAATGCGTCGGAAGAGACTTAAGACATTGGTAATGCATCACCTTGAAGATTGTAAGGATCCGTTGAACGGCGTAGCGTCGGTCCATCGCAGAAGTTCGATCCTTCGCCATGACCGAATAAACCGATGTAACTCGACTCCACATGATAAGATCCTTTCCAGGTTTCACATGTTTGATCAGCCTCCAGGCCTGAAGACATGTGCAGTCTAATTTTTAATTAGAGTCATAGCGCCACCTAATGGCAACATGAAGTAAATATTTCTATACTTTGGCTTGCTTCTCTTAGTCGGTCAATCAGATCAACTTCCAATTACTTCTAGACAAACATAAGACTTTCATGATGTCAGCCCCTAAAGCTTTTGATTTTTTGTGTAACGCTGTTGCCGTGGCGCCCCATCCTTTGCGGTCAACAACAAAGTCACTTTTGAGGGACTAAGCATGCTCGAAACGTAACTAAACTTGGCACACACATTTAAAGGCAAAGATGTAGTTGCATGATATGACTTGAATGACTCAAAACTGGAACTTCGGCTCGTTAGCGCCCCCTACAAATATTCAATTAATCAGCCCCAGCGCTACGGTTGACCTACATGTATGAAACCTGCTAGGAATATGTAACACATGTAAACTTAGAAATAACTCTCTTGGGACCATGCTCTAAACCGTACAGGAAGTCAGATAGCGCCCCCTAAAAAAACGTGTTTTTTTTGACAACCTGTGAGTTGTGAAAGCCCACAGTTTTTGCCCCCTATCACCAATTGACCTGAAATTTGGCACACAGGTCCGGTTGTGTCTGCCCTACAAAAAAGTACGTGGTCACACTATAGTCCGCCTACTTAGAATTTCCACCATTTTGAATTTTGATAAAAACAATTTTTTCCTCAAATCTTCCTAAACGCTGGCTTCGATTTTTACAAAATTCTCTGTGGATAATTAAAGGTTCAATTTCATAAAAATATATCAAAAGCTTGTTTGTATCTCATTGTGTTCAAAAGAAAAGGAGCCATTAACTTCTTAGGGGTAAATTCAACTAAATTCAACAAAGCAGCCCTCGCAGTACGTTCAACATATATATACAATATTTGATAGGCGTATGTACCACATATAAACTTAAAAATAACTCTCTTGGGACCATGCTCTAAACCAGAAACCAGAAGT